>NC_080593.1:122800314-123144570 GCF_027887145.1 Ammospiza caudacuta | reverse complement strand
ACTGGGTTTAGTTGTATTGTATGCTCCTTCTGATTAAAAAGTGGCATATCCCTTTTATGTAAACTTTCTCTTAATAAATGCAGGTTTTTGCCTTTTTTTTTTTTTTTTTTTAAGGAGGCAAAGCAGGAGAACAGTAATATCTAATATATGTGGTTTTTTGACATTTAAGTCAGGGAGCTGAACTACATTGTGGTAATGCCACATAAGCTTCTTGAAGGGCAAATGGAATTGTGAACATACTTCAACATAAATTAGTGGTTCTATGCAGGAGTCTGAAATAGACAAGTCAATATATGTAAAAAGTGCACATTAACAAAACTTGTATTGTTCTTCTCCTGACTGCTGCATTGGTGTAGCCTTGTTGAAGTCAAACAGGGCAACTATTAAATGTGGAAAAGTAATGAAAATGTATGTACCAAGCATGTTCAGAAATCTGTCTCTTTATTCCCATTGTCTTGTCATTTATGCTGCTTTCATTATACAGAAGGAAAATATAGTGATATGTTTTGTAATAAACAGTACACTGGAAATACACTGAGAGAAAATAATTTCTTGGAAGACAACATACAAGGTTGCTTGACTTTCCTTGACCTATTATTTAAAACTTAAGGCCATGCCATTGTCAATTTTAAAAAAGGTACAGAAAATTTCCTTCCATGTTCTTTTTGTATTCCCTGTATGCAGAAGTGAGAATTTGTGGGAGGTATTTCTATATTCTTTTGGTTTATTTTATGTGTGTACTTTTTTCTGCCTTTGAAAGTGTTCTGGTCCTCATACAATATCGTGACAGACTGAGCACTTCTTGATCCAGAAGAGGAAACATTACTGGGTTTTTTAGGTTTTTCAGAGTTCCTGAGTTTCTTGTTTTTATTTTCTCCTCATTTGTTGCATTGGCTCTCTGATTTTTCTGGGCTCTCTGCTGTTGGCTATTTTATCAGGAATAAATCTATACTGCTAATGGTGTTTATGATTTCTTTTTTAATGACAGACACATCATTGCATCAGAATGGAAATTGAGTGAAACTCAGTGTGTCCCTTGCTAACATATCAGATGCATCATATATTGGAAATATTATGTCTTTTACTTGAAAGCAGGTTGGCTTTTCTTCATCTTTTACTTTTGGCAGTCAAATGTTTGGAGTTTTCCGTATCCAGAACCAAACTTGGATTCTGGAATAGCGCTGTAAATTGTACACTTATTTTTGCCTGTTTTCATTAGTTGAACTTTAACTGAGATATTATGTTGGCATCATTTTTCTGACGATATTTATCCTTTTAATGAATTTTTATATTTATCTTCATCCCAGTTTTGCTAAGCTGAATAAGGAGGATTAATTTTTCTTTTATAAACAGGCTTTTTAGTCATATCAGTAGGTTCCCTCTGTAATTCTTCTAATTCAAACTTCTTTTTCTTGAAAAAAGGAATTCAGAATTACGTGTGGTATTCCAGACAAGCTGTTGCTCATCTGCAACATTGCTCATATTCCCTATCTTTATTGAAAGGAATCCTCAATGTGCATTTGCCTCTTTGTGCCTCACCCTTTTATTTTTCTTTTGCTCCCACAGACCTCCATCAGTTTATAGTTTACCGCAGGAAGACTATAGTCCCAAATAACATGCCCTGACTACATGAAAGAAGACTGTATTGGTCCCTTCATGCAGGAGTCTTGATTTCATATGACTGAATTTCATGTGGCTTCTTCAGGACTGGTCACTTGTCTGTGTTACATTTTGTCCCACTTTTGTGGCAATGCTTTCCACTTCTGTCTCATCCAAATCTGCCTATTCTTTTCTGGCAGCATTGTTTTAAAAAAAAAAAAACCAACATATTTCTTTGTTGGATGAACTAGTAGTTCTTTCCTATGTTTGCAACACCATACTGTACTCTTGTAGTCTTGTAGAAAGATTATTTCTCATTTTAAGATTACCTCTCATCACATTTAACCCCAGATGATATATGAAGCCCAGATTGCATCTTGAGTTTCCTTTTTCCCAAAGAAAATGACTGATTAATTTTTTAGAAACTAGATTAGTTCAGCATGCCCTAAAACTATGAAGGCTTACTGCATTTTTATCCTGCTTTACTGTTTAGCACCATTGAATTCAGACCACTGAGCCTGATGACTTTTTTCTTCTTTGTTAATTACTGTGGTTTTTCCTCTCTAATCATATGATAGCACACTTGATTTATTAAAACGCTCTTTGTGTATTTTTGCAACATCTGCTTTTTTTGTGTATACTTTTTCAGTTCTCCGTTTTCAATCTTTCAATGTATTAGTTTCCTCAACTTAGGCTTTTACCTTGCAAGGTGCTAATATGTCTGCATTCCCATTAACTAGCCTTTACTCCTGTGTTTAGTGGCATTATTTGTATTGTAAACCAAGGCATATTTTATCATCACCAACACTTCCAAAGAGTGGTTTCACTTCCCTGTTGTTTTTCTTTTTTTTTCCAAGTATTGTTATTTATAAATCATGGATGGTTTCACTACTCTTTTGTAATGTAGGAAATTGTTTTGTGGCTAGAAAAAGAGGTAGTACAAGTGATCATCTTTTGCAAAGTAGAATGTGAGGTATTTCTTCAGTTCCTGAGCAACAGATACTCTCCAATAAGATGACTGATTTCCATTTGCAAAAAACTGTTGAAATAGGGTGCAAGATCCCATCAGTTTTGGGCCCTAGCTGTCCCAGCACTCAAATATAAGTTCCTTAGATGAGTTCCTAGAATTAGGGAAAGTGATGAAGGCATTTAACACACCATGTTAGGGAATTTCTATTATAGCATACCCAAATTAACTCTCAAAGAACATTCTTAAGTGTGCCTTATATTCAGGAACTTTTCCCCAAGAGTACAGGTTAAAGTGTTGCTTATATCAGTGGTAAAGAAAATATTTTTTAGAGATAGTTCTGTAAAGTCAGGATAAAGAAAGCAGCAGTGTAAGTGGAGGATTATTTTTGCTCATTTCTCTTCAGACAACTAAAAACTATTGTTTAGGTGTGTGTAGTTTCATTAGGTGAGCATAACAAAGTGCCTTCTTATGAAAGCCTGAGGAGACATTTGCACTACTTCATATTTGTAAAAAGACAGATAGAATAAACCAGCATCAAAGTGACATTTTGAAAAAAGACAGATGGAATAAACCAGCATCAAAGTGCTGGGCAGAAGTGAAGTGTTCAACAATAGCAAAGAGGTGTCTGTAGTACTTCTTCCAAATTGTGCAGCTTCCTCAGCTTGCTTACATTTTTTTAATAAATGTTTACCAGAAACATAGGAGGGAGCAAAAGTGGGATGTGGTCTCTATTCTGATCTCTTTACTGCCCTCAACCCTGCATATCAGCTGGGAGACCATCTGGAATCACTTGTGCTATTTTCCTAGATGTGTGGACACACAGCAGTGTCATTGATTTGTACTGGGCTAATGTTTGCAGAGTGGCTGTTGTTATGAAAGGAATTTTAGGACAGCAGGTGGGTGGGTAGAATTTCTCTTCCCAAGTTTTCTTTTAGACAGAAGAGATGCAGCTTGGGGTAAAGAAATAGAAGTTGTATGTGAACATACCAGATTTGTTTTGCAACTAAGTACTTCCATTTCTCTAACTCTTTAATTTCCTTTCCATAGAGAAAAACACATGCAGCAAGCTGGATATCAGTATACCAGCTATGGGAGGTCCTGGTTAACTGTACCCACAATATATGTCTGAAGTAGATTATCTAGGTGATATTGGTGGTGATATTGGGATCTGTCAATCTTCTGTGAAGGACAGGTTGAAGGCCAGGTATTTAGTGCATACTGATTAGACTGATCCCTGAGCCTTCTCTCCTCTGGCCTAAACAACCCCAGTTCTCTGAGCCTGTCCTTGTATAACAAGTGCTTCAATCCCTCAGTCATCTTTGTGACCCTTTGCAGGACTCACTTCAGTCTGTCATACTGACCCCAGCACTCCAGATGTGTCCCAGCAGTGCCAAGTGGAGGGGCAGGATCACCTGCCTCAGCCTGCTGGGAATGCTCTTAAATAAAGTCCAGGATGCTGTGGGCCATCTTTGCTGCAAGGGCACGCTGCTGGCTCATGTCCAGCTTGTCCACCAGCACCCTCAGGGCCATTTGTGCAAAGCTGCTTTCCAGCAGGTTGGCCTCCACACAGTACTGGAGGTGCTAAGGTGCAGGGTTTGCATTTCCCATGGGTGAACTTCTTAGGTTTCCTTTTGTCAAAACATACTGCTCATCAACACTGTGTGTTGTCTGTCATCATGTTCTCTTTGGAAGAGTGTTTATGGTAACATAAAGACTAGAAAGTAAAGGGGAATTTAAAAATTGTGCTGCTGACTCAAAATACTGCCACTTGTGTTTTTTCAGACGCTCCTATTGCAAAATCTGCAGTTGAAAAGAAACATTTTTTTATAAGAAGAGAATGGGTAAGTTCACAACTTCAGGAGTGTTTCTTGGTTTTGTATTATTTGAAGCATTTTCTCACGTCAGTAGAGGAGGTGGATTCTAAGGCTTTAAATGTTGATCTTGTCACTTCTTGTAGCCTCAAACTTCCTATAGATGCTTTAAACAACTTCCCATAGATGTTTTGTAGGAGAATTTCCTCAAATGACTGTTTACTGGAAGATTTGTTCAGAGTGCATTTGTTCTAACAAAAAATTTCACTTGCCTAACATGCATAGTCCTGAAAATGTACATCCTAAAATAGGAAAGCCTCTAGGCTTTTATAGCACTAAATGTTTATATAGTGGCCAAGAAAATTTCACTGTGTACTTATTTTAAAATAATTCTTTGTTTGTTAACTAAAGTCAGCCTGTTGAATTCTGGCTCAGAGATAATACAGACTGATTTCTGATAAATTACATTATGTGTGACATGACTACATTTCTGAAACTGTTGTTTCTGCCTCAACAAATGACTGGTTAATGAAACAGGATTGGATGGATTCTGGTTTTGTCTCTGACTGTATTATAGCATGTTTGGCGCTGGTAGAACTTTATTAAAATTGGTAATAGCTACATAATAAAATTTTAACTTGAAGTTCACAAAGCAACTTGACTGGGGGAATGTTTTTTTTTGCTACACAGGCAATAGTAATTCAGCTTTTAAAAGTAACACTGTCAGGATACAATAAAAGGCCCAAAATGGGAAGGGGGATAAAGGCTTCAGAAGAAACAAAGTAGAGAGCAGATATTCAGCAAAACAGAAGGGAGAAGGGAAACAGGAAGCACAGTCCAACTGCTGTGAGGAGAATTTTTCAAATCTCCCTAGGTTTAATGCTTTGACACTTTCCATGCTTTCTGCCAAAGGCCACAGCACAGGTATGCACTGATGCTGTATGGTTCAGAGTCTGGTTGGGCAGTCAGGGAGAATGAGTCTTACTTCATGTCATTTCTTCAGTACAGGAATATTGACTGCTTTTGTTCTTATCAGTGCTTCAGAAGGCATTTTTTCCTTGCTGTCTGTATTTTT
The DNA here is from genome assembly GCF_027887145.1 of Ammospiza caudacuta. NCBI lineage: Eukaryota > Metazoa > Chordata > Aves > Passeriformes > Passerellidae > Ammospiza > Ammospiza caudacuta. The sequence goes on along the minus strand of NC_080593.1, from coordinate 123,139,115 downwards.
CAGTATCAGATACATGTTTGGTTAATTTTTAGCAAGTATTAGTATGATAAACATGACTGTAGATTTAATGGAAGGAAGCAGTAGCACGTTCAATTGACTTGAGAATGTCTAAAGGAAAATTTCATTCCTGTGTAGATTTTAAAAATCATGTCAGAATTTGATGATGGAAGGATGTTAATTAAAAAAAATTCATGTTTTGCAAAATTACTTTAAAACAGATTGCTGGTTACTTCATAAAAATAATCTTCAAACATGTAAAGTGCTTCTTTCTCATTTCTGGTTGTATTGTGCTCTTCAGTCTGCAAACATAGTCATAGAAAAAACTGCAACTTGCATTTTTAGTAATGTGAATCAGTATATTGTGTTCTGAAACCATTGTCTTTTTTTCCATTACAGATGGAGAAGAGAAGACATACGGCGGGTGTGAGGGCCCAGATGCGATGTATGTGAAGTTAATATCCTCTGATGGCCATGAGTTCATTGTAAAAAGAGAGCATGCATTAACATCAGGAACAATAAAAGCTATGTTGAGTGGACCAGGTAGGTACAGAAGACTTAGTACCTTTACCTTCTTTGTTTTCTCTTTTGGACAGTTTGAATTTTTATCATGCTGTAAGTGAAAGTTAGGATGTGGAAAAGTTAGCATTTTTTCTGTCTAGTTTCCAGCAGAACAGTCCATTTCTGTTGGGGTATTGTGGTACCAGACTTAAAATTGACTCTGCTATTTGGACAGTTAGGGGTCTTACTCTGTCCTGCATTGCTACTAGTTTCCCATGGTATGACAACTTGAGAGTATTATATGAAACATGGAGCTGCCAAGTTCAGAATGAATGAAAGCTGGTAGTTCTTTATTTCCACATCCTTGGCAGAACTTCTGATATTCCATATGGAGTTAATTTTCTTCATAGCAGGTCACATGGTTCTGTGCTTTATATTTGTGACTAAAACAGAGCCAACAACACACCTGCTTTAGCTGTTACTGAAAGATACACACTGTTCAAGCCTTCTCTGTTTCTCACTCTTTCCCCATTCAATAACCAGACAGGAGGGTGTGCAAGAGGCTGGGAGGGAATACAACCAACATGACCTGAGCAAACTACTGAAGGAGATATTATTCCATATGTCCTGCTCCAAAGTACAAAAGGGAGAGGTGTAAAAAAGGGAAGTTCTCAAGCCATCTTTTGCTTGAGAGCTGTCTGGTCATCAGTCTGCCCATGGGAGGTGGTGATAACCATTGCATCATTTGTTTTGTTTCCTTTCCCTTCTCTCAGCCAACAAGTTTTCTTGCTTTTACTGTTCCTTTCTTCTTCCCTTGTCCACCCACAGCAGGGGTAAATGAGCAAGAGGCTGTGTGGTGCTTTGCTGCCTACTGGGGTTAAGGCCACATGTTAACAGCATCCTATGACAAGGAGTTCCTGAGCTTAATGATGAAAGTTAGCTTGAGGTGAGGGGAGATAAACTTACAGGAGGGAAGGATGTCACATGGTGCTGAATATATGAGACTATATCTGGTTTAAGAAGTGTCTGAACTAATTTTTGAAGACCAAAAGGGTGGAGGAGAGAACAGGGAGAAATTAACACAAGTGCTTTCTCTCTTCTATGCTTTCATCCTGTGTGTTTTCCTTTGGCCACTTCGGTGGTGGGGCAGTAGGCTACATGGAGCTTGGAGCTGAATATGATCTTTCTTATGTTCTCATTTAGATTCTGGTGAGACTGGAGAGATCTATTGGTTTAATATATTTTTTAATTACTTAGTAATACTTGGGCAAACTGAGCAATTAAAATTCTCAGTGTCATTTTAATAGTTGCGTTTGAAAATATGTAATAAGTGTTTTGTGTCCATGTCAGCCTCCCAGACATCTAAAAGGAAGAATAGTTACAAGACTTGCTCTGAATTCATTCAGTGTGGAGGAATAAAAGACAAAGTCGCTGCTTAGAGGGCTAGAAACAGATTCTATAGGTCTCAGCAGTCCAGAATATTTTATATAAGTCCTAACAAGACAAATGGGTCACAAGGAAAAGTACTGTTGCTGTCTAGTTCAGTAGGTCATAGTTTCACTGATGTGTAAGTCTTTTGTTTCAGTGCTGTAGCTTGGCCAGTATGCTAACGTTTCTTCTTTTGCTTCCAATTGTTCCTGTACTAAAATTCAAACCATATTAGCTTCAGTACATGCAGATATTTCTACACAAATCTGTGTAGACATTAGTAAATAGCTCTGCTTTGTAGCTAGAAGGAGATGCCCACAGAAACAGTGGGAACTAAACATTGCTAGTCTCCCATAAACATGGAGTTAATGTTAGTATTTTTTCATTGCCTTTCAGTTTAATGAGTTGAAAGTCCAAGGATGTGAGAGGAAGGGAGACAAAAATAATAGAAATCCTGTGGGATTTCTATCATAGGATCCTAACTTTTGTATCATCCAGGTTTCATGGTTATAGGCACTATAGAAATCAAATTTCAAATGTACTTGTGTTTTGAGATTTGAATTCTGAATAAATTCTTTTGTATCTAATAGGGATAAACTTGCACTGCATGTAAACTTCCCTCCAGTGCAACTAGAATTTCCCTGTCCCTGCTGTTCTTTCTGTTTTCACTGTTTATCAAGGTAATGTCTCTTTGAGGTATCAACTCTCTTGTCAAATCTACCTGAAACTGAGGAATTCAAAGCTACTGGCTCATAGAAGGGACTGCTGATATACACATATGTGTGTGCAGATATGAAACATCTAGAAACCTTTTTTTTTTCCCTTTGATAAGACAGCCAGAAATTGGGATTGATGCCTCTTAGAGCTTAGCACACAGCTAAGTACCTACCAGCTGTATTGGAGTAAATCTAAATTTCTGGTGTAGTTGTTCAGAATAATGTTGATAGGCTGCAGCCTAAATAAACATTTCATAATGCTGGGTGTCTTAATATTCCTGAGGGCTCTGAATGTGGCACATCCTGCTTTACAATGGAGAATCTAATACCTGGGAAGATGAGACTTAGGCAGGTCTATTTAGAATGCATTGTATTAATATGGTAAGTTGTTTCATTTTGCAGTGAATTGAGATTTTGACTTCTGGTTTGGTGTTCTTGTGTGTTGTTTTTTTCTTTCTACAGGTCAGTTTGCAGAAAATGAAACAAATGAGGTCAATTTTAGAGAGATCCCATCCCATGTCCTATCCAAAGTATGCATGTATTTCACCTACAAGGTCCGCTATACTAACAGCTCTACGGAGATTCCTGAATTCCCAATTGCACCTGAAATTGCACTGGAACTTCTGATGGCTGCAAACTTCTTAGATTGTTAAATAAAATAAATTATAATAAAAAATGTAAAACTTTTTTCAGTATTTAATACATGTAGTTCAGTTAGTAACTTTTTTCAGATAGCATGTTGCGTGTGTGCTGTTGAGAACTGTAAAGTTCACTGCAGAGGCAATTGCCTTCAGTTCTTTTGCATATAGCAGTCATTCAGTTGGAGTTTGTTTTGCTGCTTACACAAATAAGGACCTTTTCACAAACTGAGACAAATAAACAAATATGCCAATTAGTAGATGGCTATGCCTTATCCTTTAGGTGTGGTAGAACTTTCTTTTAATACAATGGCTGTAGCAAATACTGGAGTTTAGTCTAATACTCTCTAAAAGATAATTATAGTTACATTTGAGTAGCTGTTAAAGGTTTCTAGCTTTCTCTTATTTTTAAAGTTTCTAAACATCTGAACTTAATCTCCTTTGTAAGATAGCTGCCCTGTAGCATAGTCACACTAACTAGATTAGAAGTGCCCTCTTTATATACTATCAGTGATATTCCATTTAGGTTTAAAGTGGAGTATGTAGGAGAGTGCTTAAAGCTTTTAATTTAAGTAATAGTTTAGACATGTGCAAAGGTGTACTTGATAACATTTTGCTTCTATAACCTCAATTTACCCCATTAGTAATTTCAAATATTCCAGTTACTTGTCTGTACAGTAAGACTGGGATCCTACTGACAGTGACTTTTAAGGGGCAAAATAACTCTTAAAATCTGTGTATATTATCTTCTACATAACATGTGCTTTTTCTGAATATACTGTCACTTGAACTGATAAGGATTTTATATGGCTTCAGTTATGGTTTATTTCCATTGTTCTGATTGCTTATGTAAAGTCTGTATTTAATCTCTAGAGTAGTAGAGTCATTTAGTAGTCATTTAAATTTTGTGACATAACAACTGAAAAAATAGAAGTTGTCCTACCTTTTACCTCTTCCTCAGCCTCTCCCTTGTAACCCATAGCAAAAGACCCTGAAATGTGGAGGTCTTTTATATTTGAAGGAAAGGACATTAAGCAGATGTTTTAGGAGCTGTTTTATAAATTTCATAGGTATTTCCAGTGTTTTTAAAAATGTTTTAGGAGAAAAAGATTGGCAAGCCACTGACACAATACTAGAGTGGAATATGTTATCTCTTGGTAGATCCTGCTGACAGTGGCCTATAGTATCAGTTCTTTGTTCAAAACAAGTTTCCATAAAGAAAACAAACAACTTAAGACAAAAATTTGCTTTTTGTTCAGCTGCAGCCTGAAGAACCCTTCTGCTAAAATCATCTGTAAATGAGAATACAACTAATGCATCATGAGAAATGATGCAAGAACAATGTAATTAGCATTTCCATCAGCTGCCACTGCTTCAGCTTTGTTTTGATCAAGAAGTGATGGTGGTCTATCATGGAAAAATCCCATCAACTGATGGTGGAAGCTCTTTCTAGTTGTTTTAACTCACAGTTAATGTAGAGGGCTGAAACTCTCCTCTAAACCTGTTTGTCAACATAAATGCAACTTGGAAGAGATTTTCCTGGGTGAAAACTAGTAGCTTAGATAGACTATGCAGTCTGCCCATGGAGGAAGTCAGTTCTGACAAGTGAAATTTTATTCTGGGCTTAATGCTGACGTTTGTCAGTGTGTTGGTAGATTAGCTGACATTTATTCACGTCACATACTTTGGCACAATTTAATGTGTTTAATGTGGGGATGTTTGTGACTAGATTGGCTTTGCACGGTAAAGCTGAAGTGCATTGTAGGGTGATTGTCTGAAATTCCATGTGTAAGCACTCTGGTCAGTGCTGTTAGTAACTCATTTTCAAGAGCACTAGAATGATAAACCAGAGATACCCTGTAATGCTGCTTTTGTTAGAGCCGCTAGGAATACCCTAAAAGGTCAAGGAATACCAACATGGATATTTTAGTCACAACTACATATCAGTCTGAGTGAGTCTTAAGTTCACTAGCCATTTTTAACAGTCTTGAGGCTAATGACTTGAGGCTAAAAATTATTTAGTTTTAAACTAAGGCAAAAAGGATGCCATTTTTTAAAACAGTGGGCTTTGTTTTTTTTTTCTCTTCCCCTTTTTAAGCATTCTAGAACAATTTCCTTGATTTTGTTAAAATACATTTGCATTTGAAGATTCTGTACTTTAGCAGTAAGGTAAAATACCTGGTTTAGCTCTGAATAATAATTTTGTTGGTTTTCTTTAAGCTTAATGTATTATACAGTAGCTTTGAACACTCAGGAATTGCAGTAGTGTCCTAGAGTGCACTATTTGCAAAACCACCGGCTGTTAAAATGAACCAGATTTCTAAGGGGGAGGGGGGCAGGGAGAATTAGTGCAATTTCCATGGTAGTTAAATGGGTATGCTATTATCAGACAATTGGAAACTTAACACACTTAACCCCTGAGTTCTAAATAAATTTCAAAGTTGAAAATTTTTAAACCTGTGTTTCTGTTGATTTATGACATCTTAGAGGAAGTGTTCATGTGCAGAATCATCATTTTCCTGACTCTACTGTATGGTGAGCAAAATGCTAATGTAATTAGTATTTGGATAATTGGTTGTGAAGCTCCATGTAAAAAATAAAAGGTGATGAGTTTTTTCATAGTTCTGAAGAGTTTCACAGAGTTGAAGTGTTAAGATATCTTTGTGCTGCTCTGAATTACAAGCATCCAGAACTCTCAGCACCAAGTACTAAAAAGGCATGGTATTCCTGAACAGGCTTGAAGAGGATACTTTCAAGGATACTTCAAGAATATCCTGCTGGGGATATTTTGAAATCTTCAACTGTCCTGGGTTTCCACATTGTGGTACTTTTGCTTTGAAAGATAGCCCTGTATTTGAGGTTCAGATTTTAAGCTGAGCTGCTGATTTAGTCAGAAAAACTCCCAGATTCTTTGTAAACAATGAGAAGAGTCATGCTGGGTTTGTCATCATTTGAGTGTGTATAAGCTGCTGAAGAAGTCTCTGATGGTCTCCAACATGAAATAGTCTGTGTATCTAGAATGATCAGAACTCCCTCCCACAAGATATGAAATTCCTTTTTGGTTTTGAACTCAAAGCAAGGAGGCTTCACCATCAAGTTTCTCTGTGCCATTATGTTCAACAGATGTTGAACATTATCTAAAAGGCATTTCTCAATTAATGGTAGGAAGTTTGGAAAATCAGTTGCTTCTGTCTGTGTTTTATTACTGTCTGTTTTATTTCACAGGCCTAAATTGCAGTAGTGACTGTTTGGTTTTTTATCCCTTTCTTCTTTTTACTTTGCCCATTGAAAGGGTGCTCCTGAAACTTGCCTAAATCTGTTGGTTTGTGTGATGAAGTGGACAAGGAATGTCGTGGGGCAGGAAAGTTAACTTCTCAGTCCATGTTTTGTATTCCTAGTTTATTTTGCCAGGTCTCAAATATTGCAATGTAATTTTAGGGAGTAGTAGTTACTGCAGAGTAAACAAAAGCACAAGGAGAAGTAGCACTGTTCCTACCTAAAAACTAAGGGTGGAAGCTGTGGTATAAACTTAATTTCAACACCTGAGTAAGACAAGAAGAGCAGGAGTAAGAGAAAAATAGCAAGAACTTATTAAAGACTGAGTGGATTTGGAAAATAAACTATGATGCTTGTTTTTAAAGACAGACTAAAGCTTTAGGAAAAAAGAGGCTTTAGGGGTTCTTTTCCCATAGAAACAAGTTCAACTTTTGAAGGCTTTTGACAAATAATGGACTGCATTGGAGTTGAATTTCTTTTTAAATGTAGCTTATTAGATGGCAATTTTATGGGAAGATAACCAATGCTGTGAACTGCAGGTGCGGCTCAGTGTTTGGATGAGCTAGGAAAGAGGACAAAGTAGATTCTGTGATTATTATTAGTCACCTGTGAAGCTTGAGTGTCATCTCTAAGGCAGCACAGAGAAAAGAGGGAGTTTTTATCGAGTTTTAACAAGTGTTATGTGTCATGAAATAAAGCTTTGCATATGCTGCATCTGGAATGTAGGTTGTGCAATTTCTCCTCTATGGGAGAAAGGTCACTGAGATTTTAAAAAAAACCCCTACAAAACAACAACCAAAAAATCTGTCTCTCTGTCATTACCATGTTACTGTTTTATGTTTACAGAATACAGGATTTTCTTCTCACGCTAAATGGGAGGAGATCAGAGTTGCGAGATCATGATTGTGCTTTGACAAATGGAGTACTTCAACATTTTATCCTTTTGAACTTTTGTCATCAGTTTTCAAGATGTGAGTCATGTAATGTTTTGTTGTCTCACATATTGAGGGTAGAATTGGAAAATTAAATTAGAATTGCCCCTTAAATATGTACTGCCTTTTAGATCAGAGAAAGTAACCACATGAGAGCTTCTAAATAAATTAAAATTTACAGTTTAGTGATAAAGTTGCTAGTTTTCAGGATAGTTTTGTGGGATTAGTTTGTGAATACATGAATGGATTAATGCAATTCTGTATTCATTTGTAGTTAATTTTTTCAACCAGAAGTTACTTTGAAGTTAAAAAAACAAATAATTTTAATTCCATTGATTCATGTTGAAAACTGCCTTTTCAGGTGAGAATTCATAGCTAAGGCTTTTCTTCCCATGGAAAAAAATACTACTGTTATCCTATTTACACTAATAAAAATGTATCTACCAAATCACCACTACACAAAACTATAAATAATACATAATCTGTATCTTATGTTGCTTTGAATTCTTATTACTCTGTCTAGCAAAACAATGGGATGCCTGTTATGCAGATTAAAAAGTTGTCAATTTTAGCTGGTATCACCAAGCTTAAAAAATATCTAGAATTTGAATGCATTTAGCACAAAGGATTTATTTTCTCTTTCTATACAGGGAAAAGCTTCCCACATTACCATACTAAGCTGACATATAATTTTTTTCAGAAGTGACACTCCATTTGAGTCAGAATTATTTGTAGTTTGCTACAAATGAAACATGAAAATGATATATCAATATTTAACATTTAAGCTGCTTTCACAGTTGTCATAGATATTTGACTTGTAATAAACAACTGTGACTTAAGGAGAGAACATCTGAAAATACTCAGCTGAAATAGTCAACTGCTCACCCATTCTGTTTTTATATCATGGCTCTGGTTCATGGTAATTGTATCCCATACGAAATCTTGTCTTTCCCGAGGGACATTAAATAAACTGACAGGCTGGACCAGTGTCACCTTGGTGTACAGGCCTGAGAAATTAAATTCTTCAACCTCTGTAAGTAGTGTGCAGGGTCCAGTAAGGACAGTATGCAGTCTGATGTACACAGTTTCTCCTCGGCCCTTGGGAGCTGTGGTGGTTTATCACACATCTGTATCTGTAGAGGTTACCCAAGATGCCTCTTCAGTAGTTTTATCTTGCTTCTAGGCTGGCAAAACCAAACAGCTCCTTCATTTTGAAAATTCTTTATCTTCTTTGTTGGTTATGAAGTCAGACTCACTTCTGTGCATTCCTAATAATAACACCGTGAACGAAGTATTCACGTAACTCTTGGAGTCACCTGAGAAGCCTCCAGATCACAGGTTTTGGAGACAAAATAAAATTACTAAATTATAATTAAGTTCAAATCTTGGGGGTATTATCACTGAGCAGCTCCTGAACACTTGGATTTGACAGACACAGTAATCAACCTGCTCACATGGGCTATGGATGCTTTTGATGTGGAAGAACTTTTAATAATTACATAACATTACACTTTTAAATGCATTCATCTACTTAATTGAGTATATGTCCTACTCAGTCCTTATTAAATTTTTACAGCTTTGTGTCTTTATAAGTTTTTATCTTTACATTTAAAGATAAAAAGAGCATTTAAAAGAGTTAGAGGACTCCTGCTGCCTAAAAACATGGCTTGACAATTACTACAAGTTGGTAATTACAGCACATGGTGCCAAACAATAGGGCAAGAGGCAATGGGCAGAAACTGATGCACAGAAAGTTCCACCTGAATATGAGGAAGAACTTCTTTACTGTGCAGGTGACTGAGCACTGGAACAGGCTGCCTGGAGAGGTTGTGGAGCCTCCCTCACTGGGGAGGATATTCAAGAACCTCCTGGATGTAACCCTGAGCATTGTGCTCTGGGATGCCCCTGCTTCAGCAGGGAGTTTGGACCAGGTGACCCACTGTGGTCCCTTCCAACCTGACTCATTCTGTGATTCTGCATATTACTAAAGCAGACAATTCCACCCCTTTCCCTAGCCCCATGTCCTCCTTCTTGCACTGCAGTAATTACAACTGTAATTATAACTGTATCTCCACATAAAATGAAATATTAGAAATATCAGAAAATTATTTTCTGATCTGATGGAAATTACATTTGGAGTTTAGTCTTCCTGTGGATAAGAAGAAAGCCCCAGATCACCCAGTGGCTTCAAAATGGTCAAATCCTAAACAAGAGAAGAAATGGAGGCATATATCATCTTAGAATAACATTACCCTCTCCTTGTAGCAGATTAGGAATAAGGTGAGACTTTTCTTCAGCATCTTTTCATCCCTTTGAAAGCCCTGGGATGGAAATGACATTTTGCCTGTTACTATTAAGAACTAAGATGAAAATGAAATACACTGTTGATGAAAAACCTACATAATCCCTAAGGAATAAATCAACAATAAAATCTCAACAACTCAAAGTTATCTTATTATTTTAACTTAGTTTTAATAGGCTATTTTCATTTTTAGCTATGTGTGCAATTTATTACTTTTATATTCTTGATATATTACTGCATTTCTTTGATTCTGCATCTTTAGTTGATGGTTTCTGCAGATGCACCAAGCTTGTTTATAAGATGATCTTCATTCCACAGAGCTTTTAAACTGAGTGTCCTCCCTAAATTGGCAAGTAGGAGCGGAAGAAGCAGTTGGCGCAATTCCTCTGAGGGGCAGGGAGTCCTCCATGCTCAGGAGATGCAGTCCCCTGACACTGCAGATTACAGGTGTGATGCCACTCCAGTAATGAGGGGAGTTACATGAATGTACAATTGACTTCTGTGCAAGGAGACAAGATGAAAAGCTAAAAAGTACAGCGGACACAGGCAAAAGAAATTGAGCTCTCGTGTCATTTTAGCACCAGGAATCATAAAGGAGCACGTAGTAACAGTTCAGTGTGTAGAAAAATTATACAGAAAAAAAAAGGGTGAGAATAGATGAAAAGATGCTTGGTGACATTTGAAAACATTATGGACAAGATGGGAATGGAATGTAAAATTATAGGGGTCCTTATAAAGAATTATATTTTACCTTTGTGAAAATGTCTTGGTATATCAATTATCTAATAAATGCAGTTTGAACATTACTTGCATTTTTCCTGTAAGTATAAGGTTTTACAAACTCTGAAGAAAAGTGGATTTTTAGGTCAACTTCAAGAATATTTACCAAAAAAAAAATTAGTAGGAGGTGCAATTTCATTATTTGCTCCATATGTTTTCGATATGTGAGTCATAATCATGTAGTTGATCAGATCAGTGTAAGATAGCCTCTGAAATAATGAAGATAACAGATTAAATTAAATCTTACCTCATAAGCTTTGAATATTTGGGACCCAGGTCTCTGATCCTTGAAATCTCTGGCAGAACTTAGGTTGACTGGTGAAAGATCAGGCTGCATTAGTGAAATACTAAAGCAGTCATTTTAAGGAACTAGTTATTATGTCATCCATCTTTATACCTGCAACAGATTAGGAAGAGTTAACTGCTGAAGTGTTTTCTTACATGTTTTGCATAGTAAAGGTCAAAATTGAAATGAAAACCAAATTACAATAACTTACTCTGAGTGAAATTTAACCTCTCTGGGAATTAGGGCCTTTCCTCAGTGGGATTACTGGATAACTTAAGAAGGTACTGATGTTCATACATTCTTTCTGGGAGTCTGATAATAGTGTTTATTTTCTTACTGTGCTTATGGGACTGATTCCCTAATCCCTATAGTTTATGCACTGTACAAAAACATCTCTGCAAGCCAGGTTACCAAGAAATGAGGAAAGGGAAAAAAAACCCAATAAAACACAGGGATAATTCTCTGGATTCCCCTATTCCCATGAGGACAAGGAGCTAAAAAAATGTTTCACATATATATTAGGCATTGCATGACACTTTAAAAAACAAGATGAGACAACAGTCATAAAAGACACTTTTGGTAGTCCTGCAAGAATAAACTCAAAGTGTATTCAGGGATGGGAGATTCTGCCCACGAGTTTCAGCTGTAGTGTAATGCTTTAATTACTTACATACCCAGTTAAGATTGAGTAGGTAGTAATTAACTCATGCTCTATTTATATGTAGGGCAAACTATCCCTTCCTTTTCATGCCTACTATCCTCAGGACTAGGATTTGCAGCATGGATGATGTTATCTCTGTAAACAATACTTCGGTTAAAAAACATAGTAGGTAACTTGTTTTTAATATTGAAAAGTTCTGTGTGATAGATAAAAAATACTTATTGAGTGTAGATTTTCATGTTTTTCTTCCGGCGCTGATTTATGTCCGGTGATAGCTCAGGGATGCCACTTGCTCGGTTTCTCGGCTGTTTAGGCTTGTAAGTTTTCTGTGAGCTGTTTAGGCTGTTTAGGTGTTCTGGAAAGGCCCAGGGATGGCCTTGAAGAGCTCGCGCTTCAAAGGACGAGGAGAGACTTCAGATCTTTTCTCGGTCTCGGTGTTTATTAATTGTTTATCTAAAAGATTTTCTTTCAGCCCGACAGAGGTCTGCACAGCAAGTCAGCCATGGGCACACTGCAAGTCCCCGGGGCGGTCACTTATCTTTATACCCGAAGTTACGTGTACAATATTTATCATTTTTCCCCAATACCTTCTACCCTTATTAACCGGTGCACTTTTAGTAATAACCAATCCCCAAGTGCCACCATCACCACAGAAGATGGAGGCCAAGAAGAAGAAGAAGAAGAACAGGACACGCCCCAATTCCTCCATCTTACTTCTTTAGACCCCCCTGTACCAAAATCCTAAACCCTGTGTTTTACACTTTAATTAACTTATCCCTTCACCATTCACCCAGTGAAACCTTCCCAGTCCTCATACAGGCGTCGTCTCCTGTGTAGGATCAAAGTCACTTCTGGCAACATTCCAGACACTTCTGGCAACATTCCAGGACTCCCGAGCCCCCCAAGGGTGTTCTCGGCCACTCTGCACCTCCATCCTGAGGTGCTGAGATCCCACAATTGAGCATAAGCTATGATTTTTTTGCAAAAGTGACTTTTCATCCAGAGATAATTTTCCTTTATTACAGAGTAGAAGTCATATTTGTACTGAATACAATTTGCCTAAGACCACAAAGCTGATCTTTCCATGGAAAACCAGCTTGCAGTCTGTGAAGTGTTCTGGCATTCACAAGCTTGTGCTGCTTTATATCTTCTGACCTTCAACAGGGTTTTCTGGAAGAGGCTTAAGAAACTGAGTATAATGGTTTGAAATCAGTTGTATCTTGCTGTGATTACATCAACACAGATAGTCAATATGTCCATGTTTATAACTGAACACATGTCCATTGCTTAAACTTGATGTTCTTGCTGTCTTTGTGGCATATGGCATTAAGAGATGCATTTTAGGATAAACATATGTTTGGATCATGCAAAACAACAACAACTAGTAACACAGAAATGTTCCACTTAGTGCTGTAACAGCCTAAGTTCATTCTGAAGAACTGCAGCAAAGAGAAATCTTTACCAGCTCTATGCATCTGCTCAATGCAACAAATCCTCTGCAACCTAAATGGTCTTGCAAAAATCATATAGTAATAAATACTGACTTCCAGGGGAAACATGGTTGAGCAATGTCAGGTTGCATGGCATCAGGAGCCCATAGTCTGTGAATGAGAATTGAATTTAGAAGACAAATGTATAGGATGCAACTTACATTACAATACTTTTCCCATCCTTACTTTTGGCAGGCTAATTTCCTTTCCTACACAAAAATCAACTAATATTGATTCTGTCTTCAGCAAATTCCTGCAAAGCCAAGGGGCTTGTTTACTTCTGCAGCTACCTCACAGGGCAAGGATACTCTTGCTGTCTTCTTCTGCTTAAAGGGTTCTGCCATTTAAGCAAACCCCAAGTTTGTGTGCTTGCTTTAACATCGATGGCAGTGTTGATACTGGATAAAAGTTGGAAACTGATGCTATATTGTGCTGAGGTTTTGTGTTTCCTCCAGTTAACTGTTTTTAAACAGTTAAACATTGCTGTATATTAAAAACATACCAGAAGGTGAAACTTGTACATAAAGATAGTACTTGCATCACACTAAATAATATGGTCGAACTAGGTAGACAGGATTTTGGATGCCGAACCCTTCTAGAGATCTAAAAGTAAAGATTTCAAAGGTAATACAAACTGCAAATGATTATTCAATAATTTAGTTTTTGCTTATAAGGCCATCTCTGAAGAAAAAATCAGGGCTACCACTGGAGCAGAGGTGACAAGGATTTTTTAATATCATCAGAAAGGAGAGGAGTGAAGGGACAGAGGAAGGGGCTTCAGTGTTTTTGGAATGTGCAGCATAAACTGTGGGAAGATGAGGATTATAATGACCTATAAAATCAGTTTCTCTGTTAAATCCTTAGTTTTACATAACCACTGGGATTATAAATTTTATAAATTGTCTTTGGATAAACATTTTGTAGATTTGTCTTGAGGATCCGTTAAGTCTGAAATACTACAGCAGAAATACCAGCTTTATGAAGCGTGTTTCCGCAAGTTGTTTAATTTATTGACCACACACAGTCACTCTACCGAGCGCTGCCTGTTTATTTTCACCTACACAGATATGGCAAGATCATCTGGTGCAAAAGACAGGGATTAGTCCAGTCGGAAAGGAAAACGTAGAATCCAGAAATGCTCCGACTTAAAATACACCCACGTTCATTTGGACTCAGACACCGGTGCAGGAAAATCAGATGACCCGTGGCCGAGCAGCACCCAGGGACGGGGAGAGAAGAAGAAGGACAAGGACAGGGCACACAGCAGGAGAGCCGCTCACCGGGAGAGCTGCGTTTCGGGCCCGGGCCCACCCGGCCCGGGCCGACCTGCGGCGGGATCTAGTGACAGAACGTGGAGTAATGGGACACACTGAAAGAAGAGGGATTTGGGTTAGATATCAGGAAGAAATTCTTTACTGTGAGGGTGGTGAGGCACTGGAGGAGGAGGTTTGTGGATGCCTCATCCCTGGCACTGTTCGAAGCCATGTTTGTGGATGCCCCACCCCTGGCAGTGCTGGAAGCCAGGTTTGTGGATGCCCCATCGCTGGCAGTGTTCGAAGCCAGGTTTGTGGATGCCCCATCCCTGGCAGTGTTTGAAGCCAGGTTGGAAGGGGCTCTGGGCCGCCTGGTCTGGTGGGAGATATCCCTGCCCATGGTGGGGGTGTCGGATCTGGATGATCTTCAAAGTCCCTTCTCACTCCTTAACATTCTGTGGTTCCATGATTGTATGGAGTGAGGGGAGCCAGGAGAAACCCACAAACCGGAGAGGCGCAGTCCGCATTAACTGAGTCACTTAAACACTCTGCAGGTACAGCTCTAAAAACCTTCACAAACTGAAGCCGGCAGGGGACTAACCCCATCCCGGGCGGCGGTGACGGACACTCCTCCGCTGCCCCCCCGCCCGCGGGGCGAGCAGGGTGCGGGCAGCGCCGGCGGAGCCTCCCTGGCCGCGGGGGCGGCGGCTCACACACAAACACCGCCCGCCCGCGCCGCCCGCGCTCCTCGGGCCCGCCCGCACTGCCCTCGCCTCGCCCAAGCCCCGCGCACGCGCAGCCGCTCAACGGGCGGGCACGGGCACGTGACCGGGGAGCGCGCGGGGCGGGGCCGCCCCGGCGGCGGCGCAGAGGGGAGGGGGAGGAGGCGGATCCATCATGGCGTCGATGCAGGTGAGGCGTCTGCGGCGGAGCCCGGGGGCAGTGCCGGGGCCGGGCGGCGGCGTTGGTGGCGGCGTTGGTGGCGGCGGCGGCGGGGGGAGCCGGGAGCAGCCGTTCCTCCGGACGCGTGCGTGCGTGGCGCGGCGCGAAGAGCGGCTCGGAGGGAGGAACCGCCCGGGCAGAAGTTGAGGGCGTCGAGGTCCCGGGTGGCGGGGCCGGGGAGGGCAGGTGGCGGCAGGGAAGGGCCGGGATGGAGGTGAGACGCGCAGAGGTGTGAGGGGCGAGGCTGGGACCCGGACGGCGGCGGGCGGGGCGGGCGCGGGGGAAGAGGCGCCTCAGGGAGGCGTCTGGCAGCGATGCCGCCGCTTCCTGGGCAGGCGAGGGAAGGGCGAAGGGATCCCTGCCCCCGGGAGCGGGGGGCCGCAGCCCCGCTGGGCGCCATGGCAGTGTGTGTCTGTCTGTGTGTGTGTGTCTGTCTGTGCGTGTGTGTATGTATGTGTGTGTGTGTGTGTCTGTGTGTCTCTGTGTGTATGTATGTATGTATGTGTGTGTGTCTGTGTGTCTCTATGTGTGTGTATGTATGTATGTGTGTGTGTCTGTGTGTCTCTCTGTGTGTGTATGTATGTATGCGTCTGTGTGTCAGTGTCACACCGTGCGGGCAGCGGGACCCTCCCCGTGCCATCGCGGGGACCGTGACCAGCGCTCCGGTTCCTGGGGTTCCGGCGCTGTAATTCCCCCGCACAAGGGGGACTGGGTCAGGCGTGTCCTGCTCCAAGCCGCGTGTTCCCCGTGGGGTTTTCCTTCTCTCCGTAAAATGAGGTTGCACTGCGGTGTCAGCTCTGTGGACAGGTAACGTCTGGCTTTCTGGGCCGGATGGTATTGCTGTAGGTACAGTAGGATGGAACATCCTGCTGCCTGACAGGTATTTCCAGCTGAATTATTCATTCATACCGACTCTGAAGGGGTTCTTAAATAGGGGCTGCAGAAATTGCTCTGGTAGAATGGATCACTTTCACTGTGTGCTGCTCTGAGTGGGTGGTGCTTTATTACAACTGGGGCAGGAGAAGAGAGCTCTAGGTTTTGTGGCAGTGGCCCGTGTCTTCTTATTTAACCAGCACCTTCTCTATTTTTCCTTGGATATTTATAGTTTTCCATTTTGTTTTTATATTTGGATCATCTAGATCTCTCTCATTTTGGTCCAGTATAGCTTACATTTTTTGTCACTAGTAACAGAGCAGCACAGAGTGTACAAAATGAGTGAAATTTGTTTAATTTTCCTAATAACCTGGATTTAGTGTATCCAGAAAGAGTTAAAATGTTAAACTGAACTGTCTGGGATAAAAATTATTCTCCTGAAGTTTGGAAGCATAATTCCCCCTCCCCCCACCATTCCATAGTGTGTCTTTCAGAGTTACTGAAATGAAACGAGATCAAGAAATTGAACATACTGTACAGAACGTTCTTCTAGCACTAGCTTAGGCAGGTAGTCTGATGTGCCTTGGTTTTATTACCTCTATCTGGCAAATGCATTCTTGCAATGCTCTTCTTCTAACAGGCAGACTTTTACAAGCTCAACTGCAAAATAGAGGCTATAGTTTATTAAGAAGTGTCTTTTATAAAACTGTGAAAAGTAGGGAAATGGCAGGAGAGAGGCACTTTGTAAAAGGGCTTGGTAAAGCTGTGCTGTGTCTCTGGCCTAGTAAATGACCTTCTGCAGCGTGCCTCACCCTAATTCCTGTTGCTCCTTCTGTAAAGGGGAAAAATGGTTATATATTAAATGAGGCTGCTGAGGATACATGAATGACCAGTGTTGCCTAAATATCAGATGTGTACAGGGTAATACTTGCTTCCTGAAATTACAGCCATGGTAAGCCTGATGTTGTAATTGCTTTCATTTTAGAAATACCAGCTGTAAGATGACCCTTTTTGTTTCCTTATGTGATGTTCTGTTGTCTTTTGATAAGAGATTCAAGGACATTTATGGAGGTTTTTTGTCTATATATGGCTAATTGCACGATGCTCTAATTACTCTTTCCTATGTGTAGTAAACTACTAATTTAATAATGTCATTTAGCATGTTGGAAAGGACTTGTAAACAGGAAGCATAAATGAAAATTTAGTAAGTGAACTAGTAAGTTTATCGTGGACATGCTCCCAGATGAGCAAGATTTCAAGACTCTGAATTCTATCAACATTTAAGTGTTCAGTGTGAAAAAAATCTTTTACAAAGGAAATGGATATCTGTAATTTTAAGTGGGCTTTTTTTGTTCAGAATAATATATTATAATTATTGCTATCTTCTAAGTTGCCTGACACAACAAAAAGATGCCTTTTTTCTGATAAAGTATAGTGTTTTTAAACACACATTGTTTACCTGAAATGTTTGTGTAACTCATTGCCATCTCTGACTGTACCAGTGGTCTGACACTGTACCATTGTGACAATATTATGGATTTTATTGATAAAAATGGTACATTGCACAGAGTAAGTTCTAGTTACCTCTTAAACTGCTATAATTTTCTACAACAGTCTGTGATGCACCAGGTTAATTGCATTTTATTTTTACAGATCCACTGAAAAGTCTCAGATTAAGTTACAAGAGTTATCTGATTAGCCTGTTCTTAGTCTACAGTGAAGTTTTGAAACTTGTAACAAATTGCCTCTTTTTGCTGATGGCTCTGAACATCGACCTGAACAGTTACTGCAGTTCAGTGGATGCACAGTAACTTGTGACTTTGAGCCTTTGTGTGTATCATTGAAATTACAGTGATTTTTGTCTGTGTGGACAGTCTTTAATGGGAGTTTTCTGTAACCCTTTTTTTCTGTGATAATAGAAGCTAATGCTTATGAGATCTTGTGTTTATTTTCTAACCACAGTGTTGTTGCTCATTTGCCATTGCTGGATTGGTTTAAACCTGGTTTGCATAACTTTTTTGCAAATCATATTTTTTCTTTAAAAAAGCTAACATATCCCAGACAAGCCTTTAAAGGAAAGAGCATTTATTTTCAAGAATTTTCCCAGAAAAAGCCCAAGCTTGTGCAATGTTCTCCTGGATAAAAACACATAAATATTCTGAAAAGGTACAAGTAATGCAGAACAAGGGAAGAGGATGGATTTGCTTTAGAAAATTTTGATACAGCATCTTTAGTAGTCTGAAGCCTTTAAAGGCAAACGCTGGAGAAATAGTAAACAGTTGTCAGAACAGCTGGAAACACAGGACTTGCCTTATGAATGGAAGAGCAGGTAAAAATACAGTAAGGAAGTTCAGTTCAAAATGCACAGAAAATACATCATTGCTGTACCAAGTGTTAAATTATTAAAGCCTTTCCCTCAGTGTCCAGATATGAACTATTTGCATCGCAAACTTGAAAGATTTGACTTTATTAATAGTACTGACATCTTAATTACTGTGATTTACCTTTCAGTTCTTTTTAGCTTAAATACTACAAGCCCTGGATTTATTTGTGAATCCATGAGAATATTTAGAGAGATGGTTTTAGGCTTTTTTATCACCAGAATAACTTCTCACATATTCTGTAAAGTGAGGCACATAAGATTTGTACTTGTAGGTATTTACACCTGATTGAATGCAGAGCTAATGCAATTAATGACACAAACAACTTCAGTAAAGGATGTTGGCTTCCACTGTGCTTCTGTGTCGTGCCTCAAAAACTGCTGTGGTGGGCTACCATCAAATTGCCTGCACACAACAACATAAAGTGCTGCTTGAAAAGTCTTGTTCCGTCAATGGAATTTTTTTTAAAAGGTGTGTCTAAGCAACTGTTTAATAAAATAAATGTGTGAGATGGCGATGCAGAATTCATGGCCAGTTTGAGATCCCAGTGAACTTGTATCACAGAATGCAAGCTAGTAACAACATGAAAACTTCCTGCAAGTTTCACCCCAATATTTTCAGTCAGTGGGGTGGGGGTTGAGGAAAATAGTTACAGGCCACTGAAATCTCCAGAAAAAAACACATACACTCTTGGTTACACTTCCTTCTATTCTTTACCTGTGCTTCTAGTGTTAGTGGAAGTTCTGTGTTTCCAGCTGTTCTCAGAACAATTACTTATTGCACAATCTTTGCTCAACACTGGCAGTGTTTTTATTTAATGATTTGGCAATAATTTGTTCTTATTTAAAGGCTTTGTCCAGAAAAAAGTATTAAACTATTTTTATGGTGTGTTCTAAAAAAAGCCAAAGCCCCAACGTTAAATGAGGAAAGCTTTCAGTGAATTGGAACTTGGATAGTTATGCACATTGGTTCTGTACTGTTAAATGTCATAGTATGGGATGCTATTTGTGTTGTTTCAAAAAAGAAAAAAAAGAAAATTAGTGGGTACTGTAGCTATATAATCAATTCTGGGATATAAACAGAATAAAATTATTGGTAGTTAATAAAGTATTTAGTGGTTCCATTGGGGAAATGCTGTTGAAGATAAAAATTTCAGTAATTATTTAAACTGAGAAATGTGAGTACCATAACAGAAACCGGAATGAGTAGACAGTAAAAATAATTTCTTCTGTCTGCTGAGAGATTGCCAGTCCTTTACATAACTTTTGGTAATCACTCTGTACTGATGTGTGCTGTATTAGCTTTGGTATATAACCATGCTAGAGTGAAGTAAGATAAATACAAAATTCTTAGTAATTTTACCAAGATGAGTTAATTTAATCTTGGGAGTTTATTAATAAAATTTTGTCTTGAATGTCAACTGAAAATTATTAAAGTTAATAGTATTCATTCAGTAAAGATAAATAAAATAGAAGTTATGGCTTTTGGCCCTAAGGAGTCACATTTGCTTGTTTTTGTATCTGCCTGTGTAAATTTTGGGAATTTTGGGAAATACTTTGTTGTGTAGCAGCTGCAGAATTTTTGATCTAGGATGGAAGAATTCACTTCAGAGAAAGAAAGCAGTAATGGAAAAACTTATTGAAACAAGTGTCCCCTGAGTACTATCAGCAGCTCTTCCTTACAAATAGACCAACAATACAGCTAAAATGTGAAAAACCATGGATGCTTTCAACCTGTCATGTTGAGCACTTGTGAATATGTGTATGATTTCAATCAGGAAAATAGACAGGTGTTTGTTGTAAAGAAGAGTAATTCTGGTTGACTACAATTATTTTTTTGCTCTGAGTTTTATAGTATCTTATGCTTGTGTTGAGACCTAGCTATTCAAGTTCTGAGAAGAGAAAAATATAACACAATACATTGGCAAGAGCCAGGGAATGTTGTCTTGTTAAGCTGCTCCCTTGGAAGGCTCTGTGGGTTTGTCATTAATAAGCTAAAGCAGCTTAGCTCAAACAATGTGTGAAACTCAGTGCTCAAGTACTTTCTCTGATTGTTTGCTCCAGTCCTACCAAGAGCAGAGTTTCAGACTGAAGGATGTTCACTACGTGTTGTACAGGTCTGGGCCACGCTGGTGGCTACGCCCAGAGCCTGAGGTTAAATTGCCCCTGCTCACGTGGAGGAGAGAAGGCACAGCTGCCCCTGAATTCGCCCAGTTACAGCTCTGTGCCGCCAGCACAAATGCCTTCAGAGCATTCGATCCTGTCTCACAACTTGGTGTACAACTGAGACATGAGCGTTCAAGCAGATCCCAGGCTAAAATTTCCACTAGGGCACAGGGGAAGAGGATGACGAAAGTTCTTGGAGCAGAAATTTTGTGTGTCTTGCATGGCTTTGAAGTAGTCAAGGACTGTGACAGAACTGTCAGCTGGATTTATAGATTTTGTCTTTTGAAGGGAGGAAGAGCTAGTATTATCTATTCACTGAAACCTATTACAACTTCATTTACTGAAAGCAAATGAAAATAAATGGGTTAAATGCTTTAAATAAAAAGAGCCAGTAGGCAGCATTTTGTGATCAATGGAGGTCACGTAACGTGTCTTCTGCCTGCTTTTGGTAGTTGAAGGCTTTCAAAAGGTATTCTGGAATCTGTTCGAGCCTTTGCGGTTGTTTGGGTTGTTTGTTTTGTTGTTTTTTTTTACTTTGCTTTGTTCAAAAATAGGTTCTGGAATCTGTGCAAGCCTTTGCAGTTCAGTTTTTTGTTTGCTTGTTTTTCCTCAGGTGACCTTAATTACTGGTATGAAAAACAGGTATCAGTCAGGGATGGCAGGGAAAGAAGGGAGAGAACCTTATAATTTACCTTCCTGAAAGCAATATTAATGTGTTAATAAAGGAAAGACAGAAGTTAGTGGTGGTAAGTCAGGAATTGTGAGATGCCTCATTTTTGCTAATTAATGATCTCATTGAGGATACCAGCTATTCATCCTTTCATACACAGTACTAAAAAATAATTGTTTCTCCTTGGGTGATTACAAATACAAAGTTGTTTGTAATCTTTTTTTATTCAACTTAATTAAAAGCACTGCTTAATCAGCTTCAAGAAGAAAATCTGTATATGTGTCAGTAAATGATGATAATAGTTTAGTAGAGCATAGCAAATATCGTCCCTGAAAGTCTGCTGTAATAAAATGCTCCATAGAATTTGATGCTACTTGTTCATATTGATTTATTTATTTCTTCTTCATTAGGAATTGGTGGCCACTAATAAGAAACCTAAATCCATTCAGTTTCCTTGACCCTTCTTAAGTGAAAACCTCTCCCCCTGTCATATTTAGGGCTATGAATTGAATGAGTGTTTAAATCTTGTTGCTATTTGCTACTTCCAACATTTTACCTCTTTTTCTGTCTAAAATGCTTTTTGTCAGAATAGAACACTTTATCTTGGTTACCAACTATGTTTCTATAAGGTTGAGAAATTCCCTGGTAAACATATGGTTGACCTCATTGTGCCAGCCTTCACTATTTTCTTAAATTAATTTTTGTAACTGAAGCAATTCAAGTAGTGCCAGACTCTTTTCTTTAAGAGATAAAATGATCTGCCGTTGATTTTTTATTACTGCGTGAGGCTTGTGCTGGGCGTTGGTACATTTAAAGGCTCCAATTACAAAGCAGGTGACTTGCTGCAGTTTCATCTTGTCCTGTAATAGTGGATTCCACTTCATTTTCTTTCAAATGACAGGTTCATTGTGAAAAATTTGATTATCTGGCAAAAAGCTTTTCAGACTGTGAAGTACAGAATGTTTCCTTTGTGTGTGTATAGTTACTGTGATTTATCTTTAATTATACTGTAGTTACGATTTCAGGTTGATCTTGTCTCTTAGTGAGTTTAGTCAAGTGTATTATTCTCTTTTAAAGAAGATTGTTGCTTTGACCTTTCAGTCAAATATTTTAGAATATCTTGGAGCATATGAAGATAATACTCTGTTATCAAACTGAGAAATCAATAATCCTTCCTCCCATCACTCTCAATCCATAACTGGATTTTTGAAATTTTTGAATGCTCAGAAGAACAAAAGATGAGTGACAGCAACCTCAGTAAACAAGGTTTATGCATTGCCATTTGGTTCCTTTAAAATGAGAGAAAATGCAAAATGCTCGAGGTTCAGATCTTGAAGTCAGGATTGGTCTGAGGAAATAACGTTAGAACTCAGTTGCCAGATGTTAACATGTTTTATTAGAAATGAGGAGCAGACTAATCTGCTTCTGCATTTTCAGTAGAGATTGAAAACCTGCTATTCAGCCAAAAATAGATAAAACTGAAAAACAATTCTTTGAGCTAAAATCCCAGTATTACTTTTTAATAAGGACAGAGTATTTTGTGGAGCTGTTTTGTTATGCATTTTGCTGAATATATTTATGTTTTGTTATGCATTTTGCTGAAGCTTTAATTGACTACATCCAGACAATTATCGATCTTTCCTCCTCTGTGCCTTGACTAAAGCTTACTAGAACAACTTTGATAGGAAGAATTCAGGCAGGATTGTGATAATCAAGTATCTGGGTGGTTTATGTGTTTGAGAGTCTGGAGCAAATGATCTCACCTGAATTATGGGACATAATCTGCAAGGACTTTCTGGAATGACCTGATTGACTGGGAAATAAAGGGGTTTTTATTTGTAGCAACTGTCATTCTCTAGATTTCTTTAGTAGCGAGATGGAGTGTAGCAGGTAACTTTTTCTTAAATGTCACCATTGTTAGTCTTTATGTTGTGTCTCTTCTGTTTGACAGCTTTTTGGTGTTTTAATTAGAGAGTAATGTGCAATGAGTTCCTGGAATACTTCAACTGTTTCAAATATGTTGGACTTTTTCTTCTGTAGATGAGTTTAGTTTGAAAAGCATAATTATCTGCTTGGTGTTTAGAACTTCATATTCTGGATTTAAGGCACTTTTCAGTAAGAAACATGTGAATGGAAGAAACTGAAATACTGAAAATAGAGTTCTAGTGGTCATATGCTCTCAGGCTGGTGGCTGGTACTAACAGTCAGGCTTTGCTTGTGGATCAACATGGTGGTGTTGTACAACACTGTCATTGCAGCCTGGTTTCAGCTCCTCTTCTGCCACAAGCTTGCTGTTTGTCTCTGCACAGAGACTGTCTCCTGCATGTAAGAACTTCTCCAAAACAGAAAGGATGTTTTTTGTGAAACATTTCATAACTTGCATGTGGGAGGAGGTGACAGGCTCATTTTGCTCATAAGCAAAATGTAAATTCTTTGCCAGGATGTTATAATATTACTGTCAGTGTTTTGGTGCTAGCAGAGTTTGGGCCCATTTAAATTTTTGGATGTGGAAGAGAGTTTTTGTAGTTATGGAAGAAATAGTGTTAGGTCTCCCTAGGGTGCAGCAGCTTTACCTAAATATATATATATACACACCAAAATAGAAGAAGGGAGCCCCTATGGGATTATTGTTTAGCTTCTAACTATTTATGAGTTAATTTTCTTCCTCTTTGAGCCAGATTAAGATTTGAGTTTACAGTGTCCAGGAAGGCTTGGCCTTGGAAGATTACTCCTTTCTTACATTCACAGCTTTTTACAACAAAGAGAAGGGAATTTGAGTGCATAGAAATAGAAGGTTTGTAACACAATTCAAGTGCAGATGTTTTGGTCCTGCATGCTTCCTAGTCTGTGAAGTTGCTATTCCATCATTGTTTCTTCATAATATCATGATACCACCTTATTAGACATGGCTAGTTGAGTTCCTGCCAGTCCAGGTGGAATGGCCACCACATTTCAGTTAAATTGCCCACATCTTGTTTTAATGGTGAAATAACATGTGGCAATGGAACATTTCCTCCAGCAGAAGTGAAAGGAATCTGCTTGTCCATTTGCCACTTTTTGCTCTGCTTGTATGTTTCTGCTCTACTGATAGTTTTGCTTTTCCCCTAGCTATTTTCTATGAAATTCTTACCACTTCCTTTAATATATCATGTCTTTTGTGAATCTGCTTTGGGCTCCTTGCTTTTTTCTCTATGGAAAAAGAGGATCACTGAAATAGGTTGTTTGTAGGTAAGGTATTAGACTAAGATAGCTCATCATTTAGTTTACTCATTTAAGGTATTGCTGATTTAAGACACTGCACATTTTGTGTTGCATTTCTTGAAACACCAAAAAGTGAAGTATTCAAGAATTGCAGTTTTATTTTCTTTGTATTATTTTTCTTTTCAAAGTTTGTAATTTCATCTCATAGGAAATAATAATGCAGGACTGTGGGCATACATTCAAACTTGATTGGATTAATGTGTTAATATTTTACTGCTAACCAACAGCCAGTATACCTCTGTATGTACACTTTTCCCACTCAGTTATGAAGAATAAAATGTTACCTGAAGCAGCACTTACTGGTTGGCCTAGGTGCTGTCAGCTGTATGTAAGTAAGTTGTACTTGGTAGTGACCCCTCTAACTTCACTGTACACACGTTTTTGTTTGCCCTTAGCTTTGTTAAAGTTTAACTCTCCTTGCTCCACTTTTCCAAGGGAGGGGCAAAGCTGTTGTAAGAGTTCTGGCAATGGGCTTAGGACTGACATTGTGATACTCCTTTTTAAAGGCCTTGAGAAAGGTAATTTTCACATGCCTGCAAGAGCTAGGGAAGTTTTTGTGATGGGTGAAGAAGATTACCCATCATGAAAAAAAGAACCTTTGCATTACTTCATTGTGAGGGATTGTGGTTAAGCTCTGTTGTTCTGTCTGCCCTTGGGTGTCCCTTGTTTATGGTAGAATCAGAAAAAAAAAATCCCTGTTTTTGAGCAATGTGATGGTGATGATTCCATGTATGCTTTAGGAATATAGGTTATTGACACTTGTGATAGCTAACAGGGACACAGAGACCAGTGAAATTATTTTGTATCTGTTAATAAGCATTTTTGTGCTATAATATTCAGCTCAGTTGTACACAGTGAACAAACTACCTGTTTCTAGGGCTGGTTTGGAAATACTAATACTGAAAACCTCTAAATTTCTTCCTATCCTGTATTGCTGCCCCCTCTCTCTTTTCATGAGTTGCATCTTTTTATGTGCAGGCCCTGCCTGCTTCTTTGTGTGACTCACCAAGAATCAACTCAAGTGGGAATTCAGCTGTGCCATTTGAGATGTTACCTCTGCAGTTCCAGAGGTGACCAAGTAAGATACGTGTCACTTTAAAGAAAGAGGAGTGAGTGTTTTTGCTAGAAGCTGTTGGCTTCAGACATACATTTAACTTGAACCATGGCAGACAGTGGGTGCTATCAGGATAGAAATGATAGAGGTAAATGGGAGCTGTCTGAGGAGCTGTCAGGAGTTTTACTCCACTGGTGCCAGCTGATTTTGTGTTCTTTTTTCCATATGCTGTAAGAAGTCTTAAGAGTTTGATACCTTAGAAAATCTGTGGAGGATCACTGAAGGAATTGCACAAATCCTGTTTGACAGAATTAGTGACAGGATACAAACCATTGCTATGTCAGTCATGTCTCAAGTACTTGAATAAACTTCTTTTGGAAGTGATGCTTGGATCAGTGTTAAGCTGTGTTCTTTGATTTCATCCCTGATTGATCCTTTCCTGTAGAGATAGGTATAAGTAAGGAATAAGTAATTCTGGTTTCAAAGACTTCCACTTGAAAATACTTCTATAAACTATTGGTTACGTCACTCCTTTGCATTTTGCATGTGATTATTCCTTTAGTAGAAGAACTGTGCTGTTAAGCAGTCTTGGGTTTCTGATATTCTTACTCAGCTGTTCTGTTTCCTTCTAGATTGTGAAAGTTTTTATTAATTTAATACATTTTAGTTCTGGCTTACTTTAAAGTTGTATTACAAGAATGTTGAAGCATAAGATTTTCTATCAAAAATAAGGAAAATGTCAAAGTTAGATTTCTTGTGCATCCTTCATGTATTCCCCTATAAGTCTGCAGCCTGCTTTCTTCCAGTCCCTCCTAATAGAAAGTGGAAAGCAGGAAGGTGCTTCTATATGAAATCCCTTGATGGGTTAGCAGAAACATTGAAGAGAGTGTCATGTGATGTGAAAAGGACAGTAAAGCAAGCACAGCTCCCCAGAGAATATCAATGTATGGAAAACATCTGTTTGGGGGTTGTTTTAGACATCAATAGCTGCATTAGCTTCTATTTTGACTTGAAGGAGCTGGTTGAGAGGCTGAAAGCAACTTGAGTGTGATTTAAAAAGTATTCCTCATTCATGGTAAGGAAGAAGCTGAAAGCAGTTGCACTATTGACTTTAGTTAGGCATGTCTTAATATAGCTGGAGTGTTGAAGGGCTACAGGTTTTTAGACAAAAATACTAATGTCTGATATCAAACTGTCTCAATATAGAAAAAACAAGAATAATAGTAAAAGTCAATGTGGCACCGTGAGGGCCTATTCAGTGACATGGAGATTGAGGAGCCTTTGTACAGAAAAGTGAAATGAAGTAATTCCTGTTAAAAGGATAAGCATATAAGGGTCAAATCTACTCACAATTCATTGTTTTGAGTTCATGTGTTTGAAAAGCATTAAAAGATGTTCTTATAAATCATTAGAAAGATGAGGAAAGGGATGAGCCTGTAAATAGGAAAGCAAAGCAAAGAATAGATGACAAATACTTGAATTGATGACAAAGCATACCAAACAAAAAGGGCAGATTCAATGTCTTTTAGACACTGGATATTATGTCAGTAATTAAAATGTAGCTATGTGGGTTGGTTTGCTTTTAAAAAGTGTTTAAGCAACTGAATCTTTGAATTTTTTTGACAATTCTTTTGAGTGAGTTTCCACATGATAAATATTACTTTGGTTTTTCTACTACTATGTGAAAGTTTGACTTCTGGAAATCACTGGACCAAATAGTCTTTGATACCTATAGCAAACAGCCGACAATTAGCAAAGACTATTAGCCAAATGTATTTAAGAAAAAAAAATCACATTGAATTAACATGATTTTCTCCTTGTATTGGGCTGTAACTGTTGTGAAGGAGGAACAGTAGCTAGATTTTGACTGTGCAAAAATTTTCCACGTATGTTGGTGTGACATTTGAATAAGCACACAAGAAAAATGTGGTATCAATCATGTGGGCTCTCTTTTTTCTGAAACCATAAAGACCACAAGTTATCAAAGTTGTAGTTGGTTGTTTAGGCTGGGTGTCTGATTGAGAGGGGGTGTTTGGTTCTGTGGAACAGAGTGAACCTGCCAAAGGGTATTTTGAGGGCAGTCTGCATTGGCTTGAAGTGTTTGCTTGAGTAGAGATTGGGAAAGGTGAGATGTGACTTGAAGTAAATAAAAGAACATTTTCACATCCATGAAGCCTGAGAGAAGTAATTTGACCCTAATTCATTCAACCCACCTAGATCTCTTACTGTAAAGAAAATTCTTCCAGTTGTAAAGGCAAGTAATAAAGTAATGTGAAAAAATGTTTAGCACAACTTCCTTTTATGTTAGGAAGATGGAGAGGTGTCTTTAAATCCTAACTTTGTAAGATTCTACAAATGAGAGTTTAATTTTCTTACAAGTGTTAATCTGTTATATTTTGTCTTCCTGTGTATATTGCTGCTACTTTTCTAGAATGTTTGTGAGAACAAAAACAATAATTCTGCACTCATGGCTGTCAAATATAAGAAAGGCTTTCCCACTGCTGAAATGTTTCTTTTCAAATGCTTCATTTGAGAATCTTGCAGTTGCAATGTGTCTTTTGTAGCTATTGTGTATGGGCTTGATATACCAGAGTAACACTTTGAAGTTTTTTGAACACTTCAAACGTTTTTTGAAGTACATTTGAGTCTTGAAGCTAAGAGTGGTTGTTTAGACTGTGTCGCTGTAAGAAAATCATTGTCCTTTGTAACCTTTTTGGTCAGCAAATACTATTCAACGCTGAAGAGAAATTAATTTCAAGTTTTTAAATTCAAACTTTAGATTTTTCTGAATTACTGTGGTAACGAGGAGCTCGGTTTCCTAATTAAACTGTATGAATCTTGGGTCTTTAAGGGCTTCATTGAAGAGGTTTTTTTATAACTAGATTAGTCTCCTGATAATTCAGTTTTTGTATTAATGAGACACAGCAAAAGACAAATTATTTTAAGAAAGAGAGAAAGAAAAAAATAGTCCTTCATAATATCTGTGGAAAATATCTTCAAGTTTTCTGAATATCCCTAGCTGCAGGTTAGGCTGGCTGTGCAAGCATGGAGCCAGCAGCTCGAGGAAGGTGATTCTTCTCCTCCCTGTGGTGCTTGAGAGCACATCTGGAGTGCTGTGTTCAGGAGAGCACACCTGGAGTGCTGTGTTCAGGAGAGCACGTCTGGAGTGCTGTGTTCAGGAGAGCACGTCTGGAGTGCTGTGTTCAGGGAGAGCACATCTGGAGTGCTGTGTTCAGGAGAGCACATCTGGAGTGCTGTGTTCAGGAGAGCACATCTGGAGTGCTGTGTTCAGGGAGAGCACATCTGGAGTGCTGTGTTCAGGGAGAGCACATCTGGAGTGCTGTGTTCAGGGAGAGCACATCTGGAGTGCTGTGTTCAGGAGAGCACACCTGGAGTGCTGTGTTCAGGGAGCTGCAGTACAGGACAGGCTTTGGGCTTCTGGGGTGAATCCAGCACATGATGGGCTGGGGCAGAACTGTGTGACCTCCAGGGAGACTGGGTTTCTTCAGCTGTAAGGAGAGAAGGCAAATGAGAGATCTTGCTGATGCCTGCAACAACATAATGGGAAGATATGGAGGGAAAACAGAGCCACTATGGGAAGCCAAAGGACAAGAGATACAAATTGGAACATGAGGTATTGTAAGATACAAAAGAAACATTTTATACCATGGGTAGTGAAACACTGGAATGCATTGACCAGAGAAGTTGATTTTAAGATTATTTTCTAAATATTTCTTATTCTCTCTCTTAAATTTTTTTTTTATTTATTTTTTTTTTTTTTACTGTTTGAATGAATTCTGGTTAGTAGGCACTTTGTGCCC
Source organism: Ammospiza caudacuta (assembly GCF_027887145.1). Lineage (NCBI taxonomy): Eukaryota > Metazoa > Chordata > Aves > Passeriformes > Passerellidae > Ammospiza > Ammospiza caudacuta. The sequence continues at coordinate 123,109,688 of NC_080593.1, read as the reverse complement.
TCTGCAGTTTTGTTCCAGTGTCTATGGAGTGCTCTCATGTTCTGGAAGGGTCTACTATAGGCAGCTCTTTGTTATTCTGTACAGAAATAATTGATGTTTGATTAAAAAAACCCCCAAATTTTGAAGATGTCTGGTGAAGGCCTGTTAAAGATACCCAGATATTTTCGTCAGATGAGGAAAGATTAACTTCTTTGGTGTGGAATAGTAGAATGTTTTGAAATATATACAGAGTATATTTTATTATTAGAGCTGGGGAAAAAAACCCCCAACAAATAATGGGCTCAATCACATCTTAAATGTGTGTCTGTCATTCCAATAGAAGTAATTATCTTCATATATAAACTAACTTACTTCTCTCTCTAGTGGCAAGATTAATACTTAGGAAATCTTTAATAGCATTTTTTCCACTTGAATTTAGCAGTTTGACAGTTTTAGACTTCCTGTCATTGAGGGCTGTAGAAATCCAGGAGTTTATTACAAAATACTTCTCTTGGTCTTCAATATCAAAGGAAATTATCCAGATAGTCAGTATAGCTGGAGATAAGAAAAATGAAGAAGTTCTCTGCCATTTCTAGTCGCAATTGTTGCTCTTCTGTTTTGAATAATTCTAGGGTGAGAGCCTCTTTATTTGGGAGGGAGCAGTGCTAAGATACATAAAATCCATCAAGGTATAGTATAATGGAATACAGTTCTTTAGGCAGACATAGGATTAGAGAGGTTCCTGTAAGGCAGAAGCAAATAATACCTTTTGCTGAAACTTGCTTTTGTTTGGGATATTGCTCTGAATCAAGAACATTTCCAGAGGAGTTTTATGTTTCTTCACCTCTAAATCCCTTCCTTCCCTGTCCAGTGAGGAGCTGTGTCTAGGAATTTACCATTATTCAGAATTGCACTGGAGTTTCCTATGCTTAATAGATAACCGTAGTCAGAGTTTTTTGTGGAGTCCCTTATTTAAATGTGATAAATTTATTTGCTATAAACTGTTTTCATTGTAACACTGAGAGTGTTAGTCTTGCTTTTCTGGGTTATTGAGTTTCTGTGACTTAATAGATAACACATTCATTTTCTACTGAACATGCTCTTTTCAGCTTTATATGGAAATGGTATAGATTTTTTTTTTTCTTGTATTGATATTTCCACTGAGAGCTGCAAATAGAGGTCAGATGGAACTGATTATAGAATGGTTTGGATTTGAAGGGACTGTAAAGATCATTTCATTGCAATGCCCCTAGATGTGACTCTTCAACAAGTTCCTTATCCACTGAACAGTCCATTCATCAAATCCATCTCTCTCCAACCTAGAGAGAAAGATCTTGTAGGGGACCATGCCGAAGTGTTACCAGAGGTGCAGGTAAATGGCCTGTGTAGCCCTTGCTTTGTCCACTGATGAGTGACTCCATTGTAGAAGCTCACTAGGTTGGTCAGGCAGGACTTGGCCTCAGTGGACCTGTGGCCTCAGGCTGTCCTGGATCCCTCTCTGTCCTGCCTGTGTCGTAGTACAGCTTCTTGAAGGATGTGTCCCATGAACTTCCCAGGCACAGAGGTGAGGCTGACAGGTCTCAGTGTCTCCTTTTTACCCTTTTTCCAGTCAGCTGGGACTTCACCTGACCGCTGTGACTTTTCAAATATGAAAAGTGGCTTGGCAACTGAATCTACCGGTTCCTCTCAGGAGTCTGGGATGCAGCTTGTTGGGTCCTAGAGATCTGTTTATATTCAGGTTCCTCAAGTAGCCATGAACCTGACCTTTACTGAAAGTGGGAGGGACTTCATTCCCTCCTGCTGTCCATCCACTGGAGTGGTGTGGGAAGAGAGGTTGCCATTGGAGACTGAGGCAAAAAACCCCAATCCTGTTGTTGAGTACTGTGGCCTTCTGCTCATCAGTTTTTTCCAGTTGTCCAGGATTTTTTATGGATGGGAGAAGTTATACCTTCTTTGACTGTTTTTCTGGCTTACGCTGATACTTATTTGAATTGGCTAACTGGGAAATAATAACCTCTTTAAAAATATGGTTTGTTTGATATGTTACATTTGACCCAAAGTGTAAATAGTATTTCTTGCTATTTCTCTGGGATATGTTTTGTGAATTTTCTTTGAATTGCAAACAATGAGAAGTAGCATGTTGTCTGTATGTATTAGTTATGCTGAATGGACAGGCCCTCATGCCAGTGTCAGCAAATATTTTAGGATCAGAGGAACAGAGCACTTCTGTGGTACACTGTTCAAGTATATATTTTGATGTGTTTTTTTTTTTCTTTTTGCTACTGGCTTTTTTGTTTAGAATGGACCATAAATATAGTATGTGAGAACCAAAAACCTATGAAACCTATGATATTTTTGTGCTAGTGATATGGACAAAAACATGACTGAGTCTGTGTTAGATATAAAAGGTGGTTGCTGGTGAAAGGGCCAAAGGTGCAAACTTGAAATTAGATAATATTTAAAGTGTTGGTAATTTGAAATTTTTTTTAGGATACAGAACAGACAAAATTTTGTCTCTTCAAATTACTGTCAGACACTGATAGCTTAATGTTTCTGATTTTAATTAAAGTCTAAAATGTATATTAGGCTTCTTTTTATAAGACAAATTTGTATAGTTGGTCTCCATGTAGAAGTAAATGGATCTACGGAATGATTTGTTATTCTACATATGTTCTTTGCTACTTTGTAACCAATGTTTCCAAATCTCCTCTTTAGGGGAGTTTGAATTTCCATTGTCAAACGTTCTCATCTCTGAACTTTTAAAATATTTCTCTAGGTGATAAAGTACACACAGGTTGATTGCCTTTGAGGCTTGTTTGATGGTGGTCTGGGGAAGTGCCAGAAAAAGAATTGACTTCAAAACATCTCTGCCATTCAAATTAAGGATTTATAAAATGTCTTTGCAACTTTGCTCCTTTGCATTTTAATTCATAATAATGGTGTTGGAAACACTGTTAGTGTTTTCTTAATCTGAGGAGAAAGGAAAAGGTAAACACTAGGATTCTAACCTGTTTTTTTAATGTGTGAGCAATGTAGACAGCTTATGAAAATGTTAGCATTGGATTTTCAGTTTGTATATGTTATATCTCAGTGCCAGGTAGGAACTTTCAGTATAGAATCCCAAGGAAGTTTTTAGGGCTGCTTGATAGAGACAGAAAATTATTTCAGTACTTTCAGAATGTAAGTTGTGAATGTATAAGGGCCTTTTCTTTGTGAGTTGTGTGATTGAATGTATTGTAGTCTGATTTCAAATATATTTGATGGGATACTGAATAATTTCTGTGTTGACAAATCAACACTTTATTTTCCCCTGGGAATTTTTTAAGTCCTGCTAGGCACTAGAAGGCAGCTACAAGTGTGTGATAAACTTCTGTTTTAAAAAAATTTGCATTTTGAATGGAAATGAGGTACTAAATCCCCAAACCATATATTTTTATTCCTTTGGAGTATAAAGTAATGTTGGCTTGTAATGAGGTTGAAGTGAACTTGTAGATGGTAACCTTAAAATAGTTGGCAGGAAAAAAGGACAGTAGAAATGAGAAAGCCCTGAACTTTTTATCATCTAGATGGCTTGCAAATGACAAAACATACTGTGTAACTTTATATGGAGAGAATTGACTCTGAGAGCAGTGCCAATGACAGCACAGAGGCTGCATTTCCCTTGCTCAGGAGATTGTGAGAAACGGTTCTGGTACTTGTTACAGAAGGACCTTCTTGCAGTGACTGATCTCTCTCTGTCAGAATAGGCAAGAATTACCTGAGCTGCTGCCATATAACACTTTGATAAATGCTGTGACTCTCTAGGTTCTGAGATGCTGTTAGTGTCAAGTTTTTAGTTTGTGTTGTGCAATCCAAATAGTCTTGGTTTAGTGTTCTGTTCTGTCCTCTGGGATGAATTAGAACAAGGCAAAGGCTTGCACAGATGCCAAATGGAAATGTCTTAGGTTACTTAGAGGAGGGAGTTGTGCTGTTTAAGTCTTGTAGATTTAATTGTAATTCTAATGATGTTGTGTAAATATGAAGTGTTTGCTGCTAGGGGTAGAGGTCTTACAGATGTTCTTGTTATACAACAAATTCATTTATATCTCCATGTATTTTGTAACAACAGCTCTTCCCTTTGCAGTGTTGCAAAGGTAAGTGCCACTGTATTTTACCCAAAAAGTAAGTTTAAAGCTTGTAACTTATTTTGCCTATGTCTTTTCAGTTGAATTTCTAGGAGCGAAGTCATCCTTCTTTCTCACCTTTCAATTTCACTTTGTTTTTAAATTGTCAAGTAAAACTCCTTTTGCCTTTCAAACATTGATAAATGTACTTAAGTGTGCATGTTTATTGTTGAACTTTATTTAGTATTTCAAATATTCCATACAATTTCTTTATAGAAACGATTACAAAAAGAACTATTGGCATTTCAAAATGATCCACCTCCAGGAATGACTCTAGATGAAAAGAGTGTACAAAATTCAATTACACAGTAAGTATATATGCTGTTTTATTTCTGCTATCATGCTGAAAAGACTAAATAATGAGCAGTTCTTTTCACACTTCCATGACTTACTCCAAGTAACATTGGAGTTCTTTTTAGTCTAGGCAATGAAACATTGTTCTCCTTAGTAAGCCTATTGCCAGACTGTGTTGGACACCCTCAGGAAAATGGCAGTGAATTTACTAAATTTTATTAGGCATTTACTGTCTAACAAACTGTCAATTATTATAAGCTTCTACGTATTTTATAATAAAATAATTTAATTCTCTTTCATAGCTACTAACCTCCAAAACTCTTCTAGATTTATTGAAACAATGGAGTAGCTGTTTTACAGTTCTGTGACATTTGAATAGAATGTGTGTCATAGCCTTTAATTTTCATTACCTTCTTTTTCTAAGGCAAGTGGAGAAGACTTTTTAAAAAGCAAAGTTGTCTGGGTACACTTGTTTGCACTTTTTCCCTGCCTTGGCTTTCTCGGTGATTTGTGAAATGGGAAGAGAAACAGGGTAAAATATTCTGTGTCTGTTGAAATGGACAGGGGTTGTTCTTGGTATTAATCTATTTTTTAATTGACAGAAATTCAAAAGATTCAGGCTGTGTTGACATTTTTTTCTCATAACTTTCTTAGTGTCATTTTAGAGAAATGTTAAAAAATGTTAAAATGTTACATTGAGCCCATACATCATACTGATGGGAGTATGATCTCAGACTACAAGTTCTGGACTATGCTATTGATTGATGGAGCAGCTTAAACATAGAGCTGAATGTTGATGTTTTCACATCTGCATTTTGGGAGGTGGCATTCAGACCATGTTACATGAGGCTTTTCTGAGACTCATGTATGCTGCTATATATGTATAGCATGAGTTAAACACTCACTGCTTTTTCAATTATGCTGGCCTTTGTGATAATTCAGATGAATATGACTAAAACTGAAATAGCAGTTTTTAGTTTTCTGCAAAAATGAGTCAGTCTAATATTGTAAATGGCATCCACTTATTTCAACAAAAGAGTATTAAATCAATATTTAGAGCAGATTGCAAAGGATATCTCTGTTTCCACAGGTCTACCTCATTATGATTTCTGCCCTGTACAACTTTTATACCTTTTAGTACCTTGCATATAAAATCTTCCTATTTACTGTCATGCTAGATTTTGAAACTATCTCTGTTTTAGAAGCTTCTTGTCAAAAGTAAAATGATATTTTTTTCTCTTTGAGGGTTTTTGGTATCAGGTACCATGTTTTGAGTTCATTAATCAAGTCACAGTTTGAATTGGCTGTGTTAAAAAATTGTGTAGCAATACTTGCTTGGGTTTTAAAGATGTTGAATAAAATAATTGGATCTCATGATGTAACTGGGTCACTAAAAACATTGAGCAATCTTTTATTTTAAATATACAAGGATTAGAAATTTGAGAAGGCTAAACTGTAAAGCACACAGGAAATATGGGTTCTCCTGATTCCTTGACCATAAAAGGAGCAATGTCCAGGCAAAGTTATCTTGTACTTAGTAAAGTAAACTATTTGAAAAACTTGAAAGTGGAAGTTCTGGATCACAAGAACCAACAAATCCAAAGAGTATTGCTGCACTGTGTGTATAAATGTAAAAGCAGAAAGCATAAGAAGAGATAAGTGATCTGGAGTGCAGATAGATTAAATCAAAGGCATCTTCACAAAGTTAAAATATGAAACCTACTTCATCAGCCTTCACTGTATTACCACTGTGCTACTGTTGAAGATGCATTCCTCTTGAAAGGTGTGAGAGCTAGCAGTTTTTCTCAAAAAATGCCAAAACCCAAAGCACAACAACAGTAATAAAACCAGCAGAAAAAAAAACCTAAAGTGTGACAGAGGGGAAAATGAAAAATGTGCATGGCTTAAATACAGAGGGAGAGTTTCTTACAGGAGGATCATCAGAGCTGCCAGCTGGAGATGTCTACTTTTCTGAGTACACTGCTGTTCTGCAAAATCTCAGCTGCCTTCCTTGAGTTAATGTAAACCATATCTGAGTATTTTTGTAGTCTCTTTACCTTATTATGTTGCTTAGCTCTGTAAAACTCAATCAAAGGTAAAAAACCAAAAATGGGAAATAGCTGTTGTAAAGGATGGTATTAAGTGGTCAACAGAACTGCAAAATCATGGAAGTTAAATAGCAGAATGTTGCTGTATGTGTCAGACAATATGCAAAGCATCTGCTTTTAGCTGTACTAGAAAAACCACAATAGAAACCCAACAACAATAAAACCCCCACATGCAGCATCACCAGCCTCTTCCCCAGCAACTCCAACCAATTCCAGTCAGTTACTTTAATGGTATTATGGTGGAAGGAGAAGAAGCAGAGGGAAAAGAATACTGGTATGTTGAGTTGTTATCTTCATTACAGATTCAAATTACCCTGGTTTTGGACTTTGTTTTAATTTGCTGGGGCCTTTTAATTTTTATACTATTAACTTTTCTATTTTTGGTTCCATTACCTGCAAGATACCATTTAATTTCTGAGTTTTTCACAAATATAAGTACAAGATGAGCTTTGCCCTTTCCCCTTTGTTACAGATTTTATTTTAATAAACTGTATTAAATTTTCATTGACAGAGAAGTAAACCAATCCAAAAGATAATGTGTACTAATTTGTTTCCTTCCAAACCTTTTAAGTTTTCAAGTAGGGATTTTTTTTCAACTTTGTTGTCTCACATTAGCAGCCATTTCTTGGGAACTGACAAGTTTGTGTATAGTTCAAGTCAGAATTATATTTACAATTTGCATCACTGTGCCAGTGCCTGTATGCAAAACACCAAGCTTGTTTCTTGTAAATACAGGCTTGGTGTATTGTTCACCTTTGTGATTGTTGCAGTGTTAGAAGAGAAGTTAGATGGTCTGGCTGTGACTGATATTTGATTTGATTAGTCCAGTGCTCCAGGGGTACAAGTATTAATTTGTCAGTCCACAATGCTAACTGCTTTTTCCCCTGTTCCTTAGGTGGATTGTAGACATGGAAGGTGCTCCAGGAACACTCTATGAAGGGGAAAAATTTCAGCTTTTATTTAAGTTTAGTAGTCGGTATCCTTTTGATTCGCCTCAGGTAACTGCTGCCTTCTTTCTCTCTTCCTGCTACCTTCAGCTTACAGCTGTGTGACTTGTGCTGAGTCTTGTATTATCCACATAGCCTAATGCCAGCTTTGCTTACTTTAATTTGTGTTAAACACATTGTGCAGGTGCCTTTTCTTTACAAATGATTCTGCAGTGACGTATAGGACTCTGATGTCTGCTTGAACAGATGAAATTAGTGTAACCTGGAGGCTTCTTTGGTGTTGATATTCATGTCTTGAAATACAGGGTAAAGTAGGAAGATCCCCAATACTGTGATGCAGGAGCCAAGTAAACCGTAAACTGCTGCTTCATCCCTTCTTACTTTCAACATATTTTTTCTGGTTGATTTTTAAGACTCTTGCATCTTCTGTGCTGCCACTGTTAATAGAGCTGAAGAAATACAGTGCTTCTGATAGGGATTCTCGTACATACATGATGTGCTTGAGAGACCTGAAGTAGCGTTGTAACTGAGGTACGTGATGCTGTGTTGCTTTCAAACAACCCAGAGAGCTGAAGGAACAGCAGTACTTTAAAGACTGCAGAATGTGCTGTGTACCTCCATTCCTCCATTACCTGAGGGAAACACTTCAAAATATGGCTGATAAGAGTAGTGACCAGTTATCAGCCCTGCTTTTCTGAAAAAGGAAATAGAAAAGCAAGAGTGTCTTAGTTCTTGTACTGTCTGTTTCAGCTCAGAGTTCTAGAAATTATCTCTGCAACTTCTCTCCTTGGTGTTAAAACTGAAGCATGGAGCTGTGAGAGACACTTAAGCCATAAAAATTAACATATTTTTAGCTACCATGATAGACACTAAAATGCTGACTTTCAGTCTTTTACAGAATAAACTGGCTGCTTGTACTTCTGCACCTCATCAGGTTTGCAAGGTACTAATTATAGATGATCCACAAGAGATCACCAGTTTAATTTGGTTCCAGGTTGTTTGTCTTCATTACCCAACCTCTGTGTGTCTCTCTGTGCAATTTATTGTTAAGCAGCAAATTAGATCCATACATCTACACTGAATTTTATCACAGAAAACAATTAAAAATTTAAGTACTGAATTGTTTTAAATGGCTAGAATTTCAATTTTTCAAAGGTTGCTGTGGAGTAGGATCTGCACTACAATTTCTTGGTCATAATTACCTCTCCTGCAAAGCTAGTTACTGTGAATTGACAGTTTTCACTTGTACTGCTTTAATCACTTGGATGTTTTCTGCCTTTAAATGTATGTTGTCTGTCATAGGGTGCATTCTTTTACTTACCTAGTCTGCCTAGTTCAGGTTGTCATTTAAAAACAGGATATTAGTTACAAGTGAAATACATTACAGGATTATGAAGGTAAGCCCTTCAATGCTTAAGAAATACCAGTTTGAAGACCTCTGAAAGATCGTTCTGCATCCAGTTTCTCTTATGCCTTAGAAACCTGTCTGCCATTTTGCAGATGAATTAAGCTCTCTAATTTCAGTTTCCTATATGATGAAGGTGTTGCTTGTCATCAGTGAGGAGGTGGGTGTGTGTGTACATGTTTACCTATTTTTATGCATACCTATATAGCTTGAGAAACTGCTGGGTATTATAGTTATGAATGGTAGAGATTTATGGTTTTATTGCATAAAAGGAGTTGGAAAAGGAGTTCAGGAGTATACTACTGATAAAAAGATTTCACTTTTACTCTCTTTCTGTTCATCCTGAACCAATGATATATTTTGACAAAAACTTGATCTAAGAGCAGGAATTGTCAAAATTGCTTTTGTAGCCTTTTTTTTACTGTAGTAGTATCTTTTAATAGAGAGGAGTTCAGGTTCTAAATGCTTTTCTTCCATATTCTCCATGTCAAACAAATTTCTTATTTGAAGTAATGTTTCAAAAATATTTCCTATTTGGTAAACTTTGGTTTCACAAGTCCTTTATTTATAGTTAATAAGATTGATGAATTTTAATTTTATTCTTCATGCTGGAACCTGGATGAGTTGTCCAGAATTTTATTTCTGTTATATCCAAGTTTATAGAAATACTCATTTATGAATCTTGTTGTGCTTCTTGGAGTATAACATTGTGGCTTATAAAGTCATTAAATCCAGTGTTTTGGCTAGACAGCTGTATTCCTTAGGATGTGGAAGACTGAGGCTGCAAGATTTTGCAGTCTTTACATTGTTACCTTTGCATTTTTTTATACTGTATAAATATTAATAGAAAATCCTCTATATTTAACCTTACATTTAACTCCATCTTCACTAACTATTTAGACTTCCATTGATTTTACATTTCACTTAATAGTTTCCAAAATTGAATTAACCCAGCGTGGTGAAGTGTCTTAGTATAAGTGAAAATGGCAAACCTGCTTCTTAAATAAGATGATATTGTTTCCCCAAACCAATACAGTTTTATATAAAACAGGGACTATAAATTAGTTATTTTTGTTCTTTTTTTTAGGTCATGTTTACTGGAGACAATATCCCTGTTCATCCTCATGTTTATAGCAATGGTCATATCTGTTTATCCATTCTAACGGAAGACTGGTCTCCAGCCCTCTCAGTGCAATCTGTTTGTCTTAGCATTATTAGCATGCTTTCCAGCTGCAAAGAAAAGGTATGGGCTTTTTTAGCACTGTTGAAGTAGAATAAGTAAAAGTTAGTAATTTTCTACTTTACAAAGTAAAATTTTCATTTCTCAAATTCTGAAATAGGCAAAACTACTGTATCTACATTTCTACTACTGACTAAACTAGAACTGCAAAATAAACAGTGCAGTGAGTACTTTGCCACTGTTTTCATGATAACCTGCTTATATATCATTACTGGAAAAGAGCAGTGGATGGAACCCTTCCAGTTGTACTGACTGCGAAGTTCAATCATGCTTCAGGACAATTCTTTGTAAAATTATCCTTCCTCTAAAAGGAGTGTGGAAAAAGGAGTGTGGAATGACTAGTGAAATGTCTTTAGTGCAGATGTTTCTAACTTTGCATCTGTACTATTTCAGTGAACTTGATAATTGTCATTTCAGGGAAGTAAATGGTGCTAAGCTGCTTTTTTGGCACTGATACCTTAGAGACCTTTTAGTAAAGCGATTGCCCTTTCACTCTTGACCGTTTCTTTTGCAGAGGGCTGTCTGTGGAAGTTAGATGTGGTCAGAGCTTGTCCATATGTGCTATCCAAGCATGCCTTTTTATTTTGCATTCCAATCAGTCCTAGTCATATATGTAGTCAAAAAACCACCCCAAAATGGCTTTGCATTGTATTCTATCCTATGTATTTTGTAAATGATGGCACTTAGGAAGAAAGCCAAAGAATATGTAATAATGTTCAGCTACACTTACTGAAATTAATTTTTTCATCCACTCTAAGCTGAGCCTTAGAATGGGAATTGGATGTAATGCATCAGAATTAGATTCCAAGTTGCAAAGGAATTTAATTTGGGGGCTTTTTTGAACAACAGCTGTTTCTTGTGAATTAGTATATTTTGTTTGTTTGTTGGTTTGTTTGTTTTTTTCATTTTTTTCTCCCTATTTATCATCAAACTGTATGATATTTTTTACTGTTTTATTTTCTTGGAGTATCTCAAGTAAGAATTTGTTACCTGGATTTTGAGAGATTTTTCTTCACCAAAAAGGTCTAGTCCTGCCTGTTGCCTCATTTTCACTGCATTCACATGGTAATCTGCCATAATCTTATTAAATAGCGTATGTATTACAATGTGAGGATTGTTTGATTATTTGTAGGTCTTTTCTTCTGTTGCAGAGGCGACCTCCAGATAACTCATTTTATGTAAGAACATGTAACAAGAATCCAAAGAAAACGAAATGGTGGTATCATGGTAAGTATCTAACTAGGACCAGAAATTTTTAACTTCTTTTTAGGCTGAAGACAATTAAATTGTAGGAAAGTAGGATAAATGTGTTCAAAGCTTTAAACTCTGTTTTTTCAACTGAAAACATTATTTAAATCCTGTTTCTGAGATACTCTGCTGTGATTTTTTTTTTCTATATCACATTTGACTAATTCCTGGTGGAAATTTAAGCATGTTTTAAATTGTAGGATTGATTTTCAGTGAAAGTTCTTGTAAAGTTTATCAATGTATGACAAGTACAAAGTTTGGGATTGGGGAAAGTCCATGGTGAAACTAGTTTTGCTCTAAACATTTTTTCTTATTTTTATTAACACTTTAAAAACTTTTATGTTGTTGAAAAGATACCTATGTATTTGTAAACAGCTATGTGTTTTGATAGATTTCTTCAATCAGAATTTCCAGTATGGGACAGTTGACTGATGTTAAAGGCTCCTAAAAACTAATACTCAATAATATAGTACTGACATTCTCCATGGACAAGATCAAGAAGAAAAAAGCATATTAAAACTTCTAGCATCTGCAGTGCTAGTGTTGTGTTGGGTTTTTTTTCTTTGTTTGGTTTTGGTTTGGGGTTTGCTTTGCTTTTGCTTTTGTGCTTTTTTCTTTTGTTTCCATGTGTTGTGTGTCTTGCTTTATACTTTGTGGTTTCTTTCTTCTGCCTCAGCATTTGTCATCCTCCACCCAGAGCTGCAGTTGGCTGTATGTGCTTGTCTTATCCACTCCGTTGGTGAGGAAAGAGAGAAGAAGGGGATAGAGATGGGCCATTCTTTGTTTCTCTCCTCTTGTTAGCGATGCTTTCCTTGCTTTCCCTAGGAAAATTCTGTACAAATGGTAGTCCTTTGAGTACTTTAGGAAGGGATATGTCAGAGAAGGTAATACTCCATGCTAGTGTAGTGCAGAACAGTTGATTCCATCACTGCAGAGTCAAGTGAAGGTTCCACCATAAGACATCCTCTGTTTTTCATGGCCTCCTTACTCCAGCATAGGTTCTGTCCCTGATGTGAAAACTAGAGCAAGTATTTTGAGGCAGTGAGAGTTCCTAACTGGACAGCCAAATTCCAAAGTCTTCACCCTGAAAATTCTTAAGATTCTTAAAAGCCCATGGATGGCCTAACAAGAAAAACCTGATAGTTTCATAAAACTTGCTGAGACCCATGGGATTTTGACATATGGTTATGTAACAGAAAGAAACTTTGTTTCTCATAATACATTAATTGTAACCCCAAAACAAGTGGTTTCAGGTACACTGTGAGAATTGCTGTATGCCATGAGATTAAAGTGTATTTAAGAAATTTGGGACCATCATGTGGTTGTTTTTAAAGTTGACTCCAAGAATAATAATCATATTGCACACAAGGATAGATTTTTCATCCTCACCAGATTATTCAACAGTCACTTTCTTTTCTCTCTCTGTTTTCATCCTCTCGTAATGTGTTTGGTGCTTCTCCGTTTCTAGTTTTTGTTTCTCTTAAATGGCAGTTTTGGGAGTTTTTGTTAACTTGCTATTTTCACTTGCTAATTATTTTTAAAGACAAACAGGTAAAGTTCCATTTATTGGCTTTATCTTGTGATTAAAATGTTCTGTTTGCTTTTAATTTGTACCAGTCTCATTTTGATGTAGAGAAGAAATCTTTAAAAGCAGAACAGTCTGCAGATATTACTTTTATTTCTTAATGAAATTCAATTTGTGTTAAACAAGCAAAACAGAAACTTAGTATGAAAAGAAATCTGAGTTACTGATTTTGAAGGTTGCTGTATTATGGCTCAAAACCACAGCTTACAGTTCATTGAATGGGTATTTTAGTTACTATGAAGTAGCTATGCAGTGTTTTTTTTCTGGAAGTCAGTAAACCTTACCCGTCCTCAAATTCAGAGCAACCTAAAATCCAACCTGAGCAAGAAAAAGAAAGTCAGTTCATTTAAATAACTCATACTGTCTTCATTAAAAATTTATTGGGCTCCCCACCACCTTGAATTCTTACATGAAAAAACAAAATATTCCTGATGTCCACAAGAGAAAAAATTCATAAATTATTAGTGTGTTTTCCCTTCCATTTTTGTGTGTGTCATTTGTTTCTTTTCTCATTTAATTTTGTTTCTCCTATGTAGACATAGAACCAGACTGCCAAGGCATGATCTTTAAATTGTCAGTGTTTTCTAAACAGGTGTAAAGAAATACTGTTTGTTACAGTCAAATGGGAAGTGTGAAAAGATGTTTATTTTCTGCACATGCTTCAGCTGAAGTGTCATATATATCTAATCTTGTGGTTGAACCACATTTGGCTAGATAAGTGAGGGAAGAAAAATCCCACCCAGGAAAGAAAACCAGTTGTCCAGGGTTAACTGCTGTGAGAAATTAAATGCCAGTGCTAATACCACAACCTGTGCAGGGAGATGCAGAGTGGTTCTGTCACTTCTGCTGTCTGCTGCCCATTGGACTGGTTTAGCTTTATGTGACATAGTAGCTCTGTGTTTTGAGGAGTTAGGAAGAAGTCTGTCCTAGGTATTAATACATGCATTTGAAGGAAATTTTTTTCCAGTATGTGCCTGGAACTTATTTACCTGGGAATAAAAATAGTCCCTGGTTGGGAGCTGATGTAAAGAAAACCCAGATGAGCACAGAGTGATAAAGTGGCACTTAGAGACATATTCTGACATGTAAATATGTGTCTGCATTCATCTTAATACCGAGTTTTTAATCTGTCATATCACCCCCCCCCAACAACTTATTCCTCGAGCAGAGTTATGGACTTTTATTTGCTACAAAATGATGTCCTCACAAGCCCTGTTTTAAAGCTCCTGATCTTTGAGAACTGAAAATATTTCTAGATTGTCTACCCTACCCAATGTCTGTTTCAACTGTGCATTGACTTTCCTGCTGAATTTCCATCTGAGAGTTGCTCATGTTGTCTTAAAGACAGAGGAGGATCTTCCAGATACGGTTTACTTGGGCATCCAGACTGAAATCTGTTTCATTAAGCTGTTGACTTCCTTTGTTGTTCTCAGGAGGTAGAATTTTTTTTTCTTGGGGGAAGGGTGTGGTGTGGAAGAAGGGAAAGGTAATGGTGTTTGTTTTCAACCAGCACCTCCTTACTACTTTTGGGTTTTGAGGTTGGTTTGGTTTTGGTTTTTTCTTAAGTAGAAAGTTTTTTCTCTGATATTTGGTCTAAAATTTTAGTATACCATTTAAATGTCCCTTCTCTCTCTCTTTTGCATCCTTGTCCATTTTTTTACATGTCCAGTAGCCTACTGAAAAATTTAAAGAGTTTTTTTACAAGTAATAGCTTTGATATAATATTTTCCCACGAGAATGTAGAATGTTTATGAGGCTACATTTTTTAGGTGTGGGAGGTTGCAAGTAAGTCCTTTAAAAATAAGCAGACAGTAACCTTGCTTTCTGTTAACAACTCAATATTTACTGCTAGCAGGTGCAAATATACTGCAGGTTGATGTGTGAAGGAGAATGTTTAAATGGGAGATCATTAATATGGAGCATAATGCAGAAAAGATAGGTGTAGAATGTGCATTTTTATAGTATGTCTGATTACAGTATCTAAAATTTAGTGTATGTAACTTACTTCCAGGTTTAAGATTTTAGGCATATAATAGTAACCTATTCTTTTTGCATAAATCTGTCAGCTATTGTTTTGAATCTTGATAAACAAACTAATATACCTACATACATATATATATATACACACACACACATATAAAGGATTGAGAATGCATCAAAGCAGCCCACTCTGCTGAGTCTTATCCCTATATATTCCTTCTAAAAGGATGTCTTAATTAGATAACTGTTGTGGATCTGCTGTACTTCAAGGGTGCAAAATGTTAAGCATTTGATTTTCCATTTTCCTAGCAAGTGGTTTTCTAAACATCAAATATGGAAATGACTGTCATTTTTATGGAGTATTTGCTAATACTGATGTCTTTGGGGGTGTATATGTATTTTGGAAGTTTAATTTTTGATACTCTCTTTTCTCCCCGAGTCGTTATTGAACAAAATCACAGAATTATTCAATCAGGGTATTTCCTCTGCATGTTACTGTATGTGCTAGGAATTGTTTCTGCCTATAGCACCTTGCTAATTTGGAATTAGAATGTTTATATGTTTTCCATAAATGCTCTTCTTTTATTTTAAAGATGACACATGTTGATGCCACCATTTTGTGATCCTCGTAGCAGAAGATAGTCCTACTGAGAAAATGAGCACTTTGATCATTCAGTCTTTGAACTTTAACCTTTGACTGGAAGTGACCTATAGGCAATGAAGACTACTTCCTTTGACTGCATTTTTACTAGTGTGCATTCTGGGCGCATGTTGATCGCTGGTTCAGTCCATGCAACTGACATGCTTTTATTAGTCATACAGTATTAATGCAGGTGTCCAGAAATGTCAGAATAATTCCATTATTTTTATTTTAAGCTTTTGGAAGAATTCCAGGTCTTCATATATTGTGCAATAACACTGAGCTCCTTGGCGGTTTTGGTGCATCCATTGCCGGCAATGGACATTGTACCAGGGAAAGGTTTTGCTCCTGCCACAAAAAAGATTGACACGTGACTGAGCTTATGAAAGTTCTGGATATATTTGGAATATAAGCAAGGGATTGACAATTACCTGAAATCCAGCCCATTCTTTTATATTTGGATTCTATGCACTGTGACCACAAAACTAGCAGCATGAGTTAACATGCCTACCTGAAGGACTGTAATAAGATCATTACGTATTTATTAAATTGTTTATCTGCTGTCAAATTGTTTTGACATGGGCGATTTTTCAAGTGACATTGGCAGAGAGGTACAATGTTATCCCTATGGTGAAATAAAACTACTTTTTGTATATAGTTATTCATATCTCTGAAGCAAAGGTATGAGTAATTTAGGGTATGAGTGATTTAAACAAGAATTTATTTTGGAGATAGAGGATGGCAGTGATATAACTGAACTTGCTGCAGTCCGTAATTGGGCTTGTAATTTGTACTTTAGAGCTTTTTCCAAATAGATTGCACACTGTTATTTCCTGCTAGCCATCAGCATGAGCCCTACTGCCTACACCAATATTTCATTTATTTATGTGTTCGAAAGCAATCCATATAACATTTTTTGTTTGCATTCACTGTTTCTTTTGTGTTGTATGTCATGTTTGAATGTTACAAAACAATATTTTGATTGAAAAGCTTTGTCAGAAGATATTTTCATGTAAATTATTTCTTTATCTTGTAAGCATCATCTTGTCTTTTAATCCTGTACTATAAAAAGAAAAAAATACATTTTTGACAGAGGCTTAAAGTTTTCACAAAAAAGTGTGGACCTTCTTATTTAAGTTTAGACTAAAGTATATTTTCTTAACTTGTTTGTCCCACCTAGCCATGCCAATTTTTCCAGGCTTTTCTTCACCAAAAAAAGGGGGAAAAGCCTAAAATCAGACATTTTTCTCTGGAGCAACATTTACTGAAATTACAGTTGTTCTCAGCACTCTGTAATATTTTGATACTGCAATTAGGTTGTCTTTTTAGGAAGCACTTTTATAAACTAAATACCTTTACACATATGCAAAATTTCTATAATTTTTTTTACTGTTGCCTTATTGTTGCACTCAAAAAAAAATTCAAGCAATTAATGCATGAATGTCTAAATGAAGTAATAGCTTGATGTAAAAACAAACAAAAGCAAAAAAAAAAATCCCTAAACCAAATCCACAATGACTAACTACAATAAAAACCAGAAAATTGGATGAAAAGACTGATTTTTTTTTTCAATCTGCTGTATGATAACTAATGTTTTATAGCCTTGTACATACTTCTCTGTTACCTATTGTTTAAAACACTTTTAAAAAAGTATAGATGCTTAACTCAGGGTGGATAGAGTTTAGATGGATTTGCTTCAGAGAAGTATTTTGTACAGCATCAGAACTGTAGATACTGGCAGTAAAGTGAGGCTACAATATACTTCAGGAACTGCTTTTCTTTTCCTACTGTACTGAAAATATCTCTTGGCCTTTAAAACTCAATGGTAAAAATCTAGCTTTGGATATAAATTTGATGTGTGTATATATTTTCACAATGAGTCTTGGAAACGGGGAATTAATTTTCTTTTTAAGAGCCAAAAAAAGGTAGTTTTAAACAAAAGAAATACTTATGCTCTAAACTTTCTGTTTAGCAAAATTTTATTGTTGTGAGATCATCAAACTGGCTAGTTTTGGAAATGGTTCATATGAACGAGCAGTAATCCGATACTTAATCTGTATAGTCTTGTTCACTGCTCTGTGTGAATTGAAACAGTTCAGAAATTAATGTATGAGTGGTTCATATAGTAGATCCTATCAAAATAGTCCACAGCAAAGGGACCTTAATGTGACCAGGTAATGTCTGAAGAAATGGCTTAAGTACATCTCAAATTCAGTTCCTTTTCATATAGTGGCTTGGGAAACAACAATACGTGGTTTCAGAGAAGCTTCATGACATACCATATGTATTTTGTTCAAGATGGGTGTTGTAGTACAAAGCATTATGCATTTTATTGACCTGTGCTGTCACATGGACTATAGTGAAGTTAAATAACCAAATTTATGCTGCTCTTTAATAAACCCCCACCCCCTATAATATATCTTTATTTAGATCAGAAAATGCAAGGTAGATTAGAAGAGAATGTACCTCAGGTCTTATAGTTTACAGTAGAAATGCCTCATTGGTTCTCTTGTAGATCTGTGGGTAGGCTCACCTATATAGAGAGGGCCAAGACAAAGCTTAAATACCACTCAAGCACTCAAGATAATGCAACTATTCTGACAATGCTATGATGTCCTGAAAAAGGGCTTGAATTAGATGGAGGTGGTGCCATCCTTTCCTAAGGGTGACCCTGTGTATGTAACTTTCTTTCACTTGGAATTTCTCACATGGAATAGTTACAGAATTAGCTTGAAACTATCTTGCTTTTATTTTGTGTCGATATTCATGTTGTTAAACACTTTGTTTTGTGTTTAGTGTCTTTATACTATAACACAATAAATTCTTGTTTTAAAATAGATTACTACCCTTGAATGGAAATACGTGTGGACCTTTTCATGGTGCAGTGCAGAAGCACAGTTCCTAACATTCAGCCACTCTTAAGACAAAGCTGCCAGTGATTCTGAAATATTGTGATGCATCTCAGAGGAGGAATTTGTATAACAGCAAGGTGTTTCCTCATCCTCCAGAGGGTATCTGTTGTTCAGCTGGAAGAAATAGTTAATTAAAAAAAAAAAAAAAACTTAGATGCTTTCATTTGAAATGCTTTCATTTCTCTCAGATGAGCATATAGTTATTTTTTTTGTTTGTTTGTTTTTGTTTTCTTTTGTTTTTTGGTTTTTTTTTGTTTTGGTTTTCTTTTGCCATTTGACAAGCACTTAAAATACTTGATGAGAAGTTTCAGATGCTGGATTATTGTTTGCCTGCAGTGGTGGGAAGAGAGTTTCTATTATTTTGTCAGCATCTATCAGAACTGTTTAATCAAATCTCTGCCTCATACCAATAACTGCTTTCAATTTTGTAGATTTTTTTTCAAAAGATGATGTCTTCTGCTTTGTAAAAGGCAAGGCACTGCATACCTAAAACATGTATTTTTATGAAAAAATAAGTTTTTAAAATTTATATGTTTTCTATCATTAGTATTATTCTGAATGTTTGATTTTTTTAATTTAATACTTTTTTTTTTAAGTCTGAAAAAACCTAAGATGTGAACTGTATTGAAAGGCTTGATTTAAGGAGACCATACCATTTCTAGGTCAGTAATTAATGGTGTTTTAAAGAGAGAGAGGAAAACCCCCCTAATTAAACCCTAATTAAATGGAAAGATTTGCAAAAATGCAGCTATAGAGTTTGAAGGTTTGGAGGAAGTCAATATGGTTTTTGCCTCCTCTGATAGAGTAATTGAGCATTATGTTGTGTTTGTATGCTCACAAATCCTGATCATTCTAAAGAACAAGTTTGAATTAATTTTCTTTTAAAACTAGTTACTTTTAATCCATATCACCCAGTCCAGTTTGGATTTACACAGTGGTACCTGAATAGTTGGGTGTTGAACTGAATAAGGGGAATTAAGCTGTCTTAGTGATATTCCATCTTCAGCTGCAGTCACACAGCAGCATGGGAAGAGACTTTGCATTTGGTTCGTGTGCCAGGGACTTGTTGGCTGTTCTTTTTAAGACTAATAATAAATTTCCAAACCTCCGGCTTTAAAGTACCTTTATAAACTTGGAAGAGTAGAAATATCATGAGCCACCTTTTACTAGAAAATGTAATTCTGAAATACAGATTTGAACGTACTTAGTCTCTGTTTTATTTCCTTTTACAGTGCAGTGCAGGAAAATCTATTCACTCTTCATTTCTTTTTCTTGCTAATTTTATGTACTTTTAAAAATAATGTTAAAGAAATTTTGACCAGCTAATTCAATGTAGTAAATTTTCTCTGCAGCTACTTAAAGTGATTTTAAAAACAAATTACAAAGTAAGAGTATTTCAGTAACATTGAAGTTTGAAAGTAATTTCTGTCCTGAAGTATGTAGGCAAAACCACATAGGTTTCATTCAGATAATTATTTTGTATTTAAAAACAAAAAATTAAATGCAAAATCAATTGACCGTGCAGTGTATATAAGTCTAGAGATTGGATTTAAAAGCCTGTGCCCATTGTCTAATAGAATACTTCATAGGAGCTTTAATATGTGAGTCAGTGGTAGTAGGTTAGATTGTATTTAATTCCCTCTACTTTGCATACATGCTGTATGCAGTGTAACTTTGTCTTTTGAAGTGACATTTTTCTCTTGACCTCTGCTGGTGAAGGAGCGGCTTACAAGAGACTCTTCTGAATAGGAGTCCAGTGAAGAGTTGAAAACCATAATGTTGGCCTCAAAGAAAGATGTTACAATCTGAATTCCTGTAACACTGACCACAGTTCTTCCCTCATGCTGGCCTGTTTTTTGTTATTTAAAATCTCCATGGTAAGACCTTTAAACTTTTGTCCTGACTTCGGCAGTTGGGGAACCTGTTTTCTTCAAGCCCTTTGAAGTGCTTTGTGCCAAGTAGGTCATGGTGAAGTCTGTTCAGATGAACATTCTGGGCCCTTTCTCTTCCCAGGACTACAGTACTGTCTGGATGCTGCTAATGCAGTTCTCCAGGGCATTTAATCCTTAAAGATAAAATCAAGCATGGTTTCTGCTATTACCAGAGAAAGAGGAATTTGTACTCCTTCCTTTCCAGTCTAATGGTTTACATTCCTACCTTGCATCTAACTTTCTTCTCGAGTCTGCACTGAGATTTAACATGGTAAACCAGTAGGAAACAGACTTGAAAAAGTGACAATCTATCTTCTCAATTACCAAATTAGATCAGCTTGCTGCATAAGCAATAGTTTCAGAGCTAGTGCAAAAATCTGAAAGCTTTGTGTAGCTGGGGTTTGGAAGGTGGGGGCTAAAACAGGATCTGTATTTTTAGAATTTTATGCATAATAAAATATTATGTAAAATATTGGCAACCTTGTGTTCTGCAGAAGCTGAGTAATGTGCTATGAGAAGCCTGAGAACTGGAGCTCTGAACTGCCTATAACAGTCTAAGGAGAGGACTCTCCTATATTTTTCAATTCTGTTCTCCAGTAAAAAAATCTGAAGTTGTTCCAAAACATTCAAACCATCTGTTACCTCTCCATTTAGATGCCTTGAGTCTTAGTGCTCAGGAACAGGGTGGCCTTTTGTGTTTTGGTGGATGGTTTGTTGTTGTTTTGTTTATTTTGTTTGGTTTTGGGTTTTTTAAATGTAGCAATTCTGTAGTTATTCTGTGAGGATATTTTTAGTTAACTTTTTATCAGATCACTGTTGTCAAACCTTAATCAAATATAGTTGTATATATTCTCAAATATAGTTGTATCCATAACAAGTATAGTTACGGATGTGGTGAAACTGTTTAGAAAATGCCAGTTATTTTCCAGAAAAAAGGCAATAATGTTACAAATAAAATGTTCTTGAGATTAGATAAAAAGCCAGGTGTATTTACACTCATCTAACACAGAAAACACTTGTGTCCCAAGTCTCAGACGTATCATTTTGTCTATTGTATACTTCAAGAATGGGACTCTTGCACTCTGGTAGGAGGTTTTCAAGACAAAACCACACTGGTTGCCACTTCATCCCTTTCTCTGAAGGTCTTGTTCAAGGAATGGATGAAACCTGGTGGTTTTTATCTGTATTTATTTGTGCTGGGTCAGTGAAGAGTATGTGACAGCTGCTACTCTGGTGAAGAAGTGTGAATAGCTGTTGAGTCTCTCATTCTCTAAACTGTCCATATGTCTGCACTAAACATTGTTAGCTGTGTTTTACATGCACAGAAAAAAGTACATGTTGCTTACATGGTGTAGACAATTCATTGAAGATCAGAACTTTGGAAGATGCAGTATAGGATGTATATATAACTTAAGTAAACAAGTGACAAAGATAACTTGTCAAATCTCCAGATGACTTACAGTATATCAAGCCTAAAGTCTTGATTTGCATAAGGTTTTACATTTGTGGGGCTTGAGGTGAGGGGAGACTTTGGGGACATCATCTTGCACTGATATCTTCTGTATCACACTTTGGACTATTAACTCTTTTAATCTCTTAGGTGTCTGTGTGTTGTCATCTGCCCCAGGCAGTAGCTACTATTTTAAGTGTTATGCTGGAGTAAAAGGTGACTTAGTGTTCCTTAAATAATAATAACACAGACAGTCCTGTATTGGGAATGATTTTTCAAATTCTCCTTCAAAATGTTCACCAACAATGAGGATACCACATGGAGATAGGCTATGCTCACTAAGTAGGACAGGAGGGAGAGCAGTCAGTCCTTGAAATTTTAAGTTTGTTATCACCCTGAAGATTCTCTAAAAAATCAGTGGCTGGTGGCATGGTGTTTTGGGTTTCTGTGTTTTTGAGATTTTGGGTTTGGGTTTATTTTTTGGTGATGTTTTTTGTGTTTTGTTTTGTTTGTTGTTGGTTTTTTTTTTGTTGTTTGCTTGCTTTTAAGAGGACATCAGTAATTGCACCAATCTATAATTCTTAGGACACAAAGTTCTCCAAAGCTGCAAAAGGGCAAATGCAACGCAACCATGGTCATGATGCAGCTGAAGGATCAAGGTGTCCTGTATGACAATCAGTAGCAGTTTGTTGAGATGTGCTATATTAAGGAAAAGAGAATGGGTAGCTCTCTCTATGAATTGAGGTAATAGGTTTCTTTTTTCCATTGCAATAGTTTTACCAGAAACCTTAATAAACAGCAAAGCAGATTTCATACTGTGCCTGACAAGAGCTTTTGAAGTCTTGCAGGTGGAAAATAGACTGAATACAGTAGTTTGTTATGTGGTTTGTAATTATGAAAATTTCTTCTGTTAGCTTAGTTTCTTTAGTCTGTAAGAATAGACTAAATAATACCTAGGCACTACTCATGTCTTCCTGGTATCTTGGCTACTGTTGGGGAATGCTGTACAGAAAAGTCTGTCATTCTTTTCCCCAGAAGCTTCTCTGGATTGTTGTTACACTCAAATAAATCATCTACTTCTTTATGTTTCCCATCAGCTACCTTGTAGAGTTTTTAAACTCATTTTTGTGCAACACTTTTTGGAAGTCAACATTATAAAGGCTTACCATTTGGATATTGGTATAAATATCCAGAAGGCAAGTTTCCTTACATTAGTACTGTAGCATGCAATATATTAAGGCTTAGGTGTTTTTGAATGATTTCTAAAACGTAAATCCATCTGAACTTTTTATTCAGTATTGGATATACCTGGGTAAGTATAACAGGAATTGTCTTGTGCCAGCCAGCTCAGTCTGGAGCATCCCTGCACACCAAGTTTAATGTCTCAGGATTTTCTTAGTAGTAAACCAAAGATCTGATTGGAAAATTTGTGGTGATCTCTGCATAAGATTCCATACTGTTTTGTGGTGAGATTTTTTTTGTGTATTTCAAGGCAGCTATTAATGCACCAGAGCTTGATTTTGAGAAATGGATCCTGTCAATATTGAGAGTTTGTCACATGGTAAAGCATTTGCTTAATTCTTCCGTTCTTATATTTGCAAAGTATTATGGCAGAATTTGGCCTCTGGAAAGGAATCTTCCTGCATGGTCTGCACCAGAATACTGTTTCTCTCTGTCATAGAGTTTATTTCTTGTAATTTGGTCTCAACAATAGTTTTATGTGTAGGTACATACAAAGGTGGGTACTAATCTTGCTTAGGCCTTGCATTTATTTGAGTTTATTTTAGTGTATATCAATCTTTATATGTTTTACATTGCTTTATATCGTATCAAACACTTTATTAATTGCAGCTTTTCATTTAAGAGAGCAAGATTCCATCAACATTTACATTTTCATTCTTATGGGCTTTTTAAAAGCAAAGATAATGCATTAAAAATTATGTGGATAAAGGAAGAGAGAACTTGCTGGTTTTTGTCTGGAACTTTAAAATTCTTACCAAATGTTCCTTTCAAATTTCAATTTTTTAATCTAAGTTTTTATTTTTTTTGTTCACTTTATTTTTTTTTTTTTCTAAACACATTCTTGTACTGACATTAAATTTACCTTATACAGATATGGAGGTCAAAGGACACAATAGTCCAAAGAATTCAACCAGTAGAAAGATGCTTCCCATTCTGCATAGTTTGTTTGCTTCCCATCCATCCCTATTAAGTTACACTGCTAAAATAACCTTTTATTGCAGGACAGTGGAACAATTCTGCAACAAGTTGAAAAGGACCTGTATTTCTACCATTTTGGAGAAGTAAAAAAATTAAGGATTTATACAGTAAATTAAACCTGTATTAAACCAGTAATCTCTTAATTTATTATTCTCTTGGACCAAGAACTGCCTTAGACTTACATGAAGCCAGACTGCAAGAGCAGAAAAGAGAAGTTGGCTGTAGCCAGCATTCATACAGAAGAAAGGGTTCCCCCTCTCTCAGCCCCAGAAAAAGAAAGGTTCAGAAGTTACCAGTACTGCAAACATGACTCAGTACACGACACAAAGGGCTTATTGTGGTAATAGGAATGGTAATAAAGCATTGCCCACGTATGCTTCTAAGTATAGAATCTCGTGAATGGAAACAGTAAAAGCAAGGGCAACTGGCAGCATTGTCACTCAAATGATGTTTATTTTTAGAGGATTACCAATGCTTCCAATCTGCTGTTAGTACTGTCTCTTGCCAGCACACACAAGCTTCGTTCTCAGTTTGCTCAATTTTTTAAGTAACAGCTCTTAGAGACTCCTGCTACTTCTAGGGACCATAACAAAAGACAGCCTCAAAACAGGTGGAGTGTAATTGAGTAAGCAGCAGGTATTATATTAGCTGAAAATACAGAATTGTTGCATTTTTCACCAACATCAAATGTAACTGAAGTCCTCAGTTTCACCCATTTCCAAGAGGTTTACCGTGCAAAAGTCTGCTGTATATTATGCATGTTACAGCAACAAGCACTGTTGACTTTCTCAAAGGACAGCAATGAAGAAATAGTAAAATAATGTCTTTGAGTATGACAAATCATATCAGTATTAGATGAAGTTGGTTAAAGTTGTTTGGCTTCACATTGTTTTACAGTCCTGCCAAAATTAGGACCGCACCTCTTAGTGAATTTTTTTGAGTCTGATGACAATTATAAATTCTGGCGGTAATGAAGCACAAATTTGTCAGGTACATAAACTGACAAAAATATCTGGACTAAATTTTATTGCTATATGAAGGTGCAACACAGTAGACAGTAAGATTTGCAGCAGTTCTAACTTTGTAATGTTTTATAATGAACAGTCAGTGCAACATTCTCCCATTTATGATAAAATAAAACTCTCCCACCTTATCCTGCGCTGTCACCAAATCGTCAGTTACCATTATGTCCTAACTATGCCAGGATAATGGGGGTTTGGGAGTTAGAGGAGCTCCAGGATATTTCGATAATCAACACAAATGCACTAACTGGATATTTTTGCTAAAATGTTGCTGTATAACATCACTGAGCCAGACCTTTCCCAGCCATTCAATAATTTACCAAAAGCCCTAGTTTTGTGATAGTTGAATGTTGCTGGATTTGACAATCTAAGCAAGAGTAAACCCCCACATAATTTGTGAAGTTCAGTGTTTATTTAATGAGAGAATAGGATACCTGGAACAATAAATAAAAATGCTTAAAAAGGCAAGGTCTGTGGCAGATCTGTAGATCTCTGAATTTCTCTGAAAGTTTAAACACTAACAGTGCCCACATGCCTTCACAGAAGTTAGGGAAACATCCCCGTGTCTGACAATGTTTGGATTCTTCAAAGCCATGTTAAGACAAAGCATAAACAATTTACAGGGCACTGCATCTTTACAGACTGATCTGAAAATTTTAGAACAGTTTTATCTGATTTTATCTGATTCTTTTCTGCACTTTAAGTTCACTATGGAACCCAGTGTATTACTGATTTATATACACATTTGATAAAAGAAAAACAAAATACTTAATTTTCACATCCCACACTGGCCTTAGCTTCAAGATGTAAAAGGCCTAATCCCTGCTCTCTCTGGGATCTAATCTGCTGCTTTTAAGGGTGGCAATAGGTATGATTAGGTACATTTTCTCATGAGCATGACTACAGATAAATATGACTAGTATGGACACAATGTACAAACTGGTCACATTACTGGTGTCACTTTGGTTATGTCTGAAGTGTTGCTGTAATCTTTGCCTGCACTGAGAGGCATTAATGAGAATCCAAAGCATTTCAAGATGTGTGTGATCCTCTCATACAACACTATCAGGAAATAGCATTGTGTTTGGACTTGTCAGAAGGCCTTTTATGTAGTCACAACGTTATCAGCAAAACCCCCAAAAACCCCAGGCTTGTAAACAGGAATTTCATGGTATAGAATCTATTTCTTCCTTGACCTGTAATTACACTTTGGCTTTCTCACATTTCTCTCCTGAGCAAAGCCAGTGTAGTCTCATCAGGTAGCAATGCCTACTAATGCAGAAATGGGCCATTTCTAAATATCTGTGTGCTTTGTAATTGATCTTCAGGTTGCTAGTTCTGTTATTGTTCTTGCTGATTTAGCAAACTGTAGTTACCTTTGTCTTCATTGCTGTACTCACAAGATGTGAATCCCTGGCTGACCTGAATTTTCCTGGTTTTCTTCTGCCATTATATGCTCTGTGCTTTAAAGAAGTAATCCAAATCTTGTTGGTGTGGGGGTTTTTTGTTTTGTTTTGGTTTGTTTGTTTGTTTGAGTTTTTTAAATCTGGAAATCACATAGGACATTTGAGAAGCTTCCAGTGTTCATAATGGGTGATGTACTTGTATGAAGCATCTGTGCATATACATAAAGTGTACGCAGTAACTACACATATTAATTAAATAGGCATAAATATGCAATATCATATTTTCTGTAGTTGTACAGTGAGATGTCTGTACCTTACAAAAGAAAGCTTTTACAGTACTTTGTGTCAAAAATAAATGGGAAATTGTGGAAATATCTGTCACAAATTAAATGTACAAATTAAAACTAGGGACTTGGGGCTTTTATGCAGTTTTGGATACAGGAACTATGATAATTAATGAAGTTTTCTGAATGTACAGTAAAAGGTCTAATAGTTACCTAAAGTAATTTACCAGTAGTAAAAAAAAAAAACTTTAACATTAGTTAAAGTTTCACTAGTGTTATCAGAAGAGTAAAGCATTTATTTACATATGGCTTTACTATTCCTAGCATGGACATATGAAAGCAATGGCAGCAAGTGATTGCTGGGAAATACAATGCTACCTGCAAAGCAATCTAAATTTGGGGCAGTGGGTCAATTAATAATGAAAAAGCATTGACACCCCAATGATAGGATACATAGATGAAGGCTGGTAATTGCAAAATCAGCACATCTTTTTGGTTGGATTCACTTTGTGTTCTAAAAAAATGATACTTGTTAAAGGGATGAGGACCTGGAGGTTTCTCAGTGTCCTTGTACCAACAGTGATGGAATTCAATATATGCTGATACGTGCAAGTTCTAGTTCACTTAATTTAGATTCTTGAAGTGATTGTATGATTCATCTGTTTTAGGGAACTCACATTTTAGACATGAATCATCAAAGACAGTGTGTTAATGTGAGTTGTTAAAATTCATTGCCTGTGAGTCCTCGTTGGAGCATGAAGAGTAAATGGTTTCCATTACCCGAGAAAACTCTTCACAGTATTTACTTGTAGTTTGTTTTGTCTTGGTTTGTTCATGCCTCTCATTCCATGTACTACCGTGATAAATTGGTTTAGTAATTTGTCATGCATTGTAGTTAAAGATATATTTTTATAGTCACAGTTCTGCACCTGTAATTGGGGAGAGCAGTGGTCTGACTAGACGTACGTTCATTAAAAATATTGGGTTTTAATCAAATGTAATCCCAAAGTCCTGCATTTTGGTTTTAATGATTGAAAAAATACTATTAAAAAATTAAGTGACTCATTCTTCTGGTACTAAGCTATTAGAGGCTTTTATTCAGTTGAATGACTGACTAATGTAAATAATGCATTATTCACTTCTTATTGGTATTTTATGAGCACTCTATTAGCTTCATTATGGTTTTAACTTTAGTATCAAATATCATGCAAGTTCTTAAATAAATAAATAGTACAGCTACAAAGAAACTTTCTAATACTCTGAAACAGAATTCTGGAAGAGGCTGTAAAACATCCAGTCTTGGAAGTTTTCTAAAGGAAACCAAGAAACCTGCTAACTCAAAGGTCAGATCCAGCTTTAAAGTTGGTCGTACTTCGAGGAGGCAGGGAGGGTAGTGGAGCAGACCTTCAGAACTCCTTTCCAATCAGTTCTGTAAATCTCCTTAAATACACAGTTGGGTGGGGGTTTTTTGGGATTTATTTTTGGTTTGTTACACCAAAGTGTATTGAGGGGTGGAAACTAATTTCTTGATGGTATCTGTTGAAACTACAATTCTAATAATAAAATATATTAGTAAAAATTAGAATATTCTGATTTTTTGCAAGTCAGTGTGAAAGTGCTGATTTATTTTTTCTGAATCTGAGGTTCACAATGACAAGGCCAAGTAGCTTCAAGTGTCCTGCACTCATGTATACAGACCAAATAGAATAACTCTATCCTTTCCTCCACTTAGGTATTTATGCAGGCATTTAGGCATTAATGTGGCTTTTTGTTATTTTCAAACTGCATACTGAATTAATTACTTCTATTAAAAGCATCCTGAAACTAGACTGTTATGCAAGTTATGACACTCTTCTTGTTTACTAATGGAGCAGTGTGAAAAAGTACATACAAATTATGCATTTTGTTTTCAAAACCTAAGAAGTTTTTAGGTTGTATTAAGCTGCTTTTACTGGAGATACTGAGTAGTCTTTATCCTGTACCTCAGCAGTAGCAGGAAAAAGACCCTCAAACGTAAGGGTGCAGTAAATGTTAAAGAAGTGACTAGTAATGCAATTTAGTTGTTCATATAAGTAAAGCTCCACTTTATAGGAAACATCATAAAAGCAAAATACAGCCAATGGCTTAAAATTATTATAAAAGATATTAACCTTTGTTTTATAAAACATGTATATATACATGGTAAGTATTGGGATAAAATCTGCTCTTCTGTATTCAGTTTTCTTCCAGCTACCTTCCATTTGCACCACAAGATGTATATCAAGATACTTCTGAGTTGATACATGTATCTCAAGATATGTTTTTAAACTAAAGTTTTAGTGTTTAGTAATAGCAATTCTATAAAAATGTTACTATTGAAATAATAGCAGAGATTGGAGATTTTACAGGCTTGCTGGAATTACACCTGTCTACTGCAGAAAGTTCACAAAAGCCCTCTCATAATTTGATGCTGGCGTTCATTAGATGCGTTTTTCTCTGAGTGCACCGATGCTACGTATGTGCTATGCTGTAGGGTTGTTCTTCAAACTACTCATAGTAAGTAAAGTTAAAATGACATGACATAAAATTATGAAGGAAAAAACCGAGAACAAGCAAATGAAAAAAACCCCACAAACTTCTATGGACAGCACCATCACAATTCAGCATCTGGATGAACTTTGCTCATGCAAAAATTCGTAGTAGCCTAATGAAAAGTACTTGCATTATTATCCATTGCTACATTAAATCAGAAGACTACAAAAGAAATTGAATTATACAGTGTATTTCTGTCCTCAGTTCTTAAATTAAGGGGTAAGGAGTCAGAAAACAAAACGATGGAGGAAGGAGAAGGGGAGAATTAACGAGCTACCACTGCTGAATACAGGGTATGTATAAAACTCTCATAGCAAATGCTGAGTTCCCAACATGAGTTTCAACAAGTTGTAAATGTCATATTAGTGTTGTGTTAGTATGAATAAAATCTTGCTATCACTTAGATACTCACAATGCAGCTCTGCCACTAGGTGTCATGATGTGTATTTGGTGTGTAAATTATCTACAGTATGCAAGCTTACTACCAAAATTCACCTGGGCTGTGTGCTTTTAGAGTGTTCCTCCACTATGCTTGGGAATTGTGTCAGGCTACATCCTTTTTTTTTGCTCAGAACTGATCCACCTCTTGGTATCAAGTAATAATTAAAAAAAATAATTATATAATAGCAGATACTGCAGGCAGTATGAACTCTTAGACTCATTCTAATCCTGACTTATCTGTTGTTTTTTAAAATTACATTTGCTATGACTAATGTTATAACTCTCATATGAAAAGATTCATTAAAAATTAGTTGTGTAGCAAAAAGGTATAGATCTTTGCCTCCTCAAAAATCTAGTTTAGTTTCTGAGCATAATGAATTTTTTTACTGCACTCTTGCAAATCAGGTAGGAACATGATTGCTTCAAGTTCTGGTGCTTCTACCTGGCTTTTGCATAGATTTAAAAATTTGTGGTTTATTTTACTTGAGCCAATCAGGAAAACAGATTTTTACAAAATAAGTTAGATTGTGGATTAAACTCAGAAATCTTTTACTAATGAACAATAAACTTCTGATTACTTTGTGATAAAGATTTGAATGTTATCTTTTTAATGCCATAGATAGTCAGAAATTGATTTCTTTGATTTCTCTTTTATTCGTCTATTAATTTCTAATTTAGAGGAGGAAGTATTTTAGACTTTAATTTCAATTTGCATAAGCTTTTTTTTATTTCTGCCTTTTTTTTTTTTTTTTTTTTTTACATTTTTCTGTCTAGTTCTGCCTTCTGTAAGGGATGTGTGAACCTGAAACATGGCAACAAGATATATACATTTATGGTGGCAAAACCAAAGACAGTTGGTTTTGGTTGGAAAGGCACAGAAACAGCAATTTATCCAAGGTTTTATGTGGCTGAGCCCTGTGTAAGGAGAGGAGGGTTTGTGCCCACCTGGGGCAGGAGGAGGTTTCAGTGATGCACCGTGGAACCTCCATGGCTGAACCTCCACAGCTGCACTCCCTGGCCTTCGTCTCCCTCCAGGCAGCTCCCAGCAACTGCTTCAGTGATCTGCCTAATTCTAGACAGAAGAAAATATTAACAGAAATCTTCTTTATGAGTTTTTACCTTTTTCTGAAAACAGCTGTCTCGGAGGGGAAAGGTGAGAGGGGAAATACGTTGGAGAGTTAGTGGTCCAAGCTAGAGTGAGATAACAGCAGATGGGGGAAATAAAATCAAGCCTCTTCTCTGGTGTGCTGCGGTGGCTGCCCCCTTCTTCCCGTATTTCTGCCGGCCTTTTTCCTTGCCTGAAGTCCCGCAGCCCGCTCTCTCCAGGCGCGCAAGGAGCGGTGCGGACCGCGGCTCTCGGGAGCAGCTGAGAGTAGGCAGAGCACAGTCGCCAGGCCGATCTCAGCCCCACTCACGGACCGGCACATCCCCCGCGCTGCTGCTCTCCGCGCTCCCCGGCTTGGGGCTTCCTCCTCCGCGGTGCCGAGGCCTCGCCGTGTGGAAGCCCGGCCCCGGCCCCGCCCCGGGCCCGGCCCGGCCCGGCCCGGCGCGGGCAGGTGAGCGCGGGGTGCCGGGGCCCGCCGGGGCCCGCCGGGGCTGGGGGCGGGCGGAGGGCGCAGGGCCCCGCGCCGCCGCTGGGGGCGCCGCCGGGCCGGGGCCGGGCCGCGGACGGGGCCATTCGCGCGGCGGGCGCGGGGGGAGCGCGGCGCCGGGAGCGCTCGGGGAGCGCCCCGGGGGCGGCGGGCGCGGCGGGGGCGGCGGCGAGGGGGGGCCGAGGGGAGCTGCGGGGGGCGACGCCCGGCGCGGGGGCGACGGGGCGGGGCGGCGGCGCCGGCGGGAGGGCGGGGGGGGGGGGGCGCAGTGGTTGGGGCCGGCGGCGGCCGCCGCGGCGGCGGGGTCAGTTCTCTTTAGTGTTTGCCGATGTTGGAGGCGTCTCCAAAGTGTCCCCGGGAAGCAGGTAACCGGGAGGGAGGGAAGGGGGCGGCTTCAGCCGCGATGTCCTAGTCTCCGTCCTGGCTTCCCGTTCCTCCCGCCGCCGCGGCGGCTCCCGGGCGAGGGCTCCGCCGGCCCCCGGCGCCCCCCGTCTCCCCGGGGCCGTGCGGGCGCTCCTGCGCCACGGCGCCGCCGGCCCGCTCCGCTCCGGCGGGGGGCGGCGGCGCCGACCCCGCCATCCACACCCGGGGACCTGTCCGTCGCCAGCCGCCCGCCCGACGAGGGGCACAGGGAGGCGGGCAGGGGCACAGGTGGGCAGCGCTGCCACCCCCGGGGGCCGGGGAAGACCCCTCTGGATCCCCTGCGCAGCTCCCGCACACGGATCCGGCTGCCGGTGGCGGTCGCTGCGCCAAGGCCGGGCCGCGGCCGGGCCGTGCGGCGGGGCCGAGCTCGGCGGGGACCACGCCGGGCCTGCCCTGCCCCAGTCCTCGGGAAGGAGTTCTGTGCGACCGAGCTTGCTCCTCGTCCTGTGTCCCGGCCGGGCCTGTCGCGGTGCGCGGCCTCGGGGGCGCACGGTGGCCGCTCCGCCGCCGGCGGGGCGAGGGGCGCCCGGCGCTGCTCGGCCGGTCAGCGGCGCGGACCTCGCAGCTGAGCCGCCGTGTGTCTGTACGTGTGTGCTAGTCAGCCCTCTCTGTGCACGTCCTGCGCTGCCCCCAAACTTCGGACAGAGCCCCAAACTTTGCCATCGGTGCTGGGCTCTCCCACTCCCAAAATGGATGTCGGCATCTATCTCTTCCAGCGATGGGCAGAGCCGTTTACCGGCCCTCGCCCAGCACGAGGGTTTGGGGGCCGTCGTTGGGGTGGGACCCAGAGACACATTGCGGTGAAGTTGCCTAGTCCAGGCTTCTCATGGGCTGGGTGGCACGTTCCCAGTGTTCAGGTGTCTGGTGGGAAAAAGTTCGTCTTGATTACAGCCAGGCCTGGAAGTCACAGCCTTGCCTTCCTGGAGAAGTGCGGGCTGCCTGGGCTTATCTGTGAGGGTGAATCCTGCAGCAAAGCTGTTTGCCTTGTAGTGCTCAGGGTCCCACCTGACAAGTCAGTGATACCCAAGCAAAAAATCTCCCTGCAGTGTATCTGGCTGGTGTTGCCTTACGGCCAGCAAGCTGTTTCTGTGAATACCAAGACGTAAGCTTCTCAAGCCATGTTTGGAATGCTCCCTGTGCAACTATCATGGTACTAAAAAAAAGTTTATGCTGTACAAAAGAGTAGATCAAGTGCTGCTGTTGTAGCCCCTCTCCTTGCATGCAATACTGGCTTGAACAGTACTGAGGGATGTGTATGAGTAGCTGCAGTGTAGCAAGGCACAAGGAAGGCTGTTTGCTCTGCCATAGCTTGGAGTGGTTGAGCTGTGCTTCTGTCTGGGAACATACAGTGGTATATCTCACTTGTGCTGACCAGTGGCATCGAGCTGCACAGGAGTAAGGTCTTCCTGGGTTATGTGGTAATTTCAGGTTAGCAGTCTACACCAATGAAGTAATACTAATGCATTTAAGCCATTTTCTAACTATAAGGAGGTTTTGTATAGGCTTTGTCGTGACACTGCTGCTTATATAAACAGTGCCAGACTGTCAGATTTCTGAATGAAATCTCTTTTTTTTTCTAGAAAGTCAGCAGCAGTGTAAGATTTCCAGTACTGATTTCCAGCTGCTGAACCTTAGCTTTGACCTAAAAAAAACTCAGAGAGAGAGGTTTCTACTCCTGCCAGTCTTTGCGAAGATTCCTATTGCTGCCAGCTAGGAACAGGATTGAGGCTGCCTGCTTGTTTGTAGTTTTTGAGGGGAAAGAACAGTTCAGATTTCCTTTTCTTTGCAGACAACTTTTCAGCCATGTTACTCAGTTTGGGTTCTGCTCAGGCTGCTCAGCTTGGAGGCCAAAGTCTTTATGTATCTTTTTGCCAGCTCAACCTACCTTGTTCCCCAAGAATTACATCAAAATAATAATAAATTTGACTAATCATAAATTCTGATTTAAGATAGTAAATTGTAAAGAAACTTTGTAATTTTACTTGCAGAAAAACCTGGTCAGAGGTCTTTTAATGGCTGGACCAAGTTTAAATAAGCATTTAACACCATCAGCCTCTTCTCTGGGGGAAAAGGTTTGATTTTCCTCCATGGCTTTATAAACGTCATTCTAACTCTGGTTTACACTGGTGTGAATGTGGGAAGTGAATCAAATATTATGTGTTTTGTTTGTAAAGTGTCATGACAAATGACCTTGGGAAGGTTAGGCAACAAGCCATAGTGAAGCAGATCCTCCTATTCCAAGACTGGGTCCCTAGCCATTAGGAAAGGTGCACCTGTCATGCTCTATCTAGACAGTTTGTTTTGGCCTGCCCAAAATCTGTGGCTATTGATTTGTTAGTCTTTGAAAACACTGAAAAACTCCCATCAATTATGTCCAGTCCTTCACCCCACACCCCACATCTTCTTATGGCGTTACTCCATTGGAGAGCTGGTCTTATAAAGGAAGTGTGTGGGTTTGAGTGCCCTTTTTTTGGCATATATTTGATAGATATGGGCAGAGATTTTTTCTGATTGGGGTGCAAAGTATCTGTTTCCTCATGCATGTATCACTGATGTGCTGGGGAAGACCTAACACTGCATTTTTTCAGGATAACTGAAACAACATAACTAATGTTAATGAGCCACCAGAGCTTCACTTTCCTTCCACTGCTTACATTTATTTCCTATCACCAGCAACAAAATCTATAATAAAAGAGGTCTGTCTTTTGCCAGAACTTACTGTTTTGTATTTCTAATCTTTGGATCACACATAGCCTGTATTTATCACAATAGTTCTTGAATCTCTCTCCTCTGAAAAAAAGAAAAGAAAGAAAGACAGGGGGTTCCATTTGGTTGAGGGTCATAAAGAGCACAAGGCAGGGGTCCTGTGGAGGCAGGTCAGGGAACTGGGCTGGCAGTTCTGTTCAGGAGGGAAAGGATAGTACATGAGGAGGAATGGAATTGGTGGGAGTGCATGACAAACTCTGTGAAGAGAGGAAATGGAACCTGTGTGTAGTGTAGTTAACACACATATATAATTTATATATATATATATATATATATATATAACGTCAAGGGCTCTGCATTTAAAGGGTCTGCTCATTGTCAGCACTGAGTCACAATTGCCATTATCCAAAGCGTGTTTCCATTAAAGGATCAAGAGTTCAGCAAGAATTTGAGAGATGTCTTCTCAGGCATTGTTCTGGAAAAATATTTAGAATGAAAAAATTGCTTGTCACAACTCCTAATGTGAAAATGAATTTTGAAAAGCCATCTGTGGTAGTGTAACACTAAAGTTACATCTATGTCTGTAACTGTTAAAGATTGTTCATACTTCATCTCAAGAGCAAGTGTTTTGTGGTTTTGGTTTTGTTTTGTGGGTCTTTTTTGTTAAACTGGTAGTTTTTGGAGTGTTTCCCATTAATGAAATATGTCATACTGTGTCATACTCCATCTTTGCGTTTGTTTTAGTCAACTATACATCTATACAGTACATCACTAGAATGTTACAAGTCTGTTTCTATTTAACCAAATAAAATCAAATTATGAAATTTAAATTTTTCCTAGTAAATAGCACTTTTTTCATTTTTAATTACTAATACTGTGACTCCACTATGCTTCTGTATCCCCATAATCTTTTGATTTAGTCACCATTAAAATGATGTGAGGGGACACTTTTTAGACTGATTAGAACACAAGCTTTGAGCTCAGATCCCTCTTGGTGTCCCAAACCTGGTTATAACCAGCAGCCAATTATTATATGAAGTATGGGTTAATCTCCTATCCTTAGATTCTGGGAGAAGTTAGCTTACTAAGATTTTTACCATAGTAGCGCATGCTCAGTTGAAGGGTATGTTTACAGTCTCATCTTCTGAAAACTTCCAAAGGATCACAAAGGTTCCACTTCCAGTTTCACTGCTTGCCAGCTTTGAGGAGGCTGTTTTGCCTCCAGGCTAAAGGAAATGGGTTTGAGTGTAGGAGACCAGATTTTCTTGAAAAGTTTCTTGCAATGAAAATAGTCACCTGTTGGATCAAGAAAAGAGATGAGTAAGCTAATTTTTATTGCTACTACTAATTTTTTGCACTTGTTAGGTATTTGTACTTTCCAGTTTCTCCTACAATGACCTCAGTTTAAAAAAGCAGTGTTAAATGAATATAAGGAGACATCAGCATACTAAATGTGCAGATTGATATCAGTAACTGGAATTGATTCTGGATAAGTAGCTGTCTGCAAGTGGTAGAGAACTTTTTCCATGTCACCCAGACAACACATCGATGCAACTGATACATTTTGAAGGATGAAATCAAGATAATGTTGTTCCCAAGGTGGAAAAGTAGCCCTGGTAGAGGGCAATGTTTGACCACTTAGAACCATACCCAGCTGTTCTGATACAAACAAGATAATAATGAATTAACACTCTGTAGTAGCTTTGGCTTTGTTAGACAAGGTAAGATCAAGAAGCAATCTAAAATTTCATGTTAACTGTTAGTTTGTATGTTTGTTTTATTTTTTCCCCTTCTGCTGGTCCTTCTTCAGTCCTGGATATGATGTTGCTTTTTTCTTTCCAGACTGTGGAAAATATTTTCTCTGCTTTTTATTTCAGGCTTGTGTATAATAGTGTTTAAATCTGCCTGCTCTGAATAGTGTTTCATCTGTGAGGGCAATGTTCATTCAAGAGGGCATTTTGCTCAAGAGTATATACCCAAGAGACATTCCTTTTGTACCTGGTTAGGGCCTGGGAATTGTAATGAATGATTCCAGAGGGATTTTCTTGAAAACCCTTCTGACCCTCTGAGAATTCAGTGCAAGACACTTACTAGTCTTGTATTAAATGTGTGTCCGGCTTGTGAAAAGGAATGAGAAACTTGTCCTGGATCAGGAGTCAGTTAAAGCTCTCTGTTTTTTCAGAGCCATCTCTCAATATTCTCTCTTAGCTGAATCCACTCTGTTAGGTATGGGGTTTGACCTCATCAGAAGGGAGAGTGGCCCACATCATCTTTTCTTCACCCCTTTTCAACTGGCCAGGTTTTATTACTTAGAGCCTTAAGCAAGTGAAAACTGGCTGAAGATGCCAGGACTGGATCAATTTTCCACGGGCTTGGTGAAGTTGTCGTTCACGAGGATGTTCTGGATCTGGACCTCCAGGCAACCCTAAGTATTTGCCAAGTCCCATGAGAAGAATTTAATATTTAATTAAATTCTTCAGCTGTTATATTACAAGGTTCTTCTGAAACTGACCATTCCACAAATTTCTGTTAGTGGCAGTTCACCAGAGGAGGTGGCTTTGGAGGCCTTTTCTCTTCACAGGGTACCATTAAGGTGCCAGGAAAACTTTTATCCTTCTCAGGTTCGCCTCAAATTTCACTGCTGTCTGAGCCTCTCGATACTTTGTTACATTCACAGGTTACAGTAGGCTCTAGGGCAAGCAGCTACTGTAGCTGGTGAAACTTAAGTTATTAAATGTATTTAAAGTATTTTAAAAGAAATGTAAACATCAACTTGCCCATCCTGGATTTGAAATTGTTTCTTTTCTTGGACACAGTAGTAACTGGAATCTTTTCAAGGTTTTTAAGCCAGCCCTGTACTCACTAGGAATTTTGACATTAACACCAGAAGGAAGTGGTTTTATTTGCTGTCATTGCAAATACTGGTACTGTTTACCTCCGCTCAGGTATCTCATGCTGACAGGAGCATGGGAGACATGGGTACTGTTAGACAAAGATACCTGATATATCCCCAGGATGGGACAGGACAGAGCCCTGCAGGTGAACAGGGTTAGCTGAGGCAGTTCTATTTCCAGGGCCTGCTCTCTTTTGAATGTGATGTCTTTGCTGTTGTGCTGGATTGCAGATCTGCTCCTCACCTCTGGGCTCAGCACCTTTACCTAAGCTTCTGCTGTGTGTCATTGCAACCTAGACAGACTTTGGTTGACCCTTGGGCTAGGAGCACAACCCTTCATTAACTAGGAACAACACTTTTTGCAGGGGTTAGACTGTATTAGGCATATGTTTGTAGCCTAAATAGCA
This sequence comes from Ammospiza caudacuta, assembly GCF_027887145.1. Classification (NCBI taxonomy): domain Eukaryota; kingdom Metazoa; phylum Chordata; class Aves; order Passeriformes; family Passerellidae; genus Ammospiza; species Ammospiza caudacuta. The sequence continues at coordinate 123,071,841 of NC_080593.1, read as the reverse complement.
CAAGTTCTTTTGGACATCCTAGAAAATGGGGACTTGTTTCCCTTTTGAAGTACTCTTTTTTAAATTTGATTTTGATTTGAAGGGGAAAGGGTAGGAGTCTTAGTAGTGAGCAGAAGTGTTAGCTCTCTGCAAGTTCAAAAGCAAGTTTGTTCTTTTCAAGTCTGTTCAAGCTAGTTTAGGGTGGTTCCAGAGCCACAAAAGCTAACTTTACCCTGCTGAGTCTAATGGCCCTGGAGTCCTGAAAGTGCAGTAAGTGGTAAGAAAGACATTCCTTTGAAGGGCAGCTCAGAGAATGATCCACCCATCCATCCTCTAGGTGGTTGTGAGTCTATGATGTTACAGCATTCCCATTCCTAATAAATGCAATCTTCTTTTTTTGCTTTTGCTCAGTTCCAGGTACTCTTTCTTATTATTTCGAATCATTTCATATTACCAGTGCATCAACTTGCACTTTAAGCCAGCGTTATCCTTTGTTTTATTTCTGACTTTATCTGGGTAAAAATAGTTGAGACAATTCCAAATTTTAATTCAGTTTGTTTACATTTTTTCCCTGTAGTAGTAACGTTTATAACTTCCTTTGGTCTGGGAAAACGAGTTATTCTGAATCATCAGCTCTTTAGATGAAGGTTTCTTATTTGCTATTTTATGGTGTGTTCTACTTAGTGTTCCTAAACACTAGTACATAAGTTGGAGGGAAAAGCCTGGTTTTGTTATGCTGGTTCTGTGCCCTCACAGTGTGCTCAATTTGAAAAAAATATCTTTTTACCAGCATTCTTCCTTTCTGTTGTTTGTTGTTACTTTAGTATCATCCTTGCTGATTCAACTCCAGAAATAACATTTTTCTATCCTGCCAGTTGTGTGTAGCCTCTGTGCTGCAGCTGAATTTGTGGCAGGTTTTTCATGTTCAGCTAATGTTTAGCATTGATCGTGACCTTGCCCCCAGACACAGCATCTTTAAACCTTATTTTCTCCAGTTGAAAACTTAGATTTTGTGCTTATCTTCAGTCAGAGATTTGGTAGGCCCAATCCAATACTCAGGAATTATTTTACCTTAATTCATTGACTGAGGAGAGCTGCACTTGAAATAGGAAGGGAGCTCTGTCAAACCGGTGCAGGACCCCTGATCTCACAGGTACTCTGTGCCTGGGAGCAGAGTCCCACTCCGGTCCCCAGTGAGCAGGGAGCCAGTCTGTATCAACTGTATGTCCACATTATCTTATAGCCAAGCAATTAGAAACTGTCTATGGAAAAGTTGAGGGAAGGGAGAACTCCAAGAATGTTTCAGGAACAGAAGGTGGCAATTTGACCCCAGCTGTTTCTGGGAGCTGCAACTTCTTGAAAACTGGCTGAGACTTCAATGTGGGCATTCATCACTTTAGCTGTCAAATACAGTGGTTTTGTTTAAAGACACTAATGGAGAACAAAAAAAGCACACAAAGCAGAATTTTATCTGCTTCTAACAATAGAGTGCAACACCTGTTGCTTAGTCCACTGAAACCACCTTCTCTGAGGAACTTGTAGCTGTTAATTATAGACAGCTGACTACAGTGTGAGGAGGGTTGGTGGCAGAAGCTGTAACTTCATTTCAAAGAAAAAGGCATAGTTCTGCTACTTCACCAAATTTGCTACTTCAAATTATATGAGATGTAGTTTGTCACAGGTAGTGAAGGAAAACTGAGATGATTTTCTGAATTCTATTAATAAAATGCAATTTCTACTTGATTGAAGTCAAGAAGTAATTTTTTCCTGCTTCAGAACAAAGTAGCAGTTGGAGGGATGTTTTACTTAAAGTGAGAGTATGTTGTAATTTAAAATCAGTCAAAGCTTACTGGAGATTTTAGGAATGTAACTACTACTTGTTAGCACAAATTGAGAAAAAAGTGCAGCTTTTAGAAATATATAGGAGAGAAATTTCAAAATACTAATTAAATCAGAAGCTAGATTCTTGGAAGCACCTCAGATTAGACTCCAACATCACAAATAAGGAACCAATTACAGCTTTGATGCAAACAAGTCTGTAGCCTCAGAGTGTCAAGTTTGAGTCATGTTTTTTTCATTTACTTAATCCTCTTCTCCACTTTTAAGCTGATGATTGATTGTTAAACTAGCAGCTTAGGCTTCCCTTCTATTCAGCTATTTTTCTTCAGGAAAGCTGACTAACTCATTTTTGTTTAGCATAAGGTGAATGTGAGTTACCTGTATCTGGAGTAAGATGGTATGATGACCACTTAATCTTTTAAAAACTGTTACAGATATGATTGCGTATCACAGAGTGTCTGGGGGAAATACAAGTTTCCGGTTTTCAAGATGCCATAAGTGGTTTAGAGTCATGGTAGAGGAGAGAGCTGAAGAGTTACAGTACTGGACAGCCAGCTCTTGTGGGTTAGTGTTTGCTCTCAGGTGCAGTAAGCAAATACAAAGAGGATATTACCTCTAGTGTTGGGTAGGGTGTGTGTCCTGCCTCTGATCTCTAAGGCATTATAGCCACCTGTAAACTAGGTTTTGGGGTCTACCTCAAACCATGATGAGTTTTGGATGAGGAAGGCCTCCCACAAAGAGTGCTCTGATGATCACCTTGCTGTTTCATGAAGGAGTTTCACATTTTCTTCTCTGTAGTAATTCAGGGTATCTTGGCTGGGTCAAACTGATGGCTGTGTCTGAACCAATATTCTGTCTGGATGGTTCAGAGTCTTTTCTGAGCTGAAAATTTGTGGCACTGTGAGAACTGGGTTAGCTTGTACTGGCTGTTGGAAATTTCCATGGCTTTTGTACCATTTTCTCTGTTTTCTGGACAGGAACAATAAATTGAGAGAGACTTTCTGATGAGATTATCCTAACGCAGCAAACATTTATATAAACTAGACTTATTTTCCCCCTTGGGCTTTGGGTTATAAACAGGTTGAAATGTTTTGAGATGCCAAACAGTTTCTGATGCAACAGATTGGCTTTCTTTATCTTTTAGTTTTCTTCTAGCATTGAAATCTTCAAGTTGGTAATCTGATTGATGTCCCTTACCATTTTAATACAAATTAGCAATCCTTTTTCCCATCAATTTTCAGATTAATATTAATAGTTTCTCTACTTAGGGTCTCTGTTAGGATGTCTGTCTATGAAGTCTCTCCTTGAGTCTTTGAGTGGCAAGATTAGTATACACAGGACCTGACTGATTTCTCTGTTAGAAAAGAAAATGAGCCACATGTACAGTCTGGGGTCATTAGTTTTGCTGCACACAGTAAGATGCACTGTGGCCTGAGTTGCTCCTTTCCCAGCTTTTTCCTGTCAGCCTCGCTGTTGCCAGGGAAGCAAGGGAAGAGTTGCATTCCTGCCTGTCAGTATGCTCCACTTTCTGTTAAGTTTCTTGTTACAAGTTTTTATACTCTTGCTCATGCAAATGTGCACAGTTGCAGTCAGTGCCCTAACCCCTGCATTTTCCATCATTCTTTACAGAAAGACTTGTCTCTGCAAAGGGGCTTATTTACTTCTGTAATGCATCTGTTAGTTTTAGTAACATCCATGATCACTTACTTGTTGAAGACAAGTTTGGCAGTAGACTTTGGGTAGGATTCAGTTGCCTGTATTTTGGCATCTTGTGCAGATTGAGACACTAAGTTACCCTGTCTGCTTCTCAGCTGCCACTCAGCTGTGTGGTTAGCTAATCCTAAATTAGAAGCCTACTTGTTGATCACCTTGAATAGCTCCCCGGGTCTGCTGGCTGTACTGACTGGTGTAATACACTTCTTTAAACACACACATTATTGCCATTTCATTGCCTCTTCATGTCAGGGTTTCTCTGAACTGCCTGCCACATGCAGTGTCAGGTGTTGCATGAGTCTTCAGAGAGAATGTCTATTACCTGAAGCAGCAGCTGATGGAATAGGCAGGTATCCAAATGTGGTGTCTCAGGACATCTGACTGACATTATGTATTGGGTCTTTAAAAGACTGTAGTGTGTTCACCCTGGCTGGATATCAGGCAGCCATCAAAGCCACTCTCTCACTCTCCTCCACAGCTGGATAGGGGAGAGAAAGTATAATGAAAGGTTTATGAGTTGAGATAAGGACCAGGAGAGATCACTCACCAAATACCACCATGGGCAAAACAGGCTCAAATTAGAGATATTAATTGAATTTGGTGCTAACAAGATCAAAGCAGGATAATGAGAAATGAGAAGTGAAATAAAACCTTAAAAATACCTTCTTCCTACCCCTCCCTCTTTCCCAGCTCTGCACTCTCCTCCAGCAGCACAGGGAGACAGGGAATGGGCATTACAGTCAGTTCATCACCTGCTTTTTCTCCTGGGAGAGGAGTCCTTCCCCTGCTGCACCATGGGGCCCTGCCCACAGGACACAGTTCTCCATAAGCCTCTCCACCACGAGTCCATCCCATGGGCAATACAATCCATGCCCAAGCTGCTGCAGCATGGGTGACTCTTCCATGCAGTGCAGTCCTTCAAGGCCAGGCTGCTCCAGTATAGGAGCAGGGCCCCTCCCTCCACAGGTCTCCCATGGGCTCACAGTCTCCTCTCAGGCACCCCCTGCTCCAGTGTGGGGCTCCTCCACAGGCTGCAGGCAAATCCCTGCATCCCCATTGATCTCCATGGGCTGCAGGGGCACAGCTGCTTCACCATGGCCATCATGGGCTGCAGAGGGATCACAGCTCTGGTGCCTGGAGCACCTTCTGCTCCTCATTCTGCACTGACCTTGCTGTCTGCACACTTGTTCCTCTCACACATTCCCACCTTGCTCTTCTCTGCCTCCAATTGCAACTGTGCAAGGGGTTTTTTTTATTCTTCTGAAGTATGTTGGAGGCATTACCACCATTTTTAATTGGCCCAGCCTTGACCAGCAGCATGTCCATCTTTGGGGCTGCCAAGGGTTGGCTCTGCTGGACAGAGGAGGCTTCTGGCAGGTTGTCACAGGAGCCACCCCTGCTGCCAAAGCTTGGCCATGCAAGCCCAGTACCCTCTGGTAAATCATGGTACTCCCATGCTGTATTTCCTTTTACTCAATGACAGTTGAGTAAACAAAGTGACAATTCAGACACCTTGCTTATATTTGTAAACCTGAATTATAGATGCCTTTAATCCTTATCTGAGTCCTTATATCTCACTGTACAGCTGTGCCATACAATATGGGTGACTGTGCTGGTGTGACAGGTACTGTGAATGTAAATGGCTTTTTAGTTCACTGATTTTTCATATTAGTTACTCGACTTTTGCTGTAGTGGTTTAGGTAATTTACTACATCCTAAATGTTTGTTTATTATATTTACTCTGGGACATTCTATGTATTTCAAGTTGTGTAAATCCAATCTTGATTGCAGGGTAAGACTTTGGTTCTTGCCCTGTTGCTAACACACCATAATTAAATGGCAGCAAAAATCCCCATGTTTGGCCATTTTGTTGATGGAGAAAATCTTTAGGTTTAGTCTGTGATTCCATAATTAGCTGCCTTGTTTGTCTGGTTTGTTTTTTATACTTTTCTTTTCAAATTTACATGAAACATTTTTAAAGTGAGTTGTTAAAGAAGGATTGACTCAGTGACAGATATAAATAATATGTACTCCCACATAATGTGATTCTGTGATAATGGTAATGTGGTCATTGATTTGGAGACTTGCATGCTTTTTGTACTAAATTGGATCAACATCATATTGGAAGCTAGGGAATAGATATGGTTTCATGATGAAAGAAATGTGCAAGATGAAGCTGTTTCTGCCTCTGTTTTCTGAGTTTTAAGTCCTTTTATGTTGTTTTAATGTGTAGTAATTCAAAAGGGAGGTTGAACTGACTGTTGTTTGAAGAAGAGATTGAAAAATATGACTGCAGATTTTTAGTCTGTTTCCTACTTGATTTTTTCTTTCAAAAATACCTTCAAAAGCACCTTTCTTTCAAAAATACCTGCCTTTCCTCAGGAAGGTTCTTATTGATTGTACATGAGAATTGGCAAAGGATAGTCCTCTGTGGGTGGATAATATCTGTAAGTGTGGATGTTGTGACTTGCTCTTCACTGCAGCTGCTTGGCCCTCCCTTGCCTTCCTGGGGCTTTATCTACAACTCTTTTCTGCTCCAGTCCAAGAGCAGAGAAAACAAATTGTAAGAAACTGTGTTATTTAGTCTTTAGAAACTGGGTTTAACACTGAGCAATAAGAGGAGCTTTTTTGTAAGCCTTGCAGCTCCTTAAATTTTGGGTATTAGTCCCTAATAGTCTGTGTCCCTTCCTTTGCTTGTAAAATATCTTACCAAAACAATGAAAATAAAAGAGTTAGTGATTTCTCCCACACCCATCTTATACTTCTGCAAAGTAAAATGCTTGTAAGGCATCACTTCACTTGCTGCCATGTATTATGTAGCTGTTAATTAGATGGTAGCTGTGTTCATATATTCATTGAAACTAAGGTTCTCTAGTGTAAGGCACAGTAAAGGAAAAGAAACCAGGCCACGGGTTTCTGAAGATGTAATCATCAGGGATGAGACCAGGGGCTTTGTGAGGAACAGTGTGAAGGAGATGAACTTCAGTGTATGGCTTGACAGCAAAGCTAAGCTGATTAGCAGGAGTTGAAAGGCCTATTCCTTGCACCCACTCCAGGTCAGGAGTTTGTGTCCCCCCTTGTACAGACCAGATGCTCCTCTGGTCTTTCTCCTTACCTGCCACAAAAACTGGCTCAGTGAGATGGACACAGAAAGTGTTGGCTTTTTGCTGCAGGGAAGAGAGGACATGGGATTGTCCCTTGCTATGCCAGCAAGTCATTAGATCAGTTTGGCTGTTGGCAAACCACTCCTCATAAGGCAAAATGCTACGAAATTGATGGAGGAGCAAATGGGAAGAACAAACAGGGGGGACCAGCAGTAATATAGAAAAATATATATATATTTAAAAACAGAGAAATCCTGTGAAATTTCATGCCTAGCATTTTATTTTTTGCTATTTAAAATGTATAAATAAAATAAATATTGCAAATAAGTCTGGATAATCATCTGCTGATTGTTGCCTTAAGTCATACTCTTGCTAAACTGCTACTGTGTGGCCATCTATTTACTTGATATTAAAAGACAAAAGTTCTAATTAGGCTGCTCTGAAGGTAATCCAGAGCTGTGTGGTTTTTGTCAACCCCAAATAAACTGCTAGATATCACACAGTAAAAAAAATTGCATAAGGCTTAGAACTTCTTTAGGACTTTTAATAATAATGTCCACAAATGTATAAATATTTGCCATAAATGTGAGAAATGGCACACCGGAAATGTATTAAACCTTTAGGCAGTTTTGTATGCTTTTGTGTAACTGAATTAATATCAGAAGAATAGAAGAAGAACAGAGCATTTAATGGAATTTTAAAGCTAAGGCTAAAACCAAACCCTTCTTAGTTAGGAAGCTGTTAACTCTTAGAGTTCTGTGAGTTGGGACTTTCACAGAAGAATCACATTAACCAGCTTCTAACCAAAATGGGGTTGGTTTGAAAAAAACTCTTGAGATGCTTGCTGCTGGCTTAGACACTGCCCCCAGTTTATTGGATTGCTGTTTCTGTACCTTTCAATGTTTTCATTTATGATGTGAAAGAAACTGTGCAGGTATTAAACTGGAGATGCTATAAAACAGGCTTAGAGAAGACTTGCAAACATTTTGGAATTAGAATTAAAATTTAATGTGATATTGAAAAAAAAATATTGCCTTTTTCTTTTTTTTTTTTCTGTTTTGTTGGGTTTTTTAATAAGAAAATTCAAAAAAGACAAGAAAAAATCTCATTAGCTAGGAAACAGCTCCACAAAGAGAGCACAGCCTAGAACTTGCTGGGTAGCAGTTCTGTGGAAAAGGATCTGGGATCATTAATATAATATTCTTGTGAAAAATGGACACTGACCAGAAAGTATAAGCAGAACTGTTGGTTATATAAAATACAAGATATGTCAAGTAATTTTTCTTGCTCAGCAGTGGCTGGCCTGCAGTTGTTCCATTTGTAAAGTCCTTAACAAGTAAGTAGTATCTGCCACCATTACATACTTGTGCACAGATTAAATTTGGTACTCTGGCTTGTATGACAGAGCACTGTGAAAGTGTGGTGACTCTGCATATGTGCATTTTCACTTTCTGCACAGATGAAGTCCAACCTTCTGTTTTGACTGTTCAGGCCATTAGTTTCTCTATCTGTTTATTGTGCCCATGACTTGTCTTTCTAATATTGCTTTTTCAATTTTCCCACATTGTACGAGTCTGTTTGGTTTGAAAACTCATTGTCCATGCTTTCTGCCTTTTGTGATATTTTATCTACTTGATCTGTCTTTATTTATTCAATTACTATGACATAGTCCAAGAATCATTCCACCAGAGCATTCAGTTCATATTTTATGTCACAAGATCTAAGGTTATAAAGTGATTCCAGAAAAAATACAAAAGGTAATAATAATCAGAAGAAGTGTTAACTAATTATTTGTGCTGCATGGTGCTTTTAGCATGATACAAGTATAATCACAAATTTTAAAAGTATTCTGCATCTGTAAATGTAACTAAATATTTGCAGTGGGTTTGCATGGCCAGGTTTTGGTAACAGGGGCTACAGGGGTGGCTTCCATGAGAAGTTGCCAGAAGATTCATTTGTGTCTGATGGAGCCAGTGCCAGCTGGCTCTGGGATGGATCTGCTGCCAGCCAAGGCTGAGCCTGTCAGTGTTGTTGGTAGTGTCTCTGGGATAACAGATTTAGAAACAGGAAAAGTTCCTGCACAACAGAGGAGAGGAGAGGAGAGGAGAGGAGAGGAGAGGAGAGGAGAGGAGAGGAGAGGAGAGGAGAGGAGAGGAGAGGAGAGGAGAGGAGAGGAGAGGAGAGGAGAGGAGAGGAGAGGAGAGGAGAGGAGAGGAGAGGAGAGGAGAGGAGAGGAGAGGAGAGGAGAGGAGGAGTAAGAATATGTGAGAGAAGACAGACAGACACCAAGTTCAGTGCAGAAGGAAGGGGAGGAGATGCTCCAGGCGCCAGAGCAGAGACTCTTCTGCAGCCTGTAGTGCTGACCATGGTGAAACATGGCAGCCCTGTGTCCCTGCAGCCCATGGAGGTCCATGGTGGAGCAGAGATCCACCCGCAGCCCCTGGGGGAGACCCACAGGACCTGTGGCCCCATGGAGAGAGAGAGGAGTTCACGCTGGAGCAGATTTACTGGCATGACTTGTGACCCTGTGGGAGGCCCCTGCTGCAGCATTCTGTCCCTGAAGGATGCCACCCTGTGGAAGGGATCCACGCTGGAGCAGTTCACCAAGAACTGCAGCTTGTGTGAAGGACTCACGTTGAAAAAATCTGTGGAGGACTGTGACCTGTGGGAGGGACCCCACACTGGAGCAGGGGAAGAATATGAGGAATCTTGTCTTAGGAAGATGGAGGGGCAGAGATAACATGTGATGAACTGACTGTAATCCCCATTCGCCATCCTTCTGGTCATGGAGAACTCAGGAGTGAAGTTAAGCCTGAGAAGAAAGAACGGGTGGGAGGAAAGTGTTCTTAAGATTTAGTTTTTATTTCTTCTTTTCCTACTCTGATTTGATTAAATAAATTTATTGTCAATCTCCCCAAGCTGAGTTTGTTCTGCATGTGACACTAATTGGTGAGTGATCTTTTCATGCACTTGTCTAGACCCACATATCTTTCATGATATTTTCCCTCCCCTGTCCAGCTGAGGTGGTGAGCCACAGAGCAGCTTTTGTGGTCACCTGGTGTACAGACATGGTCAACTCACAACAGCATTGTGTTTCCTCATATATTAAAAAGTGAACGGCCTATTTTACAACAATATTTTCACTTTAAAATGTGAGGAGTTTTGTTTTGTTGTTTTGGTATGAGTTTGTTTTGGTTTGGTCATTTTTAGTTTGTCAGGAAAATTCACAGCGTGTGCATAGTTTAATATGAAAGTCAGTACCAAGTGTTTTATGAAACCTGTGTAGTAAGTGCTCAAAAAGGGAAGTGAAGTAAAATGCAATTCTAATATATTTGCATCCCTTTATGTATTTGCTATTGCATTTCTACTGCATCTGTGTGGGTGAGACTATGAGGAGAAACCATTGCAGTTATGTCATCCACAAGCCCTGCAGTGCAGCCTTACAAAAACAGCAGTGCTCTGACATGCAGACTTTGACTGGATAGATGTGTGTGATTCAAACATTGGGGAACATCATTTCTGTCGTGTCTTGACGTGGCAGCTGGGTAAAGGCACAAAGCTGGGAGGCAGAGCTGTGCAGTCCAGCTTTCTCTGAGAGGTGCAGGTGTCTGTAACCACTGCTAAGCTTGAAGGGAAACCTCTTTGGAGACACTTGGGTGTAGGAATTTCCTAGATATGAGTTGGGTAGCCACCTGAAATGGGGTGTGGGGACTTCTCTAATTGTAATCTTAATTCTTGTGATCTTAATCCTAATGAACCATCACTTTTGTATATGTCAGATTTTTCAAAAATATCTGCATAGAAGATGTAAAAATATTTTGATTATATAACTGCGTTTCATCTCTGACCAGCTTAGTGAAATCTCTCTCTCCTAAGTCCTATATTTTAGGTAGCTGTGTATTTTATTATGTGTGTGCTTGTGGCTGGAAGGCCCCAAAATGTTTTTTGTTCCATAGTTTATAAAGCAGTACAACACTGGTGTATATATGTTAAAAATGTAAAGAAAAGGTGGAACGTAGAGGTTTTCACATCTTTTGTCATGACATTGAAGATTGGCTGCCTGTGGTGTGAGAATGACATGCCATCACTATATCAACTGTATTCTTTCTGTTACCTCTCTCTACTAGTGTATTTTTAGAACTAATTGCAAATTTATTATCTCCATATCTCATCTGCTTAAGAGTTCATGTCTACAATTATATTACTGCCTTGGCATCTTTGCTTACACAGGTTAATTTTCAAAATAGTTACAGTTTCTTGTAGGAGTTCTGCAGCTTTAAAAAAAAAAGCAATCCAGCACTCAACATGTTATGATAAATTCTGATTTCAGAATTGAATTTTCTATGTACTTTACTTTAGTGTCTTTTTTCCCCCCTAAACCTTATCATGTTCATTTTTGCAGTTCCTCAATACTATTCTTATACTGATTTTTCTTGTTTTATCCTTAATAAGAGTCCCTCCCACAATTTTGCCCATTAGAACATCACTACTGTATAATGTAGTATTTTGTTTATTAGCAAGTTCTGCTTTCATGAAGAATAAACTTTTAAAATACTGGAAGCTGAAGTGGTAATTCACAACTGGCAGCATTTAAGATCAGGTGTTCAGTAGTATTTCATGCAGTACATATGAGTGATACCTTTCTCATACTCATGTTTGTAGGATAAAATGCTTTAAATACTGTGAGTTTCTTAAACTTCACTTCTTGTGCTGATATTTCATGTTATGTTGGTTTCATTTTATGTATGTTTAAGACATATGGCCCGATTCTGCCATCATTGACTTTAATGTTTACAATTAAAAGTCTTTTTCAATTAATTCCTGTTTAAACTAATGCATTTAAAACCAGAAGCAGACATGTTCTCTACTAAAGACTTCTACAATTCTATACCTTCTCAGTCTTTAAGTTAGGCCTTTCTAACAGTACTGCTGTATTGAATGGCATTTGCTGTGAAGTGACACTAGGATTTTTACAGTGTGAATGTAGTATATTTTTTTGAACATATGAGGTATTTGAACATATCTCAGCTAACTACATATATATATTTTAAATCTGTCACTATTACCAAAGATAGTTATGAAGAGGGCAGGTGATTGCTTCTCAATTTTTAATTTTTTTCTACTTTTGCCTTTCCAGAGACTTAAATCAGTTATTTGTCTTTCCTCAGTAATAAAAATGGCATTCCAGTCTGAACCTCTTCTCCAAAGCACAGAGTCACAGTAATAGGATTTATTATTTTCATTATACTAGTGCAACTGTGTTAAAGTACTTGTACTCCAAGGTGTAATGAGTGATTTGGGATCTTAATCCAACAATACTGTCCCTCTGAGTAAAGATACTTGGATATTTTTAATAGACTGGGGAAAGGCAGGCAAAAATACTGATGGTAATCAATATTTTTTATATAGGTTATTCATTTCAATAAGCCCTCTATTAGAAAGTTTCTCGGGTGTTGAATGGGTTTGTTTGGGTTTTGCGTTTTTTTTGATAGGGAGAGAGAATTACCCCAGCAGAAGAAGCAAAGAGCTTAGTGATGGATGAGAGCTGAGCCCCTGCTCTGCCTTGGCCTGCAGGACCAGAGCTGCTGCTGGGACAAGTCCCAGTTGCCCAGGCCATTTCTTGGCTCTCACAGGTTTTGTCTCTCTATCTGCTCTGGACAGATCAGCTCACGTGGTATGAACCCCAAATAATACAGTCTGTGTCCATGCTGCTGAGTAAAATATATCATCCTGCTCCTTGTGGGACAGGAGAAGCCCAAACCTTTTTCCCAGATGTCTGACAATGACTGGTTTCTCTCTCAATTGAGTGGATGACCTGGGATGCCTGCAGGCACCTAAACTGCTCCTGCATAGTTTTTGCAGCAGCAGGAGTTCTCAGCCAGTAGCCCAAATTTTGCCAAGGAGCATAGTCTCAGTGAGTAATATGGAGTGGTGCCCTGACCCTGGTTTGTTTATGCATGTAGACCTAGCCTGAGAACAGGTATTTGCAATAAAGAAACTAATTTGGGCAGATGAAAAGAGGTAATTAGTACCTGGCATATTCCCAGTAAATGCTTTAGCCATTGGGTTGAAGGCTAGTTTAGGAAATCCTGGTATGTCTCTGCCAGTAATTTATACAAGGATTTTGAAGTACTCCACCTGTTGACTGAGTAAGCAGTGATTTTTTTTTTAAGAACTTGCATCATTGGTGGGGCTTGTTTGTTTGTATTTTTGTCCTTTTTTTTTTTTTTTTTTTTTTTTTCCCTCTTTTCTACTTTGGTACCTGGCCAAAAAAATTAAGGATTTTCTCTTGTGGCCTTATTGGATACTTAAGGTGCACTTTACTGGAGAAACAATGGCAAAAGTTTACAAGTTTGCTGTGGCATTTGGTTGCAAGGTCATCCTCTCTTAAAGATACTGGCAAGTTCTTATCTCATCTGCAGAATAATTGTGTAGAATTTGATTCTGGAATAGTAATTCTTCCTGCTATATTTCAGGCAGGGTGACCCCAACATTGAAAAACAGAACCTGGAGCCAAAGTGTGTGGGTTCTTCTCCAGGGATGTTCTTTGGCTCTGAGCTCTGTTTCTCTGTGCATCCATTTGGAAGTAGTGTTTGCAGAGGCATGACTTTTGTGGACAGTTTTGTGACCCAGATCCAGGAGCGAAGAAGGAATGTTGCTAATAGCACAGTAGTCATTGGACATTCAAACTGCAGAATGCTCTGCTGATAATAAATGTATTTATTGCAGTGACAGGCAATGGCACAAGTTAAAATGCAGACTACAGCAAACCTGTCTGGACCCACCATGGCCCCTGTGGTGCTACCCCTGCCAGTTACAGCTACAAATACACTGAGTCTGCCATCCTCAATGAATGGATCCATTTCAGAATCGGCTGCCAGCTGTAGCAGTCCTACTGCCAGCCTTGTGGATCCCACGTCTTTGATCAACTCACCAGGTAAGTTGGTCCAGATATATTTTCTTTGGTGTTGAAATTAATCTTTTTGATGGCTTTTTAATTTAAAAAAATAAAAATTAGGTCCTAAAGAGGATTAAAATAAAGGAGAACACCCATGTAGAAGAATGTTTTGGCTAAATAAGCTGTTTACAAAGTTTAGTTTCTTTATTGAGCTCAGATTTGGAGTGAAGTTTCGATCAATGATGTAAAAGCTCAGGAAAAAACATGTCTATTTTGTCAAATTCTCAGTATATCTTTTATAGAGAAGTTTTAGTGGGGCAGGAAGGTCTCCAAGTTTATTTCTCTTCCCTAGAACAGAATGTCTTCTGAATGCTTGGCAGTATTTGGTGTTTCCTTTGTGGCCTAATAAATGCTGTAGTTTCCATGCTGAACTGGGTATAAAATGCAGAAGTGTTGTCCTAACAACTTAAGCAAGAAATGACAACGTGTGTGCGTGTGTTAGGGGTAAATACAAATAAATTGTAAAAACCCCACAGAAAGTGAAACAGTCTAAAGAAAGCAGAACCAAATCCTTAAAGGGGGAGGTGTTGTATGTGAGTGTTCTGAGAGTGACTTTGGTATTGTGAGAAAGGTCTAAAACTTTGGGAAGAAGCTGGCAGAAACAGATGGGAACCTCAGGGTTTCATCTACTGTATTTGTCTCATAACTCTTATGCTACCCATTTCTGCTTCAAAGAGTGGAAAAATCATTCTGAAAGAGTAGTTAACTCCAGGAACCAGTATACTCCTGACAGTAAACTTTGGTGACACAGAAAATACAGAATATGCATATGCTCTCCTGTACTGTCATCTTTCATATAGACATTTTGGAAATAAATAGTTTTGGGGCTTTTTTAACTGCATGTAATCAAAATTGTTATTGGGAACTACATAGTTTCATGTGATTAATATATAAATGGTGTTTAAGCTTTGTATTTAGCATATATGCAAAAGTTATGTTTTAGCCAAAGTATTTCCTTTTTTAAGCATGCTGCTTTTGCAAAGCTTTGTGAAGTTGTGAAGAGTACATTTCTCCACAAAAACTTTACAGACTCTTTATTTACAGCTCCTCTCCAAGATAACATGGCAAACCCCAAAGAGAAAACTCCAATGTGTCTGGTAAATGAGTTAGCCCGTTTCAATAGAATTCAACCCCAGTATAAGCTTCTGAATGAAAGAGGGCCTGCTCATGCCAAGGTAAGGTCACAGTTCCAGGTGATGAGCCATACCTTACATGCTGAACAGATAATATCATGGTTTGGACAAATGTGCTTGTCAAACCCAGCTACATTTCTAGTGTAAGGGCTTTCTTCCTGTTCTTTATTTTGCTGCTCTTTTAGACCACACTTTCGGAAAGTATGCCTGTATTTCTGTTACAGAAGCCCTGTAGATCATTTTCTACTTTACTTTGTCTCTCATCTTTGAATTTACATTTACTGGTCTTTATATAGACCTCATGAAGGTCTTTTCAGGATGTCACCACCCTTCCTTAATCTTTCTGGGGCATTTGCTTTTTAGGCTGCATGAATCTTTCTCAGTCAGCATGCCTCTGATAACTCCTCTGCATTTGTTTCATGGTAATGCAGGTGATGACAAATTTGTGACATTTTTTAAAGTGCTTATTGATGCAATTTTTTGTCCATTAAGTTGATAGTCTGTCTTTGAGTCTTGCATTCTAGGGCACAAACTTTATTACTGTGCAACTTTACAATGTAGGGTTATACTAAAACTCCTAATGTGATTATGGTGTAGAAGTTTCTAGTGATTTGACAGCTCATTCTGGCCACTTGTTGGGTGGATGTCCAACTTAATAAGTAAAAATTAGGATGCTTTCAGATTATGGGGAATACAGAGGAATATCCTCATGGTAATTTTTTGATATAATTTTGAATTTCCTCCCTACTTAGGAGCAAACTGGGGGAGGAAAAAATCCTAGAAAAGTCTGAGTGAGACACTGGCATAATTAGTAGCTGCTTTGTATGTAGTATTTCTGGAGTGGCTAAATCACATGAGGCAGCAGGGCCAGGGTGTAGGTTAGTAACAGTTTCAGCTCCTCATGGGCTGTCTCTGCCCCTGCCCCTTGTTCCTGTGTTGCACACTGTGTTGCCAGCTAGTGCAGAACTGATGCAAATCGCTGACCTTCAGCTCTGGCTGGCGATGCTGAACGTGTTACAGTGGTGGAAATGATGTCAGCAGGTGTGGGGCTGCTTTTAGCATCCTTCGTTGCAAATGGAAATTGAAGAGCTCTTCCTCTTCCTGGAGGTGTTTGGCACCACAGGGTACACTGGCTGGTTGGTTTTAGGTTGCATTTTAAATTTGTTGGTCTTTCTGTAACTTTATCACTATTGTGTTTATTGTGTTACTTTTTTTTTCCATTTTTGTGAAAAAATAATCACTTTGACTGCGGTGTGGTTTTGGCTGTTTACATTTCTCAGCAGTTAGGATATTTGATTTATATGACATTCATATTATGCTTAAAATTTTAGTAGGATAAGAAATTGTTCACATATGGAAGGGGGGCCCTTCTCCCAAGCAGCTGGCAAAAGGATAAGGGAACATAACCTCAAAATGTGCCAGGGGAGGTTCAGTTTGGACATGATGGAAAATTTTTTGACTGAGAGGGTGGTTAAGCATTGGACTGGACTGCCCAGGGAGGTGATGGAATAGCCATCCCTGGAAGTTTTCAAGAAATGACTGGACATGGCACTTAGTACTATGGTTTGTGTGGTGTGGTGGTATTTGGTCAAAGTTTGGACTTGCTAATCCTAGAGGTCTAATCAGCTTTATTGATTCTATGACATATTTGTTATTATTTTTAAAGGAACTGATATCAGTGAAATTACTTAAGTCTGCATTACCTGCACTTCTGAAATCCAGATTTTCAATGAATTTCTTAATTTTTCAGTTTTTCAATTTACATCGTTCTTTTAGTTGTGCTCATAGTGGTAAAAAAAACAGTTATGTGCTCTATAGACTCAGAAGGATATTGAGTCTAATTTTGAACTGTGTAGTGAGATAAAAAAAGGGAAATGAATGAAGAACAAGGGTGATATTAATAAGATTATGCAAGTTTTGACCTATGAAAAGCGAAGAAAGAGGTAGAATTTATTATGACTCTCTTAGCAATTTAGTATCATGTCTTGCTAGTAATATGATGATATACTTGACAGAATACGTGAAAGAGACGTAAATCTGTCCTGGGAAGCATGACCTGAAGGATGTAATGCTGCTGTTGCTCTTTGCCATTCAAGGAGCTTCTCATATTGCTTTGCTCCTACACATACTCTGTTCCTGACCCCTGGTGTTTTTCACAATTTTCAGACATGCTCCACAAGATAGCTGTCTGTTTTGTGGCCACAAATGCTAGTAAATGTTTATATCCTTTGTCCTAGTTGTCTCTGGAAAATAAGTTTAGACAATCGGGGTGAAGTGGAAAACTAGAAACAGTGCAGCTGGGAGAGAAGTGGCTCTTCCTAACAGTGCACTTAGGTTTTCTAGGAGTCTGCCCTCCAGGTGGATTCTTCATCATAAGAAAAATCAGAAAGTCTTTGTTAGCATAAATGACATTTTGGAGTACATAAGTCAGATTGATTGTGTCTTCTGTCCTTCCATGTCAGTGTCATTTCAGGACACAAATTTAAAAGGAACAGTGGCAAAAGAAAGTGGATGGTGGTACAGAAAAGAGGGAAAGGGGTAAGGGATGTAGCACTTCAAAAACTGGGAAGGAGGAGAGAAGGTTGTACACAGAAGAAGTAAGGAGTAAAGAGTTGTCAGAGCTTAGAGAGACTGACCTTACAAGCACAGCAGAGTGGAAACAAGCACAAGCGTGGTGGCCTTTGCATTTCTGCTCTCTGGACATCAGGTAAATTATGTTGGGTGTAAGGAATAGAAATTTCCTCAGTTGAAAAATGTCTCTCAGTCAATAGCAGAACTGTTAGCTCTGGTAATCCAGGACTTGAATGTTCCATGGTCTGCTCCAGAGTTTGGATTTGGGCAGGTTTATTCCTTTAATAAAGGAATAAACCTACTTCTATGTGTGGGTTTTTGCAGGAGTTTTTTGGCAGATGTGTTAAGTGAGAAGGTGCTCTGACTGGCAGAAATTTCCTGAGCAAGCCCTCTGTCATCTGGAGTTCCTATTTATTGCTCTAAGCACTAAGAGTTATAGGTAGATAAGTAGCCATTATTAATCATATTTTCATTTAAATTCAGGATTCTCCTCCTCCTATAAAAATATTGTACTGATACTTTCTTGCAAAATATAAAATATATAAACTTCAGATCCAGAAATCAAATTTCAACGTCTTTAGTAATAAGGATGTATGTTTGTAGGTAATTTATATAATTATGGGTATTTAGCTCTAATACCCATCTTAGCTTTCAGATGGGGGTAGGGTTTGACAGAGTGTAAAATTAAGAGACTATTTCTCTCTTTTCTTCCATGAGGAAATTGTTGTGACTGCTGTGGCAAAAACAACATGGCAGTGGGAACTCTGATACAGGGACTTGCATTGTGCTTCTGAAAATTACAGTAGGCCAAAACTCAAGGCTGTAATTAAGACACCAGTATGTATTTATAGCATTCAGTTTTAATGCAGTGTGTGCATATACAGAGGGCTGAGCTGGGAGACACATACATTATTGTGTTCAAATGCTTGTTTGCAAGTACTTGCTAAAAAAATGTATATGTAGAGGTAGATTTAAAGGGTGCCCACCATATTAATCTCTAAAAACCTGATCACGAATCTGGCAAGTTGAAATAAGTGAAAAAATTAGAGAGCTGTCAAAATTAAAATTTTGCTTTATATACTTCTCATACTAATATGTAGATAATTTTTTCTTTGACTCAAGTAAGTTAGTTTGTTTTCTGAGGTAGGTGAATCTTATTTTACTTTGTGTGTCTGACTATTAAGTCCTGCCTTTATCTAGGGATTATATGGCAAATATATTGAGTTCCTAGCTTTTCTCCCCTTGTTCTCAGATGCTCAAATTTAAACAGAACATTTATGTATCATACAGAAGGTAGACTCTATCTAATATCTTAAACATATATTGAGTTTTATGGGCACAATTTGCACAGCATGGATACTTGAAATAGCCCTCTATCACAGAATTTGAAATATATGGCTTTTATCAGTTAGTCCATTTCTGAACTCTGGATGTTTACAGTTCCTATCCTCATTATAGATTTTACATTAAGAACTGCAGTTTCATTAAAAAGATGATAATTCTTTTGCTTCTTACTTTATCTTTTTGAACATGCTTGAGTTGTAACTCTGCACTAACAAAAGGCATTATTTTTAGAAATCTGGGTATGAGAGAAATTAATTCACTCTGTAAAACTATCTGGGCCAAATTCTCTGCTGCCTTGAGAAGTGTGTAGTCATTTATATTCATTCACAATCATTACAAAATTGATTCTTTTCTCAGTAGCATGTTTAGTATTTGTTTTCTACAAGTGACTAAACATACTCAAATATAAGAAGAAATGTGTTCATAGCTGACCTGTACATAGTCTTCCAGGAGCAGAGGATCAGTTTGAAGTTATTCTTACTTGGTTTAACTACTATCCTGTTCTTTGATAATTGACATAACCATTACACTATTTTACTTTGTGATTTGAAAGGCCACAAATGTTGCTCACTGATAAGGTCTCACTGATCTCTGGAAGAATCAGATGTGTTATCTGGGAGTTGAATACAATGAAAAGAAAGCACGGTTTCTCTTCTGCCCTGGAAGCTTTTATACAGATTGTTCTAATCCACAACAATAATCTTGCCAGTGTTTACCTGTTCTTTGTCTTTGAAGATGTTCACAGTGCAGCTGACTCTTGGAGAACAGACATGGGAAGCTGAAGGAAGCAGTATTAAAAAGGCCCAGCATGCTGCTGCTAGCAAAGCATTGAATGAAACCACCCTTCCCAAGCCAACACCTAGACCACCCAAAAACAATGTAAACAATAATCCAGGTATGACATTTTCCTCTGTGTTAGATCTTGTTGAAGTCTCAGCATATTATAGCACTAAATAAGTAGTTTTAACAAGATACTTAATTTTCTAGGATGAAAATCAACATAGCTATAGTATGATTGGATAACGCAGAATATCAAGTAAGCTTTCATGGAAGAATTTTTAATGCACATATCTAAAATGGTTGAATTGTAAGGGAATATATTCTTAGGTAATGCTTAGATGTGTGCTAAGTGATGGTATGTGGTCAACAGTAAGCAGACTGAAGAAAAGGAGAAAACCAGACTGAATTAACTAAAACACATTTCCTAAAGCATTATTTTAGCTAACTTTCCAATGAAGCTGGAAATTTTATCCAGTCCAATCCTGTGAAATTGCATCTCTGGCATAAACAAAAGGCTGGGATTTAACATGAGAACTTTGACAGGTAATTTCCTGCATGCTGAGATTTCCTTCAGAGCAACCTGTGCTTTCAAAAAGCTTTCAGGTGGCTTTAGAAACTTGATTCAATAATAGAAAGAATGTGTACTGGTGTCTTGCAGCCTTCATTTTGAGCTGTTACCCACAAGTTGCCTTCACTGCATGCAAAACCTGAGCTACCTCTCATGTACATGCTCAGTGATCTGTTCTGTCTTGATTGATAAAGAAAAAAATAATAACTTCATTTCAGACTAACAGAAAGGAAATCAAGTGGTGAGAATCTTTTCTCATTTTTATTTTTAAACAATCCTTTCCCTCCATCTCTTTTCTGTATTCCCTTTCCCCCCTTTAATTTCCATCTGCCCCTCCTCCTCTTTTGAAAAAGTATTCTTCAGCCAGTTTCTTAAACGAAAGTAATTTTGCAGTTTATCTTCTCTATGTTGGAAAGAGAAAAGCAGGAGTAAATTTCCTTTAGAACTTGTGAGTATTATCCTGAGCATTAGGGATTGTTTGAGAGTGGTGTGGCAGTGTTCTCTCTCTCTTTTGGAGATCAGTATGTTTCCTCTCCAGACCCAGGACACTGGCTTTGCCCTGCTTCCTTCACAGTCACTGTGACTTTGGCTGCTTACAAAGCAGGAGGCTCAAACCTCTGTGAAAAGGGATCCTGAGTTTGGTTCTTGACATTGCAGAGCATTACTGAGTTTCTAGATTTTTTTTGGCTTTTGAGCATATTCTTAGAGGAAAAATCTGATAACAAGAGGAATAGGCTTTAAGAGAATGAATTAAAAATTTTATCACTTAACACTTTAATTTTGCTCCAAGAAAGGTGCATTGTATATGTAAAAGCATATTCTCATCAAAATGACATTTTGTATTTTTATGAGAAGTCTGAATTCATAGTAATGTCTTGCTTTGGAAATTATAAGAATTGTTGGTATAAATTTTTGACTAAGTGTTGCATAACCAATTTAATAATTTGGCATATAAATCTTCAATGTCAGACTGGAAAATTAATTGTGATTTTTTTAAAGGGTATATTTATTTGAATCTCTCATGAAAATATTTTCAGAATATATTAAATCCTTTTTATTGGAATGCATATTTAGCTCATTTAGGATTCTCTGACAACAGTGTAAGTGGAGATAACTGTAGCTGAACGTTATAACTAAGAAAAAAGAAAGAAAGAAGTTGGATGTAGCTTATTTGGCATTTTAGAAACCATGCAATGGGCAAGTACTGGCTGCCTTCTATTTTTGCATTCTGTCACCAGTAGATGGCTGTAGTTGCACTGATTTCCAGGAGCTGTGTGCTCAGTCTGTTAGATCACTCCTGTGAGACCATTAGTTCTTAGACATAGTTTTAAGTTTTCAAGTCTTGTAAATAAAACATTTTTTGTCACTTGTTGTAAGATTTCTGAATGACTTCAGTAATGCCTGTTGCTTCATGCTTGTTTCAATGACTCTTTGCTCTATTTGTGGTTTTATTTAATGGTATTCAGCAGGAAGACACATTATTCTGTTATCTTTATAGTTCTTTCAGAAAGTATCATAATGTATTATAAGTACTTTGGAAAGATGAATAACCAGCTTGTTTATTACACTGACTTTCTCATTCATATGTGAAGGGTAATCTACTGAAACTGCATAGAGAATTCACTGAGATTTTTTAAATGTTCTTTCTCATTGCTTGTGATTAAGTTGGCATCTATATTCCCATCTTTTAAAGAAACTGAAATGTCTTTTTAGTTGCATCTTTTGAATTTAAGAATAAAAAAAAATATGGTGTAGGTCTCTCTTTGTAGCTCAGTCCTGCTTGTGTGTTTTTCAATATTTCTGGTTTAAGCACCTTACTCACAGTGGGGTTTTTTTGCAGGCAGTATAACACCAACTGTGGAGCTGAATGGTCTGGCAATGAAGAGAGGAGAGCCTGCCATCTACAGGCCATTAGATCCAAAGCCAATCCCCAATTACAGAGCAAATTATAATTTCCGGGGCATGTACAATCAGAGGTTTGGACTCTTTCTGTTTTTTAAATATTTTTTTAATGTCCTAAATCTTCATTAAGTTTCTAGGTTATTTCAGAGTAAAAGAAAACTAAACATTTTGTTAAGGAGAATCTGCAGTCTTATTAAGAAATATGCATAATTACCTCCTAAAAGAGACAGGAGCCCTAAGGTCAACACAAAGAATAAAGATGTGTAAAAGTGAATTTTATTTTTTTTATGTGCATTAAAAAGCACATTAAACAGCCATGGTAGTGAGGAGGCAGAGCATTAACTTCAGAGAAAGGTTTTGCTTTTCTTTGCTGTCATGTCATGTGATTAGAATCTGTTGCATCAAAGATGGAGCAATTTTTTCTTAGAAATTGAATATAAAATTGGAAGGACTGCGTTTTGATAATTAGTTTGAAACCATTCTCAAGTTACTAGTGTTTTAGCCATTCTTCTTGGTCAGCTATCTCAGTTCCTTAATCCTCAATGTATAGTTAGGAAAAATCGTTTATTTCGCAGTTTAAAAAGCTATATTCAGAAACATGTCAATTTTTAATCTGAAAAACTTTCTCTGAGATAGGTTTTTCCTCATTTTTCCATATTTGTCCCCAGAGGAACTATATTAAATCAGGTCTTTTGAAGCTCCAAAAGTGAGACAAAATATGATCTGTAATATGAAAAATATGATCTGTAATATAAAAGACCAAACCAAAACATGTCAGAAATGTTTTATCAGTGGAAAATGTTACCTTTTTAATAAAGCTTGACTTGATGGATTTCATGTTCATTTTTATACATCTCATAATTGTCAAATGGCTTGAGGTTATGAACTCTGAAGGAGTGTTTTGGTTCAAAATTATTCTTCATTAGAAACTGAATTTATTGCAATGTTGAAAAATTAAGGAGTTTAAAAAAAAGCAGCATTTCAGAATTGTCTAACGAAAATATTTCAATTTACTTAATTCTATTTTACATTTCCCCAAATCATGATAATTTGGTAAGTGTAGGGTTTTAACACTTCATTCTGAATTAGATTTTTTATTGTTTTTTTTTTTAAATTTGCTTGGCTGGTGGGTTGTGTTGTTTTATAACAGCAATACTTAGAATTATAGAAGACAAAAAAAACCCCCAAAATAACCTGGAAGAAACTCTTTAATTATTCTGTGGAACAGTGCCTGGTTTTTGTATCACTTGTCTTATATTTCTAGTCACTTCTGACCTGTGTCTCTGCTTACATCCATCATGGTTTAAAAAGCTAATTATGGTGTCTGAAATGAGTTTAGTTAATATTTAGAAATCCTTCATTTATTTGAATTGCTTTTATAGTGAGATTAGCTTGACTAGCAGATATAATGCTGTACTGGAAAAAATGAAAGCTAGTTAAATGCATGAAATCTGGAATTCTGGAATCTGAACTTAATTATGGAAAGGTATTGGTGGAAATAGAATGTCAAAACACTCAGCAGTTGATGACTCTTAATATTTCTTTTCATAGAAAATGATTAGTGTGTCTAGCTCAATTTATAAGTTTGCTTCTTTGAAAACTTTCTTTCATGAGAGCTATGTTTTGGTGTTAGGGTAAAATGATACATGAAGGTTATTTTTCTGGGCACATTAGGTAGCCAAGGCCACTTGATTTTTCTGATCACAAAACAAACAGGCTAGGTGGGACAGAAGGCCACAATCTGTGCTTGCTTTTTCATTGTGCTTATTTGAGTGCAGTTACCCATGCAGAATAGCTAATAATACTGTGGTTAGTAAATTGAATAATAACTAATAATATTTACTAGGTAGTAAATAACTGGACATACCTGTCTATCTGCATGAACACATACCTGCTGTGCACATGCCATGTATGCACATGAATGCCAGAGGAAAGAGGAAGCAGAAAAATGATCTGTGTAGTACTGTTGATGGACTACTATGCTAGAAATAATTGTTCATTGCCTTGTTTTGCATAGGGAGGTGCTGGCTCTTTATGATCACAATAAGAAAGGCATTTAGACTTTGTAAGGTGTCATTTAAGTGCTGTTTGTTAGACCTGCTGGTTTAAGAAACAAGTATTACAGATAATCTTCTATGCCTTCTATACCTTGGGCCCTGAGTGGTGTGGCATTGAATCAGGACTGTTCCCCACGGGCTCCACAGCATGCAAACCTGAGCCTTAGCAGAGATTAACCCCTCTTGGTCATTCACACTTTTTCAGGACTTGCTTACAAGGGGACAACCCTGTCAGGAATAGTCAGGAACGATGGTCTTGTGAAAATGTTGTGCTGTGCTGTCAGATAAAAGGCAGGACCATGCAGGTGGTACCGAGGGGGAGCTGCCCAGGGGCCCATCTCTTGCCACAGGTCTGTCCTGTGGCCAGGGGATTTGAGCAGCACAGCCCTGTCCTGTGAGCCATGCTGGGCACGGGCCCTGCAGCTCAGCACAGCCCCCATGGCTCAGCCTGGCTGTGCTGTGGGCACTGGCTGTGATGGGCACGATCCTGCACCTCTCCAGTCAGCATGGCTTGGCACCTCCTACTCACCCCCTCCACAGGCAAGCCTGGAGACACAGTCTGCATTGTTTATAATAGCCAGTGAAGTCTGAAATATGAAGCATATGATGCAGCACTGTATTATGTTCCTGTGGTATAATATGGTACATTTATTTTCTTTTACTGCCACATTGTATTTAGCATTCATTTGCTGATTTTTGGGAATTGGGTAGTGGAATAGAAGTACTGTTGGACTACCCAAGTAAATGCAGACTATACAGACAGTTAAAAACAGGATTTGAGAATTAATGTAGATAATATGCTGTGTCTGCATTCCCTTTGCTGATCTCTGTTTAAAGAAATGTGCTTTTTGAATAGGTGAAGATACGAAGATTAGGAGATTGCATTAGGGAAACTCTGGTACTGGCAAGACTAATGTCTTGAGGAAAAAATAGATTATTAAGTTCATTCTAGGGCATATCTCTATACCAGTAAAGTCTAGGGTTTCAAGTGGCACAAAAGATCCTTTTCAGTATCTCATGGAAGTGTGATCTGAGAGTTGCAATTCGTATGCAAAGTTGATGGCTAGATTCCCTGTCAGGCTAAGGTGATTTATGTCAAAGTAGCAGTGATTCCTCCCCTTCATTTGTCCCTAGCCTTTGGGGCCCTGAATATTTCCTGCCTCCAGCACTGGAAATTGAGCTGCTTGAAAATTAATCAAGTTTTGGGGGGAGAGGAAAGCAGAAGTTACTCCTCGACTTACAGCTATACTTAGACATCATCTTTTGTAGTCACAGGAGCTTGTGCCTTCATGAGAGAGGGGCAGGGTGTTTGGAAAGTCAGGGCAACTTAGGTTGATTTAAGTGTGTGAAGGACTACTCTCTTCACGTGCTGTGGAGCATATTTATATGGGCAGTATGTTGCACAGAGGATGATGAAGCGGGTTTGTAAGGGGCCAACATCCATTGGCAAGGTCTGAAGCTGATGGTGTAAATTTATAGTAAAGGTGATAGCTATGTGATAGATCTGTCCTTTTCATAGGGAGAAGGACAGCAAACAAGTGAGAGGAAAAAGGGAAGGTTTTCCTACTGGTTAGTGTGGAAGGCAAGTGATGAGATGTCTCAAATGAGCATCCTTCCACAGGTGTTCTCTTCAATGCAACAAATGTTCTCAGTAACACTTTCCCATAGTAACTCTGTGGTTTTTGTCAGGACATGCTCTAGCTACCTGTTGCTTACAGTGCTGGTAGTGCTGCACCAGGGTAGGTGTTGGGTACTGGCTGTTTCTAGAGCTTTGTGCATGCAAAACTCAGCATGGCAGAGAGCAAGACATTTAAGGCTGTGTTAAGGTCTTAGCCTTGTCTCTTCCTGTGCTAAATTAGGAGGTGCAAGGCAAGTCAGTGCCCCTCTTAGGGTAGCTAAGCAGATAAAACACAGTCCAGCTTGGAACTGGATGAGATATTAATGTTTTCATGCTTACTCTTCACTCAAGATAGTGAATGCAGTACTGCTAACTTGTTAAGAGCATTGGGCCATTGCCATTATACTGTATATTGTGACAGGCTGATGAAGTCTGTGTGAGGCTGAGCTGAATCATGTGAAATTACCAGCTTAGGTCTCTGGTAGCTTGGGTATCTGTATGTGTTGGGTATCTGTTCATTTATTTCACAGTGTAGATAACAACTTGGAGTCTTCTCTGGATTTTCTTTATTGAGGTAAAATCCATGCAAGTTTGGTAAAAGAAAGTTTGACGGCCTCTGAAAAGACAGAGCTTTTAAAAAAGTTGTCAACCCTGAATCCAGCCATGTTAAACAACTTCTTATTTAACAAAGGTTTCTGTATTCCTAACAGAGATTATAATAGAGGAAAATACTCTTTTGGCACTCAAAATTTACCAGTTATATACAACCAATTTAAAAGCTCACAGTTTAGAATTTCAAGCAATTTTGCAACAAAAGCACACTAAGGCCTTCCAGTTCAAACACTATATGTTACAGAAAAGCTAAAAATGGTGAAGATTTAATTTTTAGGGCTTCTTTAAGAGTTTTCCAGGCTGGCTCAGGGGAAGGAGGTGCTGATGCTTTCAGGGCTGTGTTGCTAACTGATGTAGCTTGCGTGTTTGTCAGCACAGCATTTGGCATGAGTCAGGAGAACTGGCACGCTGCTCAGCACAGCCCAGGCCTTGAGACAGCGGGTCAGGTTTGAAAACTATTGGCAGAGCTGAGGACAAAACATGTGCTACATGTGCTTTCATATCTGTAGCCAGTGCTAGAACCCATACTCCCTCACATCTCTGGCTAAAATGCAATTGGCTTAAACCATGTAAAAAAGAATTAAAAACATGGCTGTTTAAATGAGAGCAGTTCAAGAAGAAAATAAGGTATCAATTCTGACTACAGGGTTGTCCAACTTGCCTTGTTACCATTGAATGCTGGTTTTATTTTTTTCTTCAGTTAGAAGAGTCATTCCTGAAGTTTAGTTGTCCTGCAGTACTTTCAATTATAAAATGTCTGTAAGTGACAGAAGAAATTGTATCTTACAGACTTACTTTAACAAAGAGTTTTCAGCCAAGAAATAAAACCACTAGAAACTGAACAGCAGCTTTTGATGTTTTAGTTTGGAAAGTAATGTTAAAGAGATCATAAAACCCAAACCGTGTGTTTTGGGAGAATTCAGAAGTTGTTTTCTTAATATATAAAATTCCTTAATATGTGTCTCACCACAATCTAGAGAGCTTGAAAAATCTATATATATAGAAAAAGAGGTTTAAAAATTAAAACCACTTGTGAAATATAGGAACAAAGGGATTACAAAACAATGACAAGCTAAAGAACGGAAATAAAGTAATTAAAGCAGTTTCTTGCTTGGTTTTAAGGAATCTGGATGGTGTGATAGCTCTGCAAGCATGTCACGCAAAGTGGTGGTGTTCCTAGGATAAACTACAGCTTCTGTGCACTTGGACAGTTTCTGCTGCACTGAGCCTTCATCTTGGTCTTTGTAGGGTTGCTTCTTCCTGCATATGTTGTGTACTGTGGACTAAAGAGAGGACTATCCCCTTTCTCCTCAGAGCATGGGGGAGTGCACAAACCATTCCCCATCTTCTCTTTTTTCATAGCTCTGCCATTCTGAGCACATTTTTCTTTGATGTTAATTAGTGCTTCTTTACAGTGCCATTTGCAAGACCAAACTCAGAAAAATAAAGCACCAGCATGTCCTTCCCTCTTGTGGAGCCAGCTACTCTGCCTGGTCACAAAGCACAGACTATCACCCTACCTGGGCTTGTAGTTCCTACCTGCCAGGTACTCAGTTGCTGCATGGAACTGTAGACTTCTCTGCTCCTGAAGTGATATATATCAGCCCTGTGGACCAGTGCCTAAATACTGAACAAGCACTTTAAAAATGAGGGATAATGAAAGAAAGCTTGAGGGCTGGTCTTTGGCCAACTAGATCTGCAGCTGCTAGCTTCATAATGGACTAACATGTTATTCAATCTAATGATCAAAGAGAGAGCAGACTGTGTGATTATTGGATAAATTACTAAAATTGTCAAGTCATATTGATAAAAGATTGTATGGTGAAAGAATGGAATAAAATGAAGAGTTTGTTTCTTTTATGAATGCTGACCTAAAGATTTAATATGTGCATCGAAGGGAAAATATTTGAGAGAAGTGTTACTTGACATGAGTGCTTAGTAATGCAGTCTAAATCCTCACCCAACTTCATTTGTTTCACAAAAGTTACATAGTCCTGTGAGGGGGAAAAAAAGGAAAATCTAGCCAGAAGAACAGCTGTGGAAGCCAAATTTGAAGTGCGTGGGTTGCAATGCAGGAGACAATGTAAAAATCTATTGATATTAGCATCTCCAAAACTACACCTACACTAATACAACCCAGTTATCTAATTTACAGAAAGAGAATGAGGTCTGAAATTTTCATGACCTTTAGATGTTCTCCTGTGCTGCTTGAGCACCCTGTTTACCTTGTAGCAAAAGATAGCTCTCTGCATGGAGAGCCTCATCTGTTTGAAGCACAAATATTCCAGTGCATAACATAAAAGGCAGTTGGATCGGAAAGACTTCTATCTCTTATTGATTAGATCAGCCAGCAGCCTGGAAAATGTAAAATTCAGATTAGTCCAGGCAGTCTTTTTGTTACTCTAGGCACATGATTAGCCTAATATCTGTTGCTGAGTTCCCATTATTGAGGTTTTATGTTGGAGCTTGTTGCAACAGAGGAGGGTTTTATGCACAGCTGTGTGTAAAGCAGATTTTTTTCCCAAGCAAAAATGCTGTGGCAGATGTGGGACACTAAGCTGCCTGAACATAGGTCTCTAGTGCTGCTTGAGACATTGCAGGGTGTGTGAGACATCCACATTGTACCAATGGATTTAGCAGAAGACCTGGAGGAGACCTTTACTGGAGTGGCAGCGGAAGGTCAGGCAGAAGGTCAGGAAGGTCAGATACCCCAGAGCATTTCAAATGGCCCTGTGTAGCAAAGTTTAGGCAATTGACAGAATCCCTAAAAGTGATGTTCAGTCATAGTAGTGTTTCATATAATCCACTAGGACTCCAGCTATTTGTGAGAAACTTTTCTGTTTCATGGGTCAGTCCTGTGTCACATCATGTGGATGTTTTAGGTACATGACTGCATCTCAGGTTCTACTGTGTGTTTGAGTTCAGTCAGCTAGGTGCAGTTGGTGCAGTTCTTTAGGGTGCTGGTAGGATTTGGATCCAAGCTCAGATGCCTTTCAAATAGTCTCTGCCTGTGCATTAGAGAGTCTCAGTCTCCCTTTATAACCAGTGGAAGGATTAGGCAGAACAATTCCTAGTCCAGAATGCTGTTTGTCATGCCTTAAGCTAGATTGTCTATGTTTTGTATGGATCTCTCCAGAGCTTCACTTTTATAGCAACTTAGTGTCTACACATTAACTAAATACCTAAATTTAGGCATCTGAATGTAAGGCTGAATCCTGCTCTGAGAAATAATCCTAAGAATGTTGATTTGCAATAATTTTATGAGTGCTATTGTGGGAGTAATTCGACTGTCGCAGTGGAAGGACTGAAAAAAAGACAAAAATCTCTCCCCAGAGAGAAGTGGGAGAGAAAAGTATTAAAAGAACAAACTCTTTAGGGACATATCTGGGTAACAGCAGTTTTGAGGAGAGGCAGGCATGCAAGCACGGAATTGCTTTTGATTGAATAAAGTGCTGCCTTGCTGCAAGAAGCTGTTTGGCTGTGGAGACCAGTGCCCTTGTTCCCCACGTGAAGTGAACCCTCACTCCTGGAGCTTGTTGTGTT
The DNA here is from genome assembly GCF_027887145.1 of Ammospiza caudacuta. Lineage (NCBI taxonomy): Eukaryota > Metazoa > Chordata > Aves > Passeriformes > Passerellidae > Ammospiza > Ammospiza caudacuta. The sequence continues at coordinate 123,042,120 of NC_080593.1, read as the reverse complement.
GAACTGATCACAGCAAACAAATCTCTTGGTTTGTGGGGGAGCAGTGTGGGGTGCCAGAGGGATTTTTACTTTGCTACAGTTGTCAGCTTCAGACCTTAGCCATAGAGTACAACATTCTTCCCCCAAAGAAGCCAGAGTCAGAGGTGCTTGCCTGTATTTCCATTCAATGTTGCAAAATTCTGTCCTTAAAATTTGTATTTTAAGGCTTGAGAGATGTGATGATAAAAATGTTTACTGACTGACTTTGCAACAACTCCTCTCTACATTCCTCACCCTGCTCTCAGGAGTTTGGGAAAAAAACCTTGGAAGAAATATTAAAAACTACTTGGAAATAGAAATTAAAAGTTTTTTAAAAATAGGTTATATCTCTTTAAATATGCTGTTATTTAATTCTGAACAACAGATATCAATTTCAAAGGATTAAAACGGATGGAAATAAACAATAGTCCAAAGAATAATGCAAGTGATTGTTCAGATTTAATTATTCAGCTGGAAATAGCTGATTTAGACCATTAGATGGCAGCATGAATTTGTGCAAGAATTTCTCAGCAAAAGCACTCTCAAAAAAGTTGCCTTTTTCTATTCTGAAGCTTTTCATGACTTTAAAATGTCATAATTCCAGCACAAATCAATTAAATCCAGGTTTTCTGCAAGGCTTTGTCTCATAATTTTGTTCAAGTTTTCCTCTTCTATAATAATTGAGGCTCAAATGCAGTAGCTTCAATGGCAGTTTTCCTTTTTTATGTAAATCTAGTGCAAGTAAAGGATGCCAGTTTGCCAGCAGTGACAATTAAGTGTTTGGTTTATCTGCACAAAGCATGAATTCTGCATTTCATCACATTAATTCATTCCTCAGGCCTGCCCTAAAGACATTTCCTTAAAGATAAGGCAACAACTTGGCCACTAAACCTGCAGTCTATTTGTACTAAAGAAGCTTTCAGATTATTTGAACATCTATTTGCTTGTAAGGGACTGAGATTGCCAGCTGATACTTAATTCAGTTGTGTACATTACCAGTTGAGATAGGATTCAGATCATATCTTAAAGCAAAGCCTTGTACATCACGCTTTTATTTCCCCTACTAGTGCATTGGCATTATGGTGTAATAATCCAGTCACAGACTTTGAAATTAATTCTTTATGTTCATCTTCTGCATGCTACATTTCACTTCCCCTGGCCTGTTTGTTCCCACTAGTTGCCTGCCTCCCACACAGACATATTGTTACAAGAAAAGTGTTGAGTACAGCTGTGCTAAGATTTTTCTTTGCTAGTATCTGTTTCTAGGAAAGGAAAAGGGAGAAAGTCAGTCCATTTCCTGTTGGTTTAAAACAGCAGAAACATCTGTTTGTCTTAAGATAGTTTTCCCAAAAGAACAGTGGCAAGGGAGCTTGCAGGTGATGAGCTTTGCCATTGCCAGTAGCTATCAGTTTAGACAATAGTGATTATATGGTTGGCTTAAAACAAAATAAGATTCCTTAAGTGGCAGAGGATATTTATTCCTGCAGTAAAATTTTTGACAGCTAATGTTTAATTTTTACAATGTTTTAAATCTTAAAAATACAGAGTATCTGGGATCAGAAAACCCAGATTCTGCTATGGAATCTACAGTTTCCACTAAATTCTGTCCAAGATTGATTTTTCTGCAGTCCCCTCACCCTGCACAATGCACACAAAATGGGGTTGGGTGAGGTCTCCTGGCACAGGGTGTGTGTAATCCTTCCGACAAATGCATCCTGTCACTGCCATCCACTGCATTAATGGCTACATTTAACCTCGAAGGGATCAATAACATATATACTCTTAAGTGTATTTACAACATTACGCTGACAGCTGTTAGAATAATGTTATGTAGGCTAAAAATCAAGGTGACAGAATAGAGAGCAAGGTTTGAGGTTAGTGTTCCAAGTACAGTGTCTCTTCATTCTCCAAGTCAATGCACTTACCTGGTATCATTAAAATCTTTTTAACCTTAAATGTAGAGCATTCTAGATGCTTCATTGCTCTTTGTGCCTATAATGTGATGCATCAAGCATGGCGTTTTACAGTATTGCAGCATTCTAAACACTCTTTGCTCAAGATGAAGTAGTTTTGTCAGTGACCTCTTGGCCCTATTTGTAAAGGAGCTCTTAATCCCTAGTGCTTCAATTTTTTCTTAATTAGTATTTTTATTCATTTTCTTTCAGGATATAGTGACATTCCCAGACCACTTGCTTTCTTGCTCTATCTGCTAAGAGGGCTGCCCTTGCCTTCTGTGGTCCTTGGCTCATGTTTTGACTAATTCTCCTGAAGCTTCTTCAGTGCACAGTGTTCTTTATTTTGGGTCTTTAACTTCCTCAGATTTTTCTCTGGTCTGGAGGAAATATATCTGGCTCCAGATGTGTCTCCCAAGTTTCAGATGTGATTTTTCGTGTTCTTACAGAGGCTGAAAACATAAAGAAGGGTAATACAATCCTTATCTTTGGTTTCCTAATGTTTGTCTTTCAACACTGCCCTTCCACCTGAGAGACTTCCTGTAAACCTTCTGATCCAAAGATCCTCAGAGCCAACAGTCTGCCCTAGCACCTTGTGAATCGCTTCAGTCTGTTGGCTTTGCAACTCACTGGGTGTTCTTTCTCTAGCCTGCCTTTAACACAGACAACTTTACTTTCAGGATATGGACAGAAGACTAGTCTGGTTGGTATGTATGAAAACAAGCACTGATTCAGAATGCTCCTCCAGGAGCAGGGATATTTTGGGTGTGTTTGTTCTTTCCACACAGTTAGCTTTTTATTCACCCTTATCTTGTTCCTGTACTTCTGCAGAACTAAGAGTATTTCAGATGGGACGCCTGTGAGATAGTGAGTTCAAGGAAACAAGCTTGTGTGGCCTCCTTTCTTCTTATGGCCTTTCTGCTGTGTCCAGAGCCTGAATATTGGTTACCAGTAAATATATTCTCTTTCCTTTGCCTGCTTGTTTTGGTAATGACAGAGGTGAACTGCTCTTAGAGCTCAAACTTTATTTTGAGAGGTTGCCATAATTTTCCTGAGGGAAGCAAGCAGAAAGGCTAGTAGCTAATTTTTTTAACAGCTTATAACTCTGTAAGATCTGACTGGAGTTGTAGTCTATCCCTACAAGGTCTTTGTCACTTTTGAAATGAAAGTTCTGCCACAGAATGAGGAAGTATTAAATATTGTGAAGGAAGTTTTTAAAGATTCTTTTGGAACAGAATATGTGCAGTCTGAAGGCAGAACTTTTCACCAGCAATCACTGTGTTATAGTTTCTCTTCACATCTTGTCTATTATATTGATTTTGGTGGGTGCTTGTGGTCTGTGAAAGAAAAATACAGTCAACATCTCTTCTGAAATGCCAGTTCACAGGATCTTCCAAAGATCTCCATGTCTTTATAGGGTATTTTAAAGAAGAATGCCAGTTTAAGTTGGTTTTTACCATCACAGAAAGGATAGGTGCACTCACAGGTGCTCATCAGGTACTTTGGCACTAAAATTTGTTTGGCTGAAATGTTTTACTAAAATGGGGCTGAATCCCTCAGTGTTATGATTAAAAGGGAAATAATCTCTGGACAAAAACCAGCCCAATGTAGCTTTGAGGTTCTGTTCCACGACAGAGGAGAATGTGGAATCTAATCACATTATTTATTTAGATTCAAGTGTGACACTAGTGTCAGGGAAACAGAAATGAGAATTCTCAAGGAGGTGGACATCAGCAGCAGAGCCTTGGTTCCCTTCAGTAAAGGTAATCTCTATGCTGACCTTGTTTAGCTAAGTCAAACATTGTAATAACCATTGTACTAACCATTTCATGTGCTATGAGGAATTTCTTTACAAAAAGAGTTGTCAAGCAATAGAACAGGCTGTCCAGGGAAGTGCTTCAGTCACCACTGCAGGAGGGATTTAATTTCACTTCATGAAATGGTTTAGTGGTGTACTTGTTAGTGCTGGGTTAATGGTTGAAATCAATTGTCTTAGAGGTCTTTTCCAACCTAAATAATTCTATTATTCCATTTTAACAGTCTTTGGTATCTCTGTCCTTCAAGACTTCTTTTGAGTTCCTCTTTTCTACAATACAATTCCACCCCATTTTGTAAACTTTTCTTGTGTTTCCTACCTTTTAGAAAGTCTGTAGCTTTGTATTTTAGTGTACTGATCTAATGTGATCTACTTTTTTTTTCTTTGTTAATATTCAGTACTAAATTTTATTCACTGGACCAACTGAGATCAGTCATTGTGCTTTGGTGACCACTACTGTGGTAGTCTCGTTGCATTATGTATGCATTTTTATTAGCAGTGACTTGCTATTTTCTTGTCAGTCACTGGTGTAAATCCATTAAAAGATTGAAAAATAATATTTAATAATAAAAAAGAATATTAAAGGATATTATGTCTTCTTCCCTAGGAAATCTGCACTTTTAATGCTTTTCAGTAGAAAGGAATCTAAGCACTGAAAAGCTTCACCAATAATTTTTGGTTTCTCACCTTTTGGCTCTTTACAATCTTCTCTATGGTTAATTAAGAGACACCTTCCTTTCCCCTTCCAGGTGGAGATAAATCCTCCTTCTTAAGGCCATCCACTTTTTTGTCAGCATTCTGATATGATGCGCAGGGCAATTCTCGCTTTGCAATTGACCAAGCTCTCTCACATTTCTTTGCAAGTCTGATGGCACAGAGGAGAAGATTTCTGGATAGAAGCTTTAGCTGGCCCTGCATGGCCGTTTTTAGAGGTTGCAGAGCTGATAACTAGCAAGGTAGGGGAGTGTGCATCATCAATTAACTGCACTCATCTGCTGAGGAGTGGCTTATTAAATCAGAATTAAGTGTGCTTTTTCAGCGTGTTCTTGCTTTCAATCCTGCAATTTCCAGTTTTAAAGTGATAGGTTAAATTTCTTACTCATGATAACGCAATTTAATTCCTGTATGTTTACATTCCTCAAAGTGGGAAAAGAATGTAGAACAGTACACACTAATTATTTGAATGGTGAGAATCACTTTGTGAGCTTTCTTGAGCCTTCTTCTTCTGTGGACCTTCTTCCTCTTTCAGGTTAATTAATTCCTGTGAACTCCTAGCCCTGAAATGGTTTTACTAGTAACACTTTTATTAGTATTACATTACTGGCATAAGTATATGATAAAATGAAATAAGTGAGATACTTCATTCTCTCATTTACTTCGTGTCTAGGCTGGCAAGTGACATGATTTTTTTTTTGACATGAGTTTCTTATGTAAAAAGAAAATGATTCTGCAGTCAGATATTCAGCATTGTTTATGTTCTTTTACTGTAATGGCTATTTGGACAGCATTCTCAGTAACCACTCTGCATACTTGTAAAGATTAGTGAGTAATACAGTTCATGGGAAACTTTATGAGTTGAAGTAGATAAGAGTATGAGATGTTTGTCTTCTGGATGTCTGCTTTAACCTCTGAAATATACAGTGTACATCACAGCTTCATTATGTTTTTCCCTTTTGTTCTTATTATACTTGGTTTTGTGTCACAGAAAAGAATATTTTCTTTTTCCTGGTATTTATATTTTCCTTCCCCCAGCCCCCAACTCCATTTCAGCACTGTCCACTTGACATTTTCCAATGTCTTTAACTCTGGAGGCAGTATTCTTGTTATATTCCTGTATTATTTGTGCTATTTTTACAGTCAAGAATAAGTTGACGTTTTGTAGACCATTTTCATTACTTAGTTATTCAGTTGATAGGTAAAAATACTTCTTCAGAGGATCATAAAATTTTGTTCCATTTTCTCATATTGATTCTGCTGGTTTTCACTTGTTTTTTCTACCTTAGTCTTCAGTATACAGTACTTTGGGAGGTTTTTCTCATCATCATTTTTCCTGGTTTTTTCCCTATTACTTCTTCTTAGCCTTTTTTGTTAGTTTTTTTTTTTTTTTTTTTTTTTTTTTTCTCCTTACATATCTCTTGCACTAGTTTCTCTTTAAGAGAGAGTACTTGGGCTGGTTTTGAGACCCTTCTGGAACTTTGACAAGTGCTTCATCTTAACTCCAGGGGTTTTAGTTGAAGGACAGAGAGCAATCATACTGGAAGCAGAGATTTGAAATTACTCTAAAAGTAGTGCTCCACAGCTAGTTCAGTATGTTTGCTCTATTACTTGTCAGCTTAATCCATGATGGTTCAAACTCCTAAACTTAAAGTGTCTATAGCTTTCTGTTGGTTTCTTCTAATTACTTGTAATGAGCAACAGTTTTATTTTTTACTTCTTGTTGTACATATTTGCTATAAATGGTAAACAAAGTAGTGATAAATGCAGAGAGTAAATATTGAACTATTTATTTCAGTCAAATGTCTATTGAGCAACTTGGAATTCGGAGAAACAGCGATGTGGCAATATTATTGTCTTGTCATCACAAATTCTGCTGGGAAGATTCCAGATTAGTTAATGTTATGTTAAACTGAATCCTCCTCCCTCTTGTTTTTCACTCAGGAATGTTTCGATATTGTGATCGTGGAAATATGAGTAAATTCTTTTTTGTACTAAGTTACTCATGCTGCTTGAAGGAAATACATAGCCTCTAGCTCAGGAAAAGAAAAAAGAATAGAAAAGGGAATTATCATTAGCTTCATGAAAAATTCCTAGACTCATAACAAAGTTTAAAAGAAAGTATAAATAAAGACGGACAGAAAGGTATAAAACTCAACTTGAAATTACTGTGTATTAAAGGTAGATTGTGTATGACTAATGTGTTAACCTTACATGTTATGTGCCACCTCATTTTTTAAGTAAAGAGAGTAAAGTAAATCTTATATTTGTGGGATTCAGTTAAGCATTTTATTGCATTAGATAAGGATAATGTTTTCATTAAACTGAAGGAGAAGGGGATTTGTGTAAGAAATGCAGAGGGGGAAAGAAAAGAAGAATAATCAGCAATATTAAAAGTCAAGCTAAGAGGAAGATTATTAGGTAGAGTTCTTCCAGTTTTAGAATCAACCTTTTAAGCTATTTTTGTTAAGTGTGTTTGCACAAGAAGTAGGAAAATGTTCATGAGATGTAGAAGGCATCATTGATACACAGAAAGGTCAAGATAGGCAGGAAGACTTGGGTGATAGAGAGGACTGATGTATTAGAAATGCAACAAGACTAGACTTTCCAGTCTAAAATGGAAGATTATTAATAGAGGCACTAGTAGTAGTAACTCTGTTGTCACCTGAGGGTTATTCAGTTGAAAACCACAGAACAGAAGTGTTATATTATTAAGTATTTGCAAGAGAATCTGAGAAGAACTAATGTGGTTGAATTAGTGGAGAGGAAAATGTGATTTTTAAGATGTGTTGAGCAAGATATTTCTGGCATAGATACATAAGTACTCCTATTATACAGAACACTGTTTGCCTTTTATTGATATGTGGTCTATCATTCTTGGCTTTTGTATTTCACAACGGGAGCAAGTATGGGGAAGGGCTGTGAAGGATGATCAAGACAGTGGGTAGCCTTTTATACAGAAGAGTTCTGAAATACTTTAACTTGTTCCCTTTCAAAGCAAAGGCTGACAGGGAGTAGGAAAGCTCATCTTGGAGGGTAAACAACTGAAAAATAAATAAACTATATAAGTTATAGGACAGTATTGACACAAAACAAAATAATGTATGTGAAAGTATAGCCAAGGTGAACAGTAGGAGATTCCTAAGTATCAACTCAGCTTCTAGATCATCCTCTCAGCAGAAGCAAGTAATCTCATTTGTTTTCTAATAGACCTTAACAGATAAGGAGGATTACATTATGCAGTTGCCTGCAACTCATGGATCTTGACTGCTTAATGTGGGATTTTCTTGCATTCTTTCATTTGAAATAGAGAAGGCATTTCTATGTTTTAAAATGGAAAGCATCTTTGTTATGTTTTCTGACTATTTTTTAAAAAAATGGACAGATGCTTTTGAATGTCTTTCTGTTAATAATATGTTTCCATCACATGGTTTTCTTTACAATTCTTACATAGTCACTTAAACATTCTTTTGCTTAGGGATTTTCTATAACTAGGTCAAAATTGGTTTCATAAATGACCATAGCAAATACTAAATAGAGAAAAAATACTCAATTATTCAGAATTAATTAAATTCACTTAAAGTTTAAAAGATTTGACTTATGATTTAGCACCAGCCTTTGAATGAATAATAATCTTGGACAAGTATACATGAGTTTTCGTCTTTTAATTCACATCTAGGTAGCTGGGAGGAGGTCAGCATTCAAATAAGGGATGTCTGTGGCTAAAAATGATACACAGTGTGTGCCTTGCTCACTTTACATTAAAAATGTTTTTGGAGGATGTGAAAGTAAGCTAGAAGAGAACAGCCAGAGTAATTCATCATAGAATTATAGAATGGTTTAGGTTGGAAGGGATCTCAAAGATCATCTTGTTCCAACCCCCTGCCATAGGTGGGAACACCTTCCACCTACACCAGGTTGCTCTATGCAACCTGTTCCAGTGCCTCACCACCCTGACAGTAAAGAATTTCCTACTCATGTCCAGCCTCTCACACACCAGCACCCTCCAGTCCTTCTTGGGAGAGCTGCTCTCAATCTGTTCATCCCCCAGTCTGTGCTGATACCAGGGATCACCTCTACCCAGTGTAGCACTGTGCACTTGGTCTTGTTAAATCTCATGAGATTCCTATGGGCCCGTTTATTGAGCTTGCCCAGGTTCCTGTGGATGGCATCCCATCCCTCAGGTGTGACAACCTCCCCACTCACCTTGGTGTCATGTACAAACTGGCTGAGGGTGCACTTGATCCCTTTGTCCATGTTATAAATGTAGATATTAAATAACATCAGTCCCAATACAGATCCTTGAGGAACACCACTTGTCACTGATGTCCATCAGGACAGGGACACTAACTGCTACATTCATGCTGCACTGTCCAAACACTTTCTTATCCATCTAACAGTCCATTCATCAGATGTGGTTCTTTCCAGTTTAGAGAGTGGGATATTGTGGAGAGTGGCTTGGTGACTAAATCCACTTATTCCCCTCAGGACTCTGTTGCAGCCCATCAGGTCCCAGAAACTTTACACTTATATTCAGGTTTATATTCAGGTTCCTCAGGTGGTCATGAATCTGACCTTTCCTTACAATAGAGACTTTGGTGGTGTGAGAGAGGTTGCCATTGAAGACTGGCAAAAAAAGTTGTTGAGTACCTCAGCCTTCTCTTCACTTGTTGTTGCCAGTTTTCCAGCACTGTTTTTCAGCAGGGAGCACTTTCTTTGACCTTTCTTTTCTGGTTAACATACTTGTAGATGCCCCTCTTGTTATTCTTTACATCCCTTGCCAGGTTCAGTTCCAGCTTCACTTTGGCCCTCCTCGCCCCATCCCTGTACAACTGTTCTTCCTCTCAATACTCTTCCCAGGTTACCTGTCCTCGTTTCCATGCCTCTGCACTTGCTTCTTTCTCATTAGTTTGGCTAAAGAGAAAGAAGCCACACAGCCACACAGATCTCTTGTTTTTCTTGATCAGTTTCTTGTTCCTGGGAATTGCTAGCTCTTGTGCTCCATGGAAGACTTCACTAAAGATCTGCCAGCTCTGTTCTGCTCTCTTGTCGCTGAGGGCAGTCTCACAAGGGACCCTATTGATTATCTCCTTGAATATATGGAAGTTAGCTTTCCTAAGATTCAGGAGCCTGAGTTTACTCTTTATCTGACCCATATCCCTCAGGACTGGAACTACACCAAGTTCACTGGCCACTGTAGCCCAGGCTGCCTCCAGTCTTGATGTCCCTCATTAGCTTGCATTGGTGACCAACAGATCCAGTATCATCCCCTCTGGTAGGGCTGTCTATTACTTGGTTCAGGAATCATAAAGTAGAATCATCAAGGTGGGACGAAACCTTTAAGATCATCAATTACAATATCAATGCACGACTACCACTCTTATACCACTAAACCCCAACATCCAGTGCCTCTTGAACACCTCCAGGGATAGTCACACCACCACCTCCCTGGGCAACCTATTCCAATACCTCACCACCCTGATCATGATTTTTTTTTTCCTAACATCCAATCCCAATTGCCCCTGTCTCAGCTTAAAGCCATTTCCTCTTCTTGAGTCTAAACAAACTCAGCTCCCTTGGCTGTTCCTCATAAGAACACATTTTCTAGACCTTTCATGAACCTTGTTGTGCTTCACTGGACATGCTCCAGCTCCTCAAACTGAGGGACCCTAAGCTGAACACAGTACTTGGGGTATGGCCTCACCAATGCTGAGTACAGGGGCGTTCCCTAGTCCTGCTGGCTACACTATTGATACAGATGCCATTGGCCTTCTTGGCCACCTGGACATTCTGCTGGCTCTTATTCAGGCAGCTGTCAACCAGCACTGCCAAGTCCCTTTGTGCTGAGCAGCTCCTCCTGCAGCCTGTAGCGCTGCATGGGGTAGTTGTGAGTGCGGGACTCGGCCCTTTGCCTTAGTGAACCTCATGCAGTCATCCTTAGCCCACTGATTGTCTGTGCAGGTCTCTCTGCAGAGCCTTCCTACCCTCCAGCAGAGCCACACCCAGCTGAGTGTCACTGGCAAATTTACTGCACTCAGTCGCTACATCCAGATCATCAGTAAAGAGATTAAACAGAGATTAAACAGGGCCAGCCCCAAAACTGTGCCTTGGAGAACACCACTAGCAACTGGCTGCCAACTGGATTTAGCTCCATTCACTACAAATCTCTGGGCCCAGCCATCCAGCCAGGTTTTAGCCATCAGAGAGTCCACCCATCCATGCTGCAAGAAGACAGTTTTTCTAGGAGGATGGTGTAGGAAATAGTGTCAAAGGCTTTACTGAAATCCAGGTAGATGACATCCACAGCCTTTCTGTCATCTACTAAGGTGAGCCACTTTGTCACAGATGGAGATCAGGCTGGTCAAGCAGGGCTTTCCTTTTGTAAATCCATTTTGGCTGGTCTTGATCCTCTTGTCTTGTATGTGCTATGCAATGTCACCCTGGATGATCTCTTTCATAACCTTGCCTGGAACTGAGGTCAGGCTGACAGGCCTGTTGTTCCCCAGATCATCCTTCCAGCCCTTCTTGTAGATGGGTGTTACATTTGCTAATTCCAGTCAGCTGGAACTTCTTCAGTTGACCAGAACTGCTTTTAGATTGGAGAGAATCTTTTGGAATTCACCAGTTCCTCCATGACTCTGGGGTAGATCCCATCTGTGCCCATAGTCTTGTGGGTGTTTAGTCAGCATAGCGGGTCACTAACCATCTCCTCCTCATTTACAGGGGCTTTACTCAGCTCCCCATCACCAACTGCTAGCTCTGGGGCCTGGATATTCTGAGGACAGCTGGTCTTGATATTAAAGACTGAGGCAAAGAAGGCATTTGGTATCTCTGCCTTTTCCTCATCCCCTGTCACTACTCTCTGCATTTAACAAATGCTGAAGACCTTCCTTTTGCTGGCAATGTATTTATAGAAACTTTTTTTGTTGTCTTAAACTATAGTGGCTAAATCAAGTTCTAGTTGGGCTTTGGTCCTTCCAGTTTTCTCCCTAGATGACCTTGCAACATCCTTATAGTCCTCTCAAGTTACCAGATCCTCCTTCTAGGGGTGATATATTCTCTTTTTCACCCTAAATTCTCTGTTTAATCAGGCTGGTGAAGAAGTTATCCTGCATGCATTCCAAAAGTCTCCTGGATTGCCTACAGCTCACCCTGCTACTTTCCCAGCAGATGTCAGGGTTGTTAAAGTCCCCCAGCAGGACAAGAGCCTCTGAGCAAAATCCTTCCTGGAACTAGAGCATCAAGGCTTCATCTATAGGCTCTGCTTGATCAGCCTAGTCTATAGTAGACACAGTTCAAGAATAATGGACTGTAGCTCTCAAAAGGGGTACTTGGAAAAGAGAGCCTCTTTGTTCCCAGGTGTTGTTGTGGATCTGCTGAAAGAACCAGGAGGTTCACTGTGTGGAGACAAAAGTGACAGAAGTGGATGTTTCCTTCTTCAAACCATAGAACTCACATCTGTAAGAAATGCACGTGGCTAATGGACTGCTTAGGAAAATAGGATATGGCCAGGGAACAGCTGCACGAAGCAACTTGCTCCCCTAGAGAAATTTCAAATGTTTCAGAGAAAATGTTGTTCACAGCAAATGCTCTTTCCTACTCCCCTGCATGGTCTGTGGCTCTCTATCCCTCTGCTCACAAAGCTCACAGCATTCTCCTGATTAAACAGTGCCAGGAGGGCTGCTAGCTTGATTGACTTCTTATGAAAAAGGAGCCAGGCTGAAAAAGTGCAGAGAGTGACCCTTTCAACAGAGCTGGCATCTGAAGAATGACTTTCCCATTCGGTGTTGTAGGTAATATTTTAGTGGCCTTTATCTTGGCCACTGAAATATGGTCCCAGTTCCTCTTCACTTTGCTAATGTTATGGAATGGGAATAGGGTAATACTTCCTGTAACACTTGTGTAGTGGGGAAGTAATTGGGTTTACTGGTTCTTTTTTACTTAGTTTAAGAATATGTTGACCATTAGAAATTAGAGAAAACTTCACTGACATTTTAGCATGAGGCTAAATTGAAATAAACTTCCTGATTTCTGTGAGCTGCATCGTGCACTTGCTTTTTTTCCCTTTCTAAGAAGAAGGTAACAATATTTATTAAAAACATTTATGCCACTGAGGAATCCAGAGAAATGCAGGAAATGCAGTATGAACACATAAGTAATACTTTATTTGTCTTTGTGTGTGTGGATTTGATGGCCAAAAAGGAAGAGGCCCCAAGGGCTCCTTAGTATGCAATTAATATTTTGGCTAGAAAAGCAGCAGATTGTTTCAGTATGCTTACATGTTATGACATCATATTCCAGTAAAATTATAATGAACAGAATTTTTGTTTGTCTCTGTGGCAAACCAAAATGAGTTTTCTAATTGTCAGCAGACCTTGGTGATTTATTTAATTATAGTGGCGCCCACTCACACCAACTTAGTTGAGGTCTGTCAGCATTTCTGTTATGAACCCCTATTTTTAGGGGTTTATAACTAGTTGTAAATATTTACTCATTGCTGAAACTTGACATCAAGGTCACATTCATAGAGCAAATACCCTTTTTCAGGTTGACTATTCTAGTGGCATTAGCTAAAAAGTAGATTTTAGATGCTGTGAACTTAAAGGGAATAAAGGGATCCAGCTTTCCAGACCTCTTATTTGAAGAATCTTTTTAAGAATCTCAAAAGTCTAGAACAGCCAGATGAAAATGAACTTGTTTTTATAGGTAATATGTGACTGAATGTGTATTATCTGTTATCACACTTTGTTTTCTTCCAACTGAACGTATCATTTCACATGCCATTCTGTTGTCTTCTAGTCTTACAATCTTCTGTAATTTGGCTGTGTTGGTCAGCTTATGTTCTGAGGAGTGTGCCAGTATCATCTGAAAATCTCTTTTACATAAGAATTTTCTCCAAGGAAAACCCTAGCATTTGTAGCTGCCATGTAGAATGCAGGAAGATGCATATTTTCTAAATGAAGATAATTAAAAAACTTTTAGAGACCTAATGAGTCCATATGTGAGGTGTTACTGTTTGAAATCCTGACTATTTCAGTTCTGTAGCTGAACAGAGTGGCAGAGGACTGAGGAGTAGGACAGAGGACTGAGCTGATGAGTAGATGTTCTTATGATGGAAAATATTGTGCTGGTAGATTATTGCAGAATAATCACTAAATTCTGTATAAATATTCCAAAGATTGTTAATGCTTTCACCCTTTTCTGATAACTCATATATAGTATACTAGGAAGGTTTGTTAATGATCAAGATACAGAACTTTGCCTTTGCATGGGCTTGCTCTTATGTACATCTTTAGGATGCAGAATCATTCATTATTAAAACTCAGTTTAGTTGTCACACTGTACTTGCAGACTGCAACACTATGATTGCTTTTGAGGCTTTTGTTAATACAGTCTCTGTCCTCACTGAAAAGAGCAGGGTGTTGTTTCCTTTGACATGCTCCTTGTTGTAGAGAAGCCAGTAGCCTCACAGATTTCATTCATTTTCTGAGGATTTCAGGTGTTCCTTTGCACTTTCCTGGCAATGCTCATATTATCACTGCTGTGTTACAACTCTGCTTGAGGCCAAGGAGAGCAAGAAAAATTTAATCAAAACCATGTAAAAGCCTAATCATTCTGGTGATGCCAAAGAGCTGCATGAGGCTCTAGAGCCACAGGCTGAATATCATTTTTCCTTATTATCACATAAATAGCTCCCTAAACACTCTTTAAATGAAAAGGTGGGGAGGGGAGAGGGAAAAAGAGAAGGCTTGTTGTGGGATTTGAGTTTATAAAGTGGATTAAGTTCATGTGCTTTCCTCCTTTGCAGGCAGTGGGGACAAAGGTAGGTCTAGTAACTCAGCAGGAAACAGGAACTTCTGATGGATATTGTATTTTTCCTAAATCTAGGTAGTTGCTAACAGCACTACCTCATTTTTTTCTCTTTAAAGAGGATTGTGAAGTAATGAGGTGGGACATGCTATCAAGGTGTCTACTGCTTTTGCATGACACAGCTTGTCTTGTGCTAAGCAGCAGCCAACACAGGCAGCCATTTCCAGTCCTGCATCTTCTGGGATGGTGGGAAGATTCCTGGAACTCTTCAAGGAACTTTAGAGTACCTGTTGCTGCAGGGAAAAGAGAACTACAGGAGGCTGTGGCTTCTGGTAAGCTCTAGCAGCTGCCAGTAAGCTTTGTCAGCTGCTCCTGGCCAAAAGCTGCACTGAACTTTCCTTCCAGTCATCTGATTAGAGAGGGTCAAGCACCCTCTCAGCAGGTACTGGGGAAGAACACGTGTAAGTGCAGGGCCCAGAGCACTGCTCCCAGAGAGAGCCAGCAGGCACAGCAGATTGCACAGCAGAAGATGCAGAAGGGAGTTGGAAACTCTGCTGAGGAGGGGGTTGTGCTCAGCAGAGCTGGTGATGCACTACCTGGCACAGTTCCTAGCACCATCTGGAGCAGCTCTCCTGTTACATCAGAGACCTTGAGTCAGAGCTAGCTCCAGAGCTCTAGCCAGGCTGTAGAGATTGTGGTCTTGTCTGCAGGACGTGTGCCATGTCTGAGGATTTGTGTTGCCAATAAAGAAGATGCAGGAAGATGTCAACAAACTGCTGACATCACTAGATCAAATGAGTGAGAGATCATCCTCTCTAAGACCCTGCAAGTACAAGAGCATGAATTCCCAGCCATACCAAAGGAGGAGCAGGGAGAGTCACTGCTGGTTGGGCTGGGAAACTGGGAGGGAGTCCTGTGATGGCAAGAGATGGAAGCTGGTATTTTTTGGCATTGGCAGGAAGGTTTGCTCCATCTGCAAATCTGCAACAATATCAGTACCAAGTGTTTGAATTCCATTAGGCATGTAGGAACTTTGTAATAGTTTTCCAGAAAGTGTGGTCTGACACTAGAACAGGACATCCAGAGATGTTGTGGAATCTTCATCCTTGGAGACCTCCACAATACCTTGGACAAGGCAGTGTAACTTCAGCTCTTGACCATGTTCTGGATGCTGCTTTGGACCAGGTAATCTCCAGAAGCCTTTCCAGCAGGAGTTATATGATTTTATGAAAATGTTACATAAGCAAAAGTATTTCCAGGCCTTAATAATTCTCAGTAAATGTGTTAAACTGTAAACTGTGTTAAACTGTAAACAAGAAAGCAAAGTAAATACCCACTTTTTGCATGTCATAGAGGCAACTTAGATCACTCCTCCAAGGCCCTATGGCCAGAGGTATATTTGAGCCAGTGTTATGCTTGGTTCTTCCCATATAAATCTAGTTTTAGAGTTAGGCACAAAGTTTAGGGACATTGAGGCCAGAGTACTTGCTCACACTTGTCAGCTTCTGAAGTGCGCTGCTCTCTGATCAACTTTGCATTTTGTTTTACAGTTGGAATGACTGGGTTACATTTATTAATGAAAATACAGAAAGTTGTAATATTAAAAAGTTGCCATCCATGTCCTCAGATGAAAATGGAGAAAGCACACTTTAAAAAGGATCCTTTAAGGGGAATAAGGAAAATAGAGTATTGTGTTTGACTGAATCTGGGTTGAGTCAATCTAGTTTTGTTGTGATGGACCTTGTTTTTGTCCATGCTTTTGAATCCTGGAATCCTGAGGTTTCTTACATTGCTGTAAAATATGAACAAGTTATTTGTCAATTGAGGGTCCATTTCTGCTAGGTGTATTCTCTGTCATCTGACTTTGTTGTCCCTTAGAGCTGAGCTGTGATGACAAGTTTCATATGAACAACCTCACAGTCCTTCTTTCTCCATGCTGCTTCTCTGTGGGACAGGAGTTGTCTCCTCGGCAGGGCTTCCACTGGAATTTTGGATTCTCCTTAGGTTTCATCTTCTCAAGACTCAAACCAAGAGGAGAGCAGAGCTAGGCTGTTGGGCTGATAAACAGGAGAGCTTGTTGTAGATCTCCACAAATGTAGGTGAGGAGCTGGTTTGCACATAGGAGCTGCTGTCAGAGTTACCAACTGCCTTGCTGAGGAACAGTCCATGCATTTGAGTCCTGGGTCTTATTCTGGGAGAAAAGATAATGTTTTATCCCCAAACACTACTCTATTTTACATAAAATGGATAGGTAAAATACCTAACTTGTATTGTTGTTTTCTTTTCATGACTTCCTTCCAGGTATCACTGCCCAGTGCCTAAAATTTTCTATGTCCAGTTAACTGTTGGCAACAGTGAGTTTTTTGGTGAAGGAAAGACTCGTCAAGCTGCTAGACATAATGCTGCAATGAAGGCCCTTCAAGCTCTTCAGAATGAGCCTATTCCAGAAAAATTACCTCAGGTCTGTGCTTCAGGAAACCTTTTTTTTTTTTTAAATAACTTGCTTTTTCACTGCTATGTCTTTAAGCAGCATACATTGCTGCTTAAAAATTAAAATGTTGTGTCATATTATCAAAAGTACTGAACAGAAAAATTATTCTCAGAATAATCTTTCTAAATTGAAAGCAAAAATTTAATAACATTTCCCAGTCAAAGAAGCCAAGACCTCTGGGGGTAGCTGAAAACCACTTGGGATACTGTAGGTTCTCAACAGCAGGTGTGTGTTTGAAGGAGACTAAATTGAATTCTCAGTCAAGTAAATCTCTGTGGCTTGGTTATGCTGAGGTTAAGGGGCACTGGTTGCAGGTTAGTCATGAACAACACCTCTGTCACTTCATGGGTTAGAGCTGTAGGTGGCTGGAGAATGCTGGAGGTAACACTTTGCTGAGATCATGATGGATAGAGTACAAAGTGTTGCACTGTGTAGAGCTGAGTGTAGCTCTCCAGAGAACTGGAGACTGGTTGAAATAGAGTTTAAGGGCTGCTTGGTGCCACAGGACACCATGCAGTGCACACAGGACACCATGCAGTGGTGGGGTGTGCTTTCACCATGGGACATGGTCCATCTCAGTAAAATTCTATTTCCTTCAGCAAAACTGGACAGCTTGGTTATCTGTGGAAGATGATTGATTCATTGCTCCTCAAACATCGGGCATGGGTCAGAGCCAGTGCACATCATACGCTGGCCGGCCTCAAATCCATTATGAGCTTGAGCCTCTTTCTCCCCCACTCCCTGAGAGTGTGCTGCTGAGGGAGCAAGGACAGACCTGCTGGGACCCATCTAGTAATCCCATTAGTAACTCAGTGAACTTGACTGGAATGGGATCCATGGAACATAGCACAGTAGTTACTTACTTAGTCTATCGATATTTTGGCCTTCATGGCCATCCTTAACTCAGCCTTCTGTGTATTCTTCTTCCATTTCAAGCTGTCATTTTTTTTCCCTTTTATTAGAAAAACTTAATAAAGGATAAAATCTTTTATCCATATTAAACCACTGAGAAGGAGTATTTCCACCTTAATACCTAATTGGGCAAATGTGTAGAAGAGCATAAGGTGAGCAGAAGCAAGAAGCAATCAGCCAACAGGGCAGGGCTGCTGGTGAATGTGCTCTCACAAAGAGCTATTGTGTGTCTGCCAAAGCACCTCTGCTGTCTCATAGATGTGAGGCTAAGAAAGGCCTTACAATTAAAGTGTCAGTTGTGGGAATGAGGATCAAATTTAAATCCAAAGTGTCTGAGACACTCTGAACATATTTTATCTTCCTAAGGCTTGAAACTTTATTGCTCGGTACTAATGTCTGAACTTTGATCCTCCCTTTTCTCCACTCACTTTTAGGTTCTCTACTATGTTTGGTGGAAAAAATATGCAGGGAGTTAAATTGTAGGGGCAGAAGGGACAATGAGGGATTTTCTGGACAGATATTTGTATTGATCATGAAAATTTAAACCATAGTTTCTAGTTTAGACTATACATATCTGGTTAAACTAGAGTACAGCTAGAAAACCTGCACATTCTTGACTTGAAGGCTTGCTGACAGTCCAGTGGGCATTATATCATTTAATGTAAATTATGCCAGTGTTTGATTATTCTCAATTTCAAGGATAATTTGTGAGGTATTTATTTTAGAATTAATTTAGCTTAATTTTCTATTTAATTGGTGTTTTCTTAAGTTTGCTAAATGTAACCAACAGATATCAAAAATCTGTCCCACATACATATGTAGAGATTATTCTTAATTACTTTTGAATTTTTTGTAGAACTGATTGTTTTCATAGTGTCAGTGCAAAGTTGTTTTTTTCTAATCAGTAGTTTGTTCTCTGGGCTTTTTTTTGCCATCTTTTTAGATTATCAGTGTCCTTTATAAAGCACAAATTTAATTTAATACAATATCAAGTAATATTCTAACTAAGGTTTTTTACAGAATAGTAGCATCCTATTCTTTATATCCCAATTTTCTTTTTTTACTTTTAAATATTGTTCTTTTAACTCTGCTGATCTTTCTCAGTGAAACTAATCAATGTTTTGCTTGTCCTGTAAGTAATGATCTACATTCTTCATTTCAGTGATACTTTAATTTCATTATATGAAATGAGCTAGAGGTCCTACATAATTTCATTGTAACTACCCTTGTTATTTGCACAGCACTTTTTTGGGTTTTTTTCTGGAGGTTCTGTAAACTTTATAATATTTTCGTTTGTATTTAGCTCCAGATCAATATCAGGCATGTAAATGGCTTTTTTCAGAATCAAAGTTTTGCAACAATTTCATGAGGCAAAAGGTGTTCCTTGTCTGCCTGCTGTAGCCGAGTGTTGGATTTTTGGCCCTGTGTTATCTTAAAGATTAATATATTAAGAGTTAAAAAAAGGTAGATAAAAGATGGATCAATTTCATTGTAATGTGAAGAACCTAGTGCTTTTTAAATGTTGTTTTAGAACTGTGGTATCTGGATTTTGTAGCTATGCTGGTGGCTGAAGATTTAGATCAGACTTTATTATGTAAGATGGGAGCTCTGCAGGAATCCACCTAATTCAGCCCAAGTGTCTTTGATGTTTACCTCCACTAATAAAAAATTAGGAGCCTGGCCAAGGTTACATAGTTGTTGAGAGATCCCAGTTTGAAGTATTTCAGAGCTTTGCAGTTTGAAAATAGCTGGAAGTGAAGCCTCTGAGAACTGAGGAAATGTGACCTGGGGGACAAACACCAAAGGCAGTAGCTGCAAAAGGCAAAACTCTGACTGATCCTGGTGCTAATGGTTGTGTGAGAAAATTTAGATTTACCTGAAGAGTAAAGCAAAGCTGAATTTTAGGCAGAAAAATGTTTCGTGTGCCTTTTGTTTTTTTATCTCTTTGCCTCTCTGTTTGTTATGTTCCTATGGATAAATAAATAATGTTCTATGTTGAGCAAGCTGTTCTCTGTCACTACCTTTTCACACTGGTCATAACTCCCAGAGGGAAGTTGATGGAGGGGCCATTAAGCAGCTGGACCTGCTGAGGACACCTGTAACCTGGTGACCCAGTCAGACTGTGGGGCTGATTGACTGAATTTCTTCTGAGAGAAGTACAGTCTTCTGTACTTGCCAACAAGCACAGAGTTCCTCCTTGCTTAGAAGGGGTACCCACAGAGAGCCTGAGAAATGGGTCAAAGCATCTGTTTGATTCTCGTGTTTGACACAAGTGTGTACTCAGACAACTGTTATCCATGTCATTAATAAGACTAACATCCATAGTTGCTGTCTATAATTAATTTATAAATTAAGGTGTATATGTTCCTTTGTTATGAAGCACAAGCACAATATATATGGCTTCAGTCAGCAGATGTCTGATAATGGGGTGCTGAGATGGATGTACAAATTTACAGCCTGACAGGAGACCTCAAAAGTCTTTGAGAAATGGCGGGGAGGAGGATATTGTATTTTATTGATCTTCTAAGAATTGTAGTGTGATTATGTATGCATCATTTTCAGAATGGAGAAACAGGAAAAGAATCAGAAGAAGATAAAGATGCAAACAAATCTGAGATCAGCGTAGTGTTTGAAATTGCTTTGAAGCGCAATATACCTGTCACTTTCGAGGTATGTGTTACATTTTTGTCTGTGTTACATATTTATCTTGCTAAGAAAGTATTAAAAAAAGGTGCCACTAAAACTCAACACATAATATTAATATATGAAAAATATGAATTTCAAATTAATGGGAATTATACAAAAAAAATTGTCAGTGTGTCAGAGTCTAAGACAATGAATTTTTACTGGTAAAATAGATGCTCTTTAAGAACTTTTAGAGATCTAATACTTGGTTGCAAACAGTTGTATGGCAGAAAGACAGTTAAACCATTTTCTGTACAGAGCTGTGGGATTAGAATCTGTAGCCACACTCAATCTGATTTGAAATAATCTTCAAAAGACTTAGCCAAAGTCTTTGCTTTAACTGTTGGCATTCATATGCTAGAAAAGTTCCAATTGAAACATTTCACCTTCAGTGTGCTGTCTTCAGAAAGTCATGAGTATCTTGCACTCTGATTCTGTTTCACTTATCTATTTCTACTTAAGCTTTCACAAGTTTTTTTGTTTGTTTTGTATGATTTTATCTATGAACCCATTTCTGACACCTTTGTTTACCTGAAGTAATAAAGAGCATTTGGAATAGCTCCAGTGCTATCAATGAAGCAGCTATGGGAGAGTGAGTGATACTAGCAGGAAGTTTTTCTGATGAGAAAATTCTCACAAAACCTTGTTGTAAAAATCTAACATTGTTGTGGTAGGAAGCACCAGATTTTCAAGCTGTTTTGTTTTTTATTTTATTTTTTTAGTGCAGAAAATGCTGATGTAAGTGGCCTTTTATTATTTTATTTTTCTGCATTTTGTTTTACATTTAAACTGGGTCTGCATGAAAGACTCAGTGGATAGTGCTTATACTGGTGATGGTTATTTTAAGTATAGTCATGTATTTGCATGTGAAAAGAATCAAAACCCCTAAGCTGTGGCATGCCTTGCAGTGTGCTGTATGCAGTTTACTGACTGTCCCTGAATTGGCCAGTGTCAAATAAGCTATTTGGATCTTAGAAATCAGAGAAATCTCTCAGAAAGTAGGTAAGAAAAACAAAGAATATTATTCATGACTAAGGAATTCCTTGGTATAGCAAAGGCATAGATGCTTCATATACGTGGTCTATGTGATATGGACTAATTAGAACATTAAGAGGATGTAAAATCTAGAGGATAAAACTGGGGTGTCTGGGGCTGTTGGTGTATCAGTTTGCCACTACATGCCAATCACCCAACTCTTAGCTACGAGCAGTCATAATGGAAACACATGCTTGTGTTTCGAAAAGGAAGCTCGTAATTAATGTCTCAGTTTTCAAACATTATTTTCTACCCTAAACATTTTAAAATATTTGGAGTAGTTCCATACCAATCAATGCACTAAGATGTAAGGAGATGTATGGTCACTGGTCACAGAGGAGCTTGGAAGCTGTAAAGAAAAGAGGGATAATGCTTTGAATGTCTTCTTCACTCCTGGTTGAGCTTATTCAAGGGAAGGCATTTGGTAAGGAGAGAGTGAAGGCAGAAATACTTTGTAAGGAAAAATCTAATGTGTGACTTGCCAAAGAATGTTAACAACATTGAAAAAAGACAGTTTTTTGCTCTCCTGACAGGTTTTGTGTTATTTCCTGCCTTTAAATCTAAATATAGGTGACATTCTCAAATAGAGTTTTGATTGAACTTGGTTCTGGCTTACTTTTCAATAAAACTGCTAAGCAATTATGGATAATCCCCAGAATCTGATGTTTCTAATAGGATTTTATTCACTAATGGTCTTGTGTTATTCCAGGCAGGCATCAAAGCTTTTTCTAGCTTTTATTTTGTGTGTGGTAGCTATAAAATGATCTGCCTTTTCTTCATCTGACAAAGCTTTAGCCAATGTTCCAACAGTGCTGGATTATGCAACAAAGTAATGACTGTAAATATATATTAAGTTCCATGTAAACATGTCCTTAGAATTGCATGAGGGGTGAACAGTCCTTTTGTGTAATGTGGCTAGTTTTAATTGTCTAGGAACTTTAGGATGATTTTAACAAACTTTCTATCTGTTAATTTGTTATATAAAAACATTCAGCTGTAACAAGGAAAAGCTTTACTCCATACTTGTCGCTGGTGCATTATTAGCTAACTTTGATTCATCAGCTTTTAAGTCAAAATGCAACTGCTCTAAGGCATTTGTGGGGTTCCCAATGAACAGTTTTAAAGGATGATTACAAAAGTGATTGCTGTAGGAATTGTTAGAGTAGCTGTAGAATGGTCAATTCGCTTCTTACTTCTGCCTTGACAGTAGGCTAAAATCTTGCTTTTTTTTTGTTTCAATAGATATGTTTTTTATTTCTTATTTGTCGATAAGGAATAGATGAGCCTAGAAAGCATAACTGAGGTCAACAGCTTCAGATATTAGAAAACATTGGGGTATTTCAGATTGCCATTTTATTTTCAGTATTTTTCTTTGTATTGTAGTGTTATTTCTTTAGAATAGCAAATATAATAATGTTTTTTTCATTCTCAAAATCAGAAGTGAAGGCATAGAGTGCCTAAACAGGCAAATTTTCTGCCCCTCCATCCCTGTCCATTGTTCTGCTGGAAAGTGTTTTTAAGTCCGAGTCTTACCACAGTAAGATTCTGCAGAGAATCATCAGAGATTCTGCATATTGAACCAGGGACAGGCCAAGTTGCAGACTCTGGGAAAATAGTTCTCAGCAGGAAGTTTCACACCTATCTGGCTTCTGGTCTCCTGGGGATTAAAGCTTTGGATGCTGACTACTGAGTAACTACTGAGTAACTCTCACTTGGGTTTTGCAGAATGGTCACCCTTCTCATGGCAGGTTTTACACTTTGACATTCAGACTCTTCCTTTTTTCTTGGTTTTTTTTTTTTTGGTTTTTTTTTTTTGGGGTTTTTTTTTAATTTATTTTTTTCCTTTTGTTTTTTCCTTTGTAACTGGGAAAATCTGGTGTGTCTGCCTGCACAAGCTCCTTCAAATATGGAAATACATTGATATCTTAATATCTTATAAATAATCCTGTATTCATAGATGTAGGTGACATGGGTTTTTTGATCTGATTTCTGTCTCCTCTAGTTTTGGAGGGAGTTCAATGTCCATTTAATCTTGCCCTAATCTTTTGAATTTTCTACCTGGCATCTTATTAATAATTAAAGCAGTGTTACTCTTTCACTGTAATGATACTTCTGTTTTTCATTTGTCAGCATGATTCATTAAGTTGAGCCAAATTCGTTCTTGATGTAACTTGACCTTAGATGTGTTTTGGCCCCATGTGTTTTCTCTTGATGTAATTATTCTTTAAATCCATGGAACAGAAAAAGAAAAGTGTATTGAACTGTCACCCTTAATGAAATTCTCAGCTTTAAATTAGCCATGATTAGGTCCACAGGTCGTATCTTTCAACTGAGGAAATAGTTTAATGTCCTAGTGTGTATAGTGTTCTTAGATAGCAAAGGTTGAATTTCTTTTTAGTGTTTTCTGTCCCAAGACTCATAGCACAACTGTTTGAAATCATATGGAGTAAAAAGATCTGAAATCTGGGGTTAACCAAAAATGTTGTTAGGTAAATATTTTTTTTTGCTTAATTACCAAATTTAGATATTTAGCTTTATCCAGATCCCATCTGAATCCTATGGGGTTCATTCCATTGACAGCACAGAATTTTTTCCATTTACACACTAAGATACAGTTTTTAATGTTTTCCAGTCAATTATTTACCTTGTGTCACATACTTAAAATTTAAAAGATGAAAAACACACCAGAAAGCATTAGTTTTTTTTAAGAAATATGTTTTTGTGTATATGAAAATATAATCTGGCTTTGTATTAACATTCTTTCTCTCATATATATATTTTTTTTGTCTGTGTGTGTGCATCTATATACATATGAGAAAACTTATATAAACTAATATTTTAGGAACTCAGCAATTATATTTCTTAACCAAGTTATTTTTTCCTTTTTCATCTGGTCAGTATAGACATTCCTGTGTATTTTATTAATACATTATATTGCATGTAAAGACAAACACCTATATAACAGTATTAGTAGAACCACAGAAAGATTAAGGACCTTAGTAAGGTTAATTTAGCTATGTTTTACAGCAAGCATGTTGTAATACTTGGATAACAAAGTACAGGGATGGTTTGAGGTGCTGTAAAATCGGGTGGGAATGCTGCAGTGTGATGAAGGTGCTCAGCATGGACACGATGCCTGACTGTGTCTGAGAGCAGGAGATGCTGGCACTGGGCTCATCCCAGCTCCTGCTGGCACTGCAGCATCCTGGGGCTCAGCAGGGCTCAGTGCATTGAGAGCACTGCTGCCTTCTCATGTGGTCAAGCTTAAGTGGGCAACTTCAAAGTGAGGCAGTGTTGAAAACACTTCTGAAATGAATACCTGGAATCTTAGAGTGGGAACACTCCTGCATTACAACAGAAAAATCCCATTCTGGCATAGATGTCATCTTATTCTGGGAAAATGGGACTAAGTTGTCTGTTAATTTTAATTTTGTGTCTTTTAGTTGATATATGCTGCAGTAATTGTATTTGCTGGGTGAAGTTGCCACAAAAGAGAACTTAAAAAATAAATACAAGCCTAAGGAGACCTCATTACACTGCAACAGCAAAACTAAATAATGCAAGGGACATGACCTTGATAAAAAGAACTTTAATACAAAACATGTTGTAGTAATGTTAAAATTGAAGGTTTGAGCACATTAAAACTATAGTTATTACACCAAGAAGGCCCTGGTACCTTTACCTCAGTTCCCATTCCCCTCCCTCCTCAACCTAAAGAGACATTACTCTTCTTCAACAAATGGTTTGATATAATTCCATCAAGTGAAAAAAAATTTGTATTGATATTGATTTTGAAGATATTATAAAGAGTTGCCTGTCAGATACTCTAATGTCTCCTTATACATATTACCTATAACAAAGATTAAATTAGGTAGCTGCTTCCGCCCATCAAACAAAATAACTGAACCTTTTCCCAAATGAGGTCTCTTAATTCCTGATAGACATTGTCCAGACCAGTAAATGGTGTGTGCATACACAAAGAGATGGATGGCTATCCTAGCACTTGCAGTGCTCTGATTTGGGGAGGAATACATCCTAGCATCAGCCTTCTGAAAGGAGATGTGTGTGTGTATGGATATATGTGTGTATGTATGTATGTAAAACTGAAGACAGAAAAACACCTAAAAGAAGGTACAGAATTCAGTACCTAATTTCTTTCCATATTAATATAACTTCTTGTAGTGAAGTATTTCAAATGGGTTTTCTCACTTTGTTATACTAAATGTGTTTGGAAGGGAATAAATGAATTTTTTTCAGAAATTTTTGGCTTTTGTGTGAGTTATGGTGGCTCTTCTGTTAATTCTTTTCAGTACTGTTGGGGGGGACAGCTGAGAGTCATGGAAGCAAGAATGTGTCAGCCTTTCAAATGTGTGGGATATTGCTCTGAGCTGTGTACTCTGGCAAGGCAAGAGTTGAGAGCAGGCATCCAGCCTGCACTTATTGACACTGAAGTTTGGGACTATGAACATCCAATGGTTTGATGAGAATTAAAAAAAAATTACAAACAGGTTGAGGTAATGCCAAATTAATACAGTTTTGAATATGTTTGGTATAAAGAAATAGTCAAAGCCTGGTAGACCTTCATGGATTTAATTGCTTTAGTATGTGAAGCACCTTGCAAAGAAAAAACCTGTCAGCCTTGGTCTAAATATGCAGAATTATTGTATATTGTGTTATTCTATAAATCTTTAAAAATGTAGGTCTACTCTTACTTTCTGTGAAACACTGAATATGATGGTTAGATTTGCTTTATCCAACTAGTCTTAATTTTCTGCCCTCAAACCTCATACTGTCATTAATAGTGTGGAAACAATCTAATGCCTTCAGTTAGCAGGAAAACTGTACTAATAATAAGTTCATTGCAGAGATAACAAACATTAGGTTATCTTCTTGTAGGGTGCTTTGACTCAGTGTTACTTTCTTTTAAAAGGTGATTAAAGAAAGTGGACCTCCTCACATGAAGAGCTTTGTTACACGAGTTACAGTAGGAGAATTCACTGCAGAAGGAGAAGGCAACAGTAAGAAACTCTCAAAGAAACGTGCAGCAATGGCTGTACTACAAGAACTTAAGAAACTTCCTCCTCTTCCTGTGATTGAAAAGCCAAAACTTTACTTTAAAAAGCGTCCAAAAACAATATTGAAGGTATGTGTCCACCTTTGAGACAATTAAGAATGTTTGCTCAGAAAGTAACAGTCAGATTTAAAATCAAGAACGGCTTATTTGTTATTTTCTGTCAATATTGTTACAGTTGCTTGCTACTGTCAATATTGTTACTTGTTTGCTTGTGCTAATATGCCTGGGCTTTTTTTAAATCCTGAGAATGCTGTGGGATCCTCAAACAGAATGGCTTGTAAATAGTTCACATCACTGAGGTCTTCAAGGGTTTGGTTCAGGTCCAGCGGAGGATCAATCCCTCCAAGCAGCTCTGTCCAGCCATCTGACGTTTTAGCATCACCTCCTCAGAGAATCCCTTCTAGCATGTCGTGGTTCCCTCCCTGGGCTCTCTCTGCTCCCCAGTTTGAAGAGGGAGAGAGATACGTGAAAAATTAAATTAATGAAGCGCTACTTTAGTGCTTCAATACTTTACTAAAAGTTTGGCCATTAGAAATCTGTACTCAGGATACAAAGTGCAGAGTTCTGAAAGAGCAGCCACAAGAAAACCACTTAAAAATAAGAAAGTAGTTAGGAGAGTGCAAAACTGAATTTGGAAAATGTACAAAAGACTTATTTGTCACCTTCCTCTTTCCATTTGCCTTCAATACAGAATAAGTGATTTTTCAGGAAAACCTAGATTAATTAGATACCTGTCTCCTACTAAAATCCTGCAGATCTAATTTTCAGAAACTTATATGAAAAAGTAGTCAGGAAAATGATTTAATAGAAAACCATCAGCATTAATGCAGCTTTAAAGCTGGAAGATTGAAAAAGTCTTTTGGCTTTGGCATTCACCAAACATCTTGGAAAGTTTTTCTCAAGAAAGAGGCTAAGGGTATAATAGTGAAAAGATTTCTTATATTACCATATGCCATTTGCCATTACGAACTTAAATTTAATTGTACACAGTTGGCCTTGTTAGAAAGGGACATTAATTGTCAAAATAAGCTGAATATGTAGATGGTTTTTATTTTTTGAATATCCAAACTTCTGAAATGCTTTCAATGTGCCCATTTCTTTCAATTTAACTTGCATGTGTTTCGAGCATCAAAAAAAGTGGCAACAAAAACTTCTTTTTATTTGCATATATATTTATGAGGCTGTATCTTATGGCCTGCTCTTTATTTAGCCTGCTCTGCATTTTGTCTCTGCCTGGCTTCTTGCCCACACAGCTGCCCTTGTGTATGACATTGTCTTAGCTCTTTCACCTACATCTTCTCTAACTACTTCAGCAGTTACACTATGTAGGATTTGCTGCACAGATTTCTAAATATAATATCCCTCTCTGGTCTTTGCTGATCATTTCTTCAGTTTCCTGAACACTTGTTTGTTATTTGAGAAGCTCAAGCAAGCATGAGTGCTCATCTTCTCTTAGCCTGCAAATGGTTTCATAAAAGGGAAATAGCTTCATAACATAATAACAATTTTACATTCAAATGCCATTAACATTTGCAAGTGCATTCTTTATGTTATCCCATATAAATCAGTTACTTATGACTTCAGATAAATTTTTGTGGGTCTTAATTTCTTCTTAGGATCTACCAACAAATACTTTCATAGCTATGTGCTTTGAAAGAGCATTGCTGTGTGAGCAATAATTCATTAAAAGAATTTCAGAGCAGAGTTTTCAAGGACTGTAGTTTTTCCTCTGTCTGTGTAATCTTGGACAGACCACTGTTAGTCCTTATGTTTCCCTGGCATGAGATCAATTCCCCCACCAACCATACTTTTGGACATGTTGTTGTGAGGATTATTGCCTGTTAAGCATTTGAAATACTTTATGGGTGGTTCATCATAAGCAACAATTCTAGGGTAAATTCATATGACACACAGAGTAAACCCTCTGCACCTTTAGTTGCAAGGTGCAACTTGCAACTAAATTTGGAACTAAACTTGCAACTAGGATTGAAGGCCTGGAGTGATTAGAAGAAAAGCAGGAAGGCTGGAAGAGGAAGCATTCTTATGTATGGCAAATGGTTTTTGTCCCTGTGTAAATCCCACCCCTTCTCAGTGTAGTGCATGTTCCAGCATTGTGGCAAGCTATTTTAAGGGGTTAGGGGGAAGGGTCCTAGAAACAGGGCAGTAAGATATAACTGACTAATGAATCTGCTAATTTTTATCCATCCTTATGAGGACCTCCACAGACAGGAGAGGGTTTTTGTAGCTTGCAGATGCAAGGTATACACATACCTGCAACAGAGACAGACAATTTCTTTCCACAGCTTTGAGCCTGAGGATTCTTGTCTTTTGTCTCATGATCAGAAAATGGAAAGTAAGTTACTTCTTATTCTCTCCGAGGGTGTATTACAAAAGAGAGAATCCTAGTAAATGTTATTGAAGCAGTGTAGTAGTTATAGGGATACATATACTGAAATAATGGTTCTTTCCTTTAATCCTGGTTTAGACTGGACCAGAATATGGTCAAGGAATGAATCCCATCAGTCGTTTGGCTCAGATCCAGCAGGCCAAAAAGGAGAAGGAGCCAGAGTATGTTCTTCTTTCAGAGAGAGGAATGCCTCGCCGTCGGGAATTTGTTATGCAGGTATCCTTTGTGTCATGTTAGAGATAATGGCCTTGCTAAGTATTTTGCTCAAACTCAAACAAAATGGTGGCATAACATGAAGTGGAACTCCTTCTGTTTAGCTTTTTTCCTTGCTGTCACATATACAGGAATCATATGAAATACAGAAAGCCCATCTAAACTTTCTTCTTCCTCTTAGTGAAGCAAATGGCAATTGAATTATGTGCCCTCTAGAGGCTTTTCATGTGTTTTGCATTATTTTACACTCCTTTTTTTATTTCACCTGATTGTTATTGTCTTTATTCCTAATGGTTCATGATTTATTTACTTTTACTTGTTTTTTTGGAAAAAAATAAAATTGGGATGGTGTTGATCCGAGGATTCCAGCAATACATAGTATTCTGAAATATGGACATTAGTATCTCCATATTGTCGGGCATTTTGGCTTTATAAAATAGTGATGTAAATTTTTTCAGCTTGCCAATTTCTTTGTGACTTTGTTATCTCTGAAATACAACAAAAAAAGCCAACCACATGTTTTAGACTGTCCTGTGACTGGACCTAATACTGAAACAGTAGATCATTAAAATTCCTTTCAAATTTAAATTAAGAACATGTACAAAAAATTGGCATAACTGTGATATTTTGTTAGATAACACAACAGCAGGTTGAGAAAGATTAGAATCAGGACAGGATTCTGTATTCTTGTGTTTTCAGTCAAGGGTAATTTTGTGCCAGAACAACTCAGAACAGCACCCCAGCATGTTTTGACTTCTTGTCTACCAACCACACCAAAATGTCACTTCTGATCACAAGCAAAATTTATGACGTTCCAGCACCTCCTTCTCCAGAAAATTAGTTATGTTTTCAATTCAATCTCTTAAGTCCTTCCTTCATATCTATGAAGATAAGCTAGTGATCTTAATTTTCTTGGGCCTAAGTGGTCTTTCTTGGTGATTTATTATTTCTCTCTCTGAAAGAAAAAAAAATATTGTGTTCTTTTGTGTTGCAGAATCTTTTTTTGAATATAAACTTGGATTTCTAACATTTTATGAGATCTGAAAGTATTTGAAAAAGAGTGATTCTGTCACAGAAAATCTCATTTCCCATGCTTAGACCCCCATGGGACTGTCCATAGTTGGTAGTTGCTGCATGAGGCCAGAACAGTGTAACACAGTATTAGAAAGACAGGCTGGAAGTTTAGTTTTCTATTGGAGGAGTGTCAGTAATGGCAAAGTCTTCGGTTTGTATGAAAAAGGAATTGTATAAGCAGTGAATATGTAGAAGATTCCTGTATCTAAGAAGATTGTGAAAGAAAGAGTTAAAGAAATTTCACAGAGCAGTTGCTTTGTTACAAATACTTTTAAACTCCATTTTCACCCTTTTGTAATATCTTCACACTAAAAGTATTCTACTATTTATCCCACCTTCAGGAAATCTCAGTGGATTCATTATGACATGCAGAAAACCTTATCAGAATAAAATACCTTTGTATAAACTACTTAAACCATGTTTTCATTTAATTTAATTGAATGTGGAAGTAAAATATCCAGAGATAATATGTTCATTTTTATCTGTCACACAAAGAGCAAGTTTAGATGTGATGAAATGGATCCAATTACTTGTCCTGGCTACTAGATAAACAGAGGAAAACCTCTGATGACATTAGTTGGTGTTCTGTTCCCAAAGTTAATTTCAGAAAGCTCTTTCTCTTTGTAGTCAGGCCTTTAATCCTTGATAGAGGTTATAATAATAGCTAAACCAGTTTTACAGGTCTGAGAAATAGCAACACATTGATTTATTGTGAGCTGTGTTATAAATTATCTTTTTGTCTTGTCCCATTAAAGTCCCTCAATTTTATTGCATAGAAACTTGTAGCAGATTGGCTATTTTCTCATTGTTATTGTGAACTGCATAGAAGATAAGGTTTATATTTCAAGATTATTAATATTTTTGTCATAGGTAGACAAATCTTTTTTGCTTAATGATGTGTATATATGTACTTTGAAGGGATATCCATGATTATTATTTATTTACATTCTCTTCTTAATATTTAGAATTAGGAGTATTGAAATAAATAAGAGTTTAAACTTTTAGGAAAATACATATATTATTAATTAAGGAAAGTGAAAAATTACTGAATGGCATAAGCTACTAAATTACGTAAACTACTAAATATAATTTATTCTTTATTTAGCATTTGTATGCCTTTTTTAAACCATTTTTTTAAAGCTCCTTCAAAACTGTTTCTGGTCTTTGACCTCTGGATTTTGTGGTTTTTTTGTTATTCAGACCATCTTGATGATTTTATTATTTTTATTTGATTTTGCTTTCCTTTTTTGACATGGTTTTGAAACTGCACAGTATTTTGAGACACAATTTGGCAAATAGAAGGGCTTAATGGACTGAGCAAAATACACCCATCAAAGAGCTATGAATGAGGAGCAGTGAGAGTGCTCATGTCACAAACCAGACACATACAGCACCAAGAGTTTTAAGAATGGTACCAAAGCCAAGGATTAAGTTGGAGCCACACATTTTGTGGATATCCATTACCTACAGTTTGTCCTTATTTTGGGGTTTTAATTTCTCCTAGTGTTATGAAAGGCATCATGTTTGTCAGAAACCCTTTGTACTGTACAGACCACAGGTGCACTGAGGAGCCTTCTTTGCAAGGACTGTTTGGCTCAAAGCTTGTCAGGTGTAAGCAGTCCCAGCCCCTTGTTCCTTGCAGTGCAACAAAGTGGGAGGAAGGCAAATATGATTTTCTTCCTTCTTTAGAAGCCACTCTCGTTAAATCTCAAGTCTGCTTGCCTGTCCATTGTTCTGCATACTGTCCTGATGATGCTGGGGAGCTGCTGCAGGCAGCACTCCTTCCCACAAGAAGGAGGAACTTCACATCCTGGGGCAATTCCAGTGTTAACAGAGAGGGAGAGAGGAAGAATGGGGGTGACACAGAGGCTGGTGGAAGAGACAGGCAACTGTGTGTGCACTGAGATGCAGAAAAATGTAGCTCTTGGGTATGGGTTTGGTGATCTGAAAATCTAAACAAGCCCTTCTAAGTGAATACTGTGGTCCCCTTTTGCACTGCTGTATCTTTTTCAAGATTGCATCTTCCTCAAAAGAGCTGACAGCTGTTGATAGATCAGCAAGAGTATTATATGATGATATTAAGGAGTCTTGCATTTGTCATTATTATGATCAATTTTTCTTTTTAAGGTAAAAGTAGGCAATGACATTACTACTGGAACAGGCCCAAACAAGAAAATAGCTAAAAGAAATGCAGCAGAAGCAATGTTGCTACAGCTGGGATACAAAGCCTCTACTCCTCTTCAAGACCAGACAGAAAAGGTGAGAACCAATTGTTGTGATGCCCACAATTATCCTTGTCTAGGTTTTTAAGCTGTATCAGCTAATCACTTAATAAAACTGGAAGCTTAAGCTTGTGCACACCCTGTTTTAGGGAGTTGCTTGTCACAGATTAGCCTTTGTTTAGCTACAGCTCAACAGCTACCCTTAGTATTAAGTGCAGCCTCTGCTCCTGTGAGAGTAATGAGGAACAGAGTTCCATAGAATAGTGTGTGTGCAAAAGTGTTCATGTAATCCATGCACCTATTTCTGCTTGCAAGTCAGGATGAATGTACCTCTTGCTTTTATTCCATTTTGGGCATTCATGAGAGCCCAAAGGAACAGAAAGGAACAACGTTAGTAATTTTCATATATGAAGTAGTAATCAATGTTTATCTTCCCATTGCATGTGCACTGACAGCGTTACAGAAAAATAATGGCCTTTTCACATTTGATGACTGATAAAGAAAATGTGTGTCACTTTTTTTAATGAAGAAGGAATTGCATTTTAAAATCATATGTGTTGCAAGTATGTATTTCCATATTAGCTATCTGTAACTTAGCACTCCTCTCCTGTCTTGAATTTATTGATTAGGGCTTTTGTAACCAAAATTGGCTGTTAAAGTTTTGCCTTTTGTTTACTGAAAAGATACTTGGTAAGGTATTTAACTAAGCTGTGGATCCTAAACAGCTCCTGTCATATACAGGCTCACTGCATGTATATATTTTGATAATTACTTATATATTTACTGTGGCTGCACTAGGTAGCCAACAGAATGTTCTGTTGGGCTTTTCTAGGACTACATAATAAATCTGAATATAGTATATGTGTACACATCTATGTGTATGTAAATATGAAGATACTGTGTTCTATACGTTCTATATTCCTAACCAGGAAAAAAGAAATACCGTACTGGTTACTTGACCCCACCTTCTTCAGTTTCACTGTCCTTTGAGAGTAGCAGCAATATATGTGCTGTTCACACTCACCTTCACTATCTTCTTCACTATATGTCTTAGTCGTAGACAAGTGTGAAATACTCTAAACAGAGTCCTTGGAAGCTGGATGATGTTCCTAGTGAGAGCACACTGTGCAGACAGGGCCATTTAAAGCTTCTGACTGAGTCAAATGATAATTCATTTTCACCAGAATGCTGAGACATTTCTGCTGTAGAATATACTCTCTAGGGTGTAAAACTATCAACTTTTTCTTCACTGCCAATTTTATCAAATGGCTTTAATAAAAAACAAGTCAAAACAGAAAAATCAATTTTTTTATTCTAATATGAAAACATAGGTTGTCATTCTAGGATTTTAAATTGGCTGAACTAATTTTACAGTATTTTTCAGAGATAAAGCCTGAAAAAATTTAGCCCACAACATAGTTTCTTAGCACAGCTCTACATAGTGGAAACTTGTGGTTACATTGAAATCCTTACCAAAAAATTGAGTGCCTAAAAAGGGATGCTGTTGCTTTGTTTCACTACATTTATTAAGCTATTGCTTATAAGTGCATTGTCTTTAGAAAATCAGGCTTAATTGCATATTTGAAGATGTAGACATTTCAGGATTGGTAGACTAGTGTACAATGGCCTAATGTTATTCTGAATACAATGAACAAACGTTACTGTACCCAAAAACTGTGAAGTACTCAATTTTTATGTAGTGGCAGAATCATAACAAAATTTTAAAGCTTTGTTGGGGTTTAAGGACGTGAAATGTCTAGAGCATCTGGTTTTATCTTCTGTATATATGTCTGGACATATCTAGAGATGCACAAAGTTAGTTTGTGCAGCTCTAGGAATTTTAACTCTCAAACTAAATTCTGGTGGAGAAGAGGGAAAAAAGCCCTTAGATCTCTATCAATTTGAGCATTGCAAAATTCCTTGCATACAAATTGCACAATAAGGACATATCATTAGAAAATACTTGTTTTACTGCTTGAATCCAAAATGAGTCCCAGTGTAGATTAGCTGATGCAGCAGGTTGGCATCTAAATAGGTAATTTTCACCTGTATATTTTTCGATGATGTTAAAAAACGCAATTCTTTTTTCCCTTGTGCTCTCTTTTCCTCAAGTCCTTCCATTCCTCCTCCCTTAAAAATAAGCAAAACCAAATCCAGCGGGTTTTTTTTCCTTAACCCTGGTACTTAAAAAGTGACTGTATTTATTGTTTTAATGGAGACCTAAGAGCATTATAAGAGCAATGTGTAGTGCTGATGGCAGCACAAGTAATCAGGTAATGTAAAAAAGTAAAGGCTCTGCTCTTTTCTGGATTAAACTGATTCCTGAAAGAAATCGGTAATGGTTTTGCAGAGCCTTGAGGAAAGCAATCTGGAGGTATGCTGGGAGACATTTTGCAGTTGTCAGAATTTCAGCTGTATGGATGAGAATGGAGAGTTGTAGTAATTTTTTCATGTTTCCAGCTTTTTGTTTCTTCTTGCCACTTGTCTTCTCTTAGAGAGAAGAAAACCAAGGTAGATTGCATTCATGTGAGTCAGCAGTACTAAGGATCACTTACTCATAGAGGAATTGTTGTTTAATTCTCTGTTATGATCAAGTTAATAAACAATAAAAAAGAGAAGAATGAGGAAAGTTGGAAATCTTGTCTTATTGTAACAGTGTGCTTGTGCTGCCATCATGTTACAGATGCTCAGGATGATTTCCTGACAAAATCATGCTGTTGTTAGCAGCAGTAAATACAAACATATTTATAGATTGCATATTGCTTACTCATATGTAGAACTGTTGTCACCCATATTTTAAAATATACATATTACCTGCTTCATAATATGGATAAAACAAGTTATATGAAATTAAAGTGTATGGATGTAGGTGACCAGTTTGAAAGCTGACTGTAATGCCTGTCCTTTTCCATCAAATATCTCCCATTTTCACTGCACATTGCCAAGGCTCTTTGGGATGAACATGATGATGGAAAGCAAGGAAACAATCATCGAAATACCTGCTTTTCATGGTGTGCTCTCTAATACTCTTTTCCAAGTAAAATGTATAATCTAGTGGTCTGCATTATGACATGGTAGTAATCTAAACAGCCTTAATGCAACCTCTTGAGATGCAGAAGCAGATTTCAGCTGGTTGATTTTCCTTCTCATCTCTTTCACTTTCCAACCCCATCTTCGAGAGCAAAGGATTACAACTTTGTTCTGGCATATTGCCTGCTTTGCTGTGAGGTTTTCTGTTTGCATAGAAAATCCCAGTGAAATCTGAAAAGGATCATTCATTTCACATTCACAGAGCTGGTTGTCAATAGCTCCTAAGTAATGAGGAAGCTCTGACTTTTTTATTCAGTTTTATACGTACACCTACAACACTGCCATCTTATTTACTGCGTAAACCTCAGTACTGGCTTAATTTTGAACCTCTGTGTTAATTGTTCTCCTTTTCCATGTCAGAGTAATACCCAGTATAATACATAGTAAAATTAATTTGAGGACAGTTAGCTTCCTCAAAAGTATATTAAAATAATTGAAAATTGCAATATTTTTTACTTCCACTTCAGTGACTAAATCTATTTAAAATTTACTTGTTAGTAAATATTTTTAAATTACACCCAAAGTACTTTATATTGTTTACACATTCCTTTATAGGCGGTAATTGGGATCTTCTTGTTTTAGAATGTAATTTCTCTGTTGACTGTTTATGTCTTCAGCTGACAGCTGCTTAAAACATTTAATTTTATGTAAGTCTGATTTGGTATCACATTGAGTTGAACCTAATCCTTGGGGAAACATTTATATTTCAGTGTTAGGCAATAGTTGTTAATGTTTACTCATGAAGGGTAAGTTACTCAAATAACCTGTCTTAGGCAAAAATTAGGATGAGTTAGCAAAGTTTTGTGAACAGATGTGGCAGTCTCAACTCATCCTTTTTAGTGTATTTCAACTAAATTTATAAACAGGAGTGTTCTGTTTAGGGAGCAGTTTGCTCTTTACTTACTTATCTTTTTCTACCTGTTTCAGCTTGGAGAAAACAAAAGTTGGAATGGCCAAAATGTTGGGTTTCCTGAGCCAACAAGTAATAGTACGTATTGCTTTCTAAATTTATATTGAAACTTATTTCTCTTTGTATGATTTGGATTATCCAAGACAATTGAAATGCTTTTTGTAAATATTTTAGGGGTTTTGTTGCAATTAGATGAATTAACCCCTGAGTGTCCTGTGTGTGGGTGTAGGTAGGAATGAGTGCAGAAACAAGGAAATTTTAATCTATTAATTGAATCATTGAATCCTTCAGTTTGTAAGGGATTTTTGGAGGTCACCAAAACTGCTTGCTCAAAGCACAGTCAGTGCAGAGTTGAGATAAGGTTGCCTATGACTTTTAACAGTTCTCCAGTGATGAAGGTTCCATAGCTTCTCTGAGCAGCCTGTTCCAGTGCTTCACTGTCTTCACATTGATTTTTTCCCTTTTATTCTTGTCAGAATATCTCCTGTTTGTTTATGGCTGTCATCTCCTGTTCTTCTGCTATATACCTCAGTAATGTGCCTGGCTCCATCTTTTCTGACAACTTCTTCTTAGATATTGGAAGGCAGGTGTTGGGTCCCAACAGATTTCCATTATCTAGGAATTTATCTACCTAGACTCTAGAATCACAGCTTAGAGACAAGGGAGACATGGTGTCAAAATCCTTGCTAAAGCCAAGGTAAATGACATCCACTGCTCTCCATTCATAAAACCAGTCATTTTATCATGAAAGACAATCACACTCTGCCCAGAAATGGCTTTAAGAGGATTGCATGATTTTCCTAGGGACCAGACTGAGGCTGACCAGCCTGCCTTTTTTGAGTATAATGCATTTCTCCAGGCACTGGAGATTTCTTCTGATCTCCAGGACTTTTTGAGGAGAACAGAGAGTGGCCTCAAAAATGATGCAAGCTGGTTGACTCAGCACACTGAGACAGATCCCATTTGGTGCAGTGGATGCACAGGAAATTCCACCTGAATATGAGGAAGAACTTTACTGTCCAGGTGAATGAGCACTGGAACAGGTTGCCCAAAGAGGTTATGGAGTCTCCTTTACTGGAGATATTCAAGAATCATGTGGACACAATTCTGTGCCGTGTCCTCTGGGATGACCCTGTTTGAGCAGAGGGATTGGACCAGATGACCCAACTGTCGTCCCTCCCAGCCTGACCCAATCTGCAATTCTGATATTTTTGTGATTTATATGGGCTCATTTCTAGCTTTTCTCACAACATCCCTGACTCTGATGAGGTTCTGCTACTGGTAGTTCCTCTCTTCCTTGAGCTTTGTCTATAAGACACAAAAACCAAAGAAACCTTGTTGGTCAAGATTGAATTTGGTTTCACTGCGACAGGTAAAGAATAAGACAGAACTTGGTGAGTTTATAACTAGATTTTTGCTGTTTAAAGTGGTAAAGATAATATAAATAGTACTTTTTCACTTCTTCTTGAGCCCTGGATTTTTCTCTAGAATCGTGTATAGTTTTGAACTTCTTAAGGGTCCCAAACATTATCTCCCTCAACTAAGGATTGTAGAGATAAGGACACACACATGAGCTACCTTCTATTTTTTGCCTATATACATCTGAAAGACATGCTCCTAAAAGCAGGTTTTAAGGAGTTTCAGTAGTGTTCCATTATTTATATGGTCTTCCCACTCACCACAGAGGTACCCAGAGATCTGAGGAATAATTTTTGCTTCAACTTACACAACACTTTGCTAGTGTTTAAAGTAGTCTTGGATGGAGCACATGCCATTGTGTTTCCCTGAAAGGAAGGATTCTACAGGATCTGTCTTCCCATTAATGGTTTCCTTACAGCCCTGTCATCAACCCCCATCAATACTTTTAGATGATTTGTATTTGTATTGTCAAAATCTCTAAGGACAAGATCTGTGAAATGTCTTCAAATGTTAGCATCTTAGAGTTTGAGACAGCAGCATAAGACCTCTATTTTTTCTCCTGTCCTTTCAGTATCTTGTAGCAGAGATACTTATAGATGAAAACATGATTTTCTGTTAAATCAACAAGAAAAAACAATCTCTTAGGCTGCTCAAGACAACTTTGACAGTTATACCTTTAAATCCAAATCTAGAAGGAGAACACAAAGGCAAACTCATTCAACAGGAGACAAGATCAACAGAAATTATATTTTAAACGTGTACCAAATAACTTATTTTTCACAGATCTGCTCACAGACCTTTTTGCAGCCACCAGAGCCACAATAGAGAAAAAGTTTTTCATTCTGGGACACTTTAGTAATGCTTGATGCCTTCATTTCCATTCTTCTGATCTACAAGTAAATTGGAAGTTGAAAGAGATGGAGCCTGCCAATAGACATAGAACATTTATTCAGAGACCACTGTTCTTAGTCTCTTAACCCCCTTTTTTGAGGGTTCCAATTTAGAGGCAACATTAATAATAAACAGGTGATTTCAGTGTATAATAGAAAGTTAGAGGGTTGGAATGAATCTTAAAGATTATCTAGTCCCAACCACCCCTGCCATGTGCAGGGACACCATCCACTAGACCAGATTGCTCAAGTACTTATCCAGCCTGACTCTGAACACTGCCAGGGTGTTTTGAGTAAAAGAAATCACTTCTATGAATGATCTCTCATGCACCTGTGAAGTACAGGGTTTTTAAAAGGCAGTTCCAAACAAGTTCCACAATTTGAGATTAAAAATGTCATATCCTTTCAGGTGTGAGTATACTAGTTTATTTTTAAAAACAGCACTTTTTGGAAGGTGAATTTACTCTTTAAGTTTTTAAAGCAATTTTTTAAAGTTAGGAAGCTTTAAAGAGGGCAAATGGAGCAGCTTCCTCCCTTTTGTATCCCTCTTAAAAGAGAGATGTACAGTTTGCATTTCTTGTTACCATAAACGTAACTTTCAGTGATCTTCAAAATCTGAGGCTCTGAGATTACTACATCTACCATTGGGCAGCTTTTATTCATATTTCCAGTCATTTTATTCCAGGAAAACAATTGTGTCTTGCTAGGCCAGGCTATTGTGCATCAGTTTCCTTTTGCAGACAGATAGTCTTTCTTTGTTTCCATCTGAATCAAATAAAACTGGAATAGTAAAGGGAATTTGTATACTTCAGTACAACAGAAAACAAAAATCATAACAGTTCTATCTTTTAGTACAGTTGAAGAACAGATTTCATGGTTCTCTTACAACGTAGTTTGTTTTTGCTGAGAAATACTCTACAGTTTGTATCCTCCTAATTACTAGCTCAATATATATTTAGTATTGCCTATTAAATATTCTTGAATTTTAAATTCTCCTGCTGCCCTCTATCATGTTACTCTTGCATTATCCATGTGGCAAACCTCACTTCTGTTCCTCCAACTCACTGGCAAAGCTTCTTCCCACAGGTTTACTTCTTTACCTGTCTTCTTCATTTCACAATTTCAAAGAAAGATGAAACACAAAGCTATTGGTTTCTTGGTTTGGGATATCTTTGAAATTCTTCACATGTGAAATGGCAAGAACATTGAGGTTTTTTCCCTTATGCTTCTGGAAGAGACTTTGAGAAATTGTGAGCAGACCAGACGTATTTGCAGCCCATATAGAAGATGTTTACTGTAAACAGAATCTCATTTATCTCTCTTGATTTAAGTAGTTATCAACAGAAACAAAACATGCAACAAATAAACAATCCTATTGCAAGTGCATTTTCATGGGAACATATTTTTGTTTTGTATTTCTGGATAGGGTAATAACAAACACCATACAAGATATGTTCTAGGAGAAACTGTAGATAAGCTATTAAAAACAGTATAAAAATAAAAGTAAAATGTTACTGTGTTTATAGATATTATAATTCAAAGAAGGAAAAAAATGACCATAACTGTTTTTACAGGTTTTCCAATTTGAGGTTTCCATTGTATAGGTTTCCTTAACCTATTTCTAACAATTCTGGGAGTCACAAAGTACTGAAAATCTGATAATTTAAAAAGAACACATTCAGAGCAATCTTACCTCTCTGTAAAGGACAAACTCTTTGTTTTTCTTGCCTAACATTTTATTACTAGGGATTGGTGCATGACTTTACAGTCTTTGTTCTTTGGAGTACATCTGCTCCTGCTGTTTGTTCACCACCTGAAATCATAACCATTTGTTTGTGACATCACAATTAGTTACTGGAAAGATGATTAGATTGTCACCAACAGATGATTATGATTTCAGATGGTAAATGAGCAGCAGGAGCAGATGATCTCCTAAGGAACAAAGATACTTGATCTCATACAATTGTTCTCAGTGACAAAAAAAAAAAAAAAAACAAAGAAAAGGAAAAAACAAATAGCTATTCTGAAGAGTTTCTTAAGTCTGTAATAAGAAAATATTGTATTTTTCTATAAGTAACATTTTTTAATTATTTTTAAAACTCTACTTCAATATAAGTTAAGAAATATAAATTAAGAAATATAAAAAATACAAAAAGATTTACATTCAGATCCTTACTTAAAAGTTTCTTCACCAGCTTTTTGGAGAAGATAAATGCAACATAAATTATATATTTATGAAATTTTGCATACTAATACATCTTCACTCTGAAGGAAACAAAATTTATTTGAACTTTGTAGTTCTGGTCCTCAGCAGCTTCAGAAATATATTTATTTAACTAGTCCTCTAATTGTTTGTTTTTCAACTGGGGATTTTGGTGAAGACTTCCAGTAGATAATTTAACACCCCTGTGTTTCCATAGCAGGAACAGAAGTCTACAGTTTTGGAATAAATTTTTTGTGTTGTAATTTGGGCATTTTTCATTGGAATGTTTGTGTGTTATATTTTGCTGAAATATGTAATTCTTCTGGATATATTTCAAAGGTGATTTATAGTGGATTGTGTGCATTTTTACTTACTCAGTACTGCTGTTGCATTGGACTTGGCTTTTGAATTGCTTCCAAATTTACTCAACTCTGTCAATTGTAATGCACTTTTGCTAGGAGTTACATTGATACATCACTAAATGTTTGCTGATTATTTGCCATTCTGACTAGAAACCACAGTAAAGGGATTGACAACACCACTTACTCAGTGAAAGGCCACAGAACAATAGTTTTCCATCTGTTCATTTTGATATTTTTGTTCTGTTTTGTGGGGATTTTTTTAGCTAACAAATTGTCAGGTGAGCCTTATACCATCAATGGAGCAGTTCCTTCAGCTGAGCCGTTTGTCTTCACTTCATATCTCATAGCCTGTCCTAGCTCTTATCACAGCTGGTTATGTTTAAATAATACCTTGCCTCTGTAACTACTGAGTTGATTTGCTAATTTTCTAATTAAATTTTCTTTCTAACTGAAGATACTTGAAAATTAAATTTAGAAGCAGAGGAGATTTGTTCAATTTTATTTCTTTCCTAATTTACTGAAACTAGGAAATCCATGCTGCATTTGGTATTATTAATGACTGATGTGTTATTTTTCAGTTTCTTCTAACAATGAAAATAATTTTATCCAGTGTAATACCAGTTAAATGCAGCTTACATTTATTTGATAGTTGAAAAAACTTCTAAACCACCTAATATTAAAAAACATATTAACAAAACAGGGAAGAGAGTGTTATTTTTTCTTTGCTGTTTTGAGAACTAGGGGCAAGAGCCAAATTAGCATTTTTATGTGTGAGTGGGATTTGGGCTCAACTCTGTAGCATAAGACAATGACTGCAAGTGGTCCTTCTCTATTTCCCACATTTCCCCTTTTGAGATGCTTAATTAAGTGCTTACAGTTCTGCAAGGTTTGCATCTTCAGAGATGATGATTTCTGTGCTGAGTTTAGAGTGCAGTGTGTGTTTATAAAGAGCCTAGTGTTTTAAGCATGTGCCCAGAGCATTGGAGACTTAGTTTCCTTCTTCAGCAGAAGGAAAGTATTCATGGAGTGCAGAGTAATCTGGATAATGGCAGCTGCCTTTTGGAGATGTCTATCTAACATGATTTGCAGCCAAAAAAGGAACAATCAAATGCTATTAAAATATAGGAAGTTCACAGGGAAGGAGTGATCTAAAGTAATCATGACTGGAGTTTGCCTGTTGATTGAAACTCTTGTGAATGAAAGTGCAGATGTGTATTCAGGTGTTCTCTGGCTGGTTTCTATATATTCT
This sequence comes from Ammospiza caudacuta, assembly GCF_027887145.1. Classification (NCBI taxonomy): domain Eukaryota; kingdom Metazoa; phylum Chordata; class Aves; order Passeriformes; family Passerellidae; genus Ammospiza; species Ammospiza caudacuta. Next base: position 122,999,574 of record NC_080593.1, on the reverse strand, counting down.
GCATATTTTAGATACAGGTTAAAAAGAAAGAGTAGTGAGAAACCTGCTGCCTGGTTCTTGAGTAGCACAGATTGTGCATATGTGAGAAATACAGACTTGGGCTATGAGATCTGTGGTTTGGGTGCCCTCAAGACAAGAAGCTCAAGTCACCTGTCTGGGAGACTGCTTAGCCATCAAGATTTTGATGTATGAAATGTATAAAGAGGAAGCAGACACCATGGCAGGAGACAGCCAGCTCTATGGTAGAGATGATTTCAGATAATGCATCCTTTTGTTTTTATCAGTCTCCTAAAAGGCTGATATGAACTGCATTTATTCAAGGTTGCTAGTCTGTTCCTTTGGAAAAATCTGCACATGAAGCAGAAATGCAGAGCTCTTTTTTGATGTTAACTCTCCAATTCAAATTTAATTATGTAATTATGCTAAGTATCTGCATTTGGTATTCTGTCTTCAGGTGAGAAAATGGAGCAGTATCACATCATTCACCTCAGTACAGTGTTACTCTAAATATTTTCACTTTTCTGGAGTCTTTTCTCCTTTTCCAACACCCCTCCCTCCAACCTGGAACCCACCATGTACCTCACCCTTAGTCTAGGATAATCATGTCCTTGAAAAAGTGAATCTCCTGAAGTGAAACTTAGTTGCTGACAGAGCTAAAACTTAATTCTCCACTCTTTCCTTTGTGCCCTTTCAACATCAAACACAGCTTTCTCCTCTGATTTCCTCCTCACTCACACAGTTGCTGTGCTTGTTGATGGCCCCCTTGGCCTTCTTAGCTTCAGCAGCCTCTCTGTCCTTGTCTAGTAGATCTGCTCATTATTTCTTCTCTTCTCCATGTGGGTCAGGCCTTTGTTTTCATCACCACCATTCTCATTCCCCTCCTAATCTCTTAATGAATGGTCTTGCCTGCACAGGTTGCCTCCAGTTGCACTCAGGCACTCTCCTAAATTGCTTTACCTCCACAAATATCACTTTCTAGCAGCTGTTACAAGCACCTTGATCTGCCAGCACACTAGCTTGATTTGCTCCTGCTCCAAATTTGCTGATCCTCTTTACTGCTAAGAATACTGACCTTCCTTCTGTATTTTGCTTGCTTTTTTCCTGAACCAGCTCAATCTTAATCTTTGGGTATGTATTACATGGACATATTGCTGGAAAATTATGATGCAGGAATTATCATGTAACACAGTGTAGATGTTTCATCTGTCTATTGGAATATATCATAGAATATCCTGTAGAAATTCCCCACTGCAAACACTATGTCTTTTTTTTTAACCAAAATCTTATGCATTCAAGCAGGAGTGAAGCTGGGGTGAATTCAAAAGACTTACCTCATATTCCTTAAATGCCAAATGTATACAATTTAAGAAATGCATACAATTTAAGTCCTGCAATACTGCAATTTCTGTTTTGGTCATACAGAAAATAGTCCAGCAAAATGAGGGATATCAAGACCCGATTTTATGAAGAACTAAATAGTATATACCTCAGTACCATGGTTATTTTAAGGTTAAACAAAGCTTGTATTTTAATGAGCAGCTTTATATAACATAAGTTTGTTTAAGGTCATGTAGACAAGATCTTTTGACTGAAAGACATTGTGTAATGACAGAACATTTTTTCATGTCTGAATATTGCAGTAGCTGGTGACTTAGAAATACCACAGATAGCTGTGTTAAGTAAGTAATGATTGCAACCTGGTATTTCAAGCCAAAATTGTGTGTAGACAATTGCTGAGAACGTAATGGCCATACTATTTGCCTATTCAATTGTCTGACTGACCTTTTCTGAGTTCCTACTGAGGTAATGAAATTTGAAAATATTCTAGTATATAAATAGCCTTTTACACTGAGTGGGGTATAAAACCATAATTTATTATTATTATAATGTTTACATTTTTCAGTCTTGTTATTGAAGTAGTTATTTGGTTTTGTAAATTCTCTCTTTTTTTCTATGTCAGTAGATTTGTAATGGGCCATATTTCAGGGCCTGTTGAGAACCTGCCAGTTCTAGGGAGTAATTTTTGTGTTTGAGTATTCCTCATACCTCTTAAATTCTTGTCCATTTTAATGTACAAAATTGTGAAATCAGGATTAGATCCAGTTCTAATTTTTCCTTCTTACAGCCTTACTAGAACATTTTTCCCTGTACTTTATGTACCACATTATAAGAAGGCTTTATTCAATGTGACTACAGATAGCATAATCTGAAAGCTTTTTGATGATTATCTATCGAGCATTTTATTCTGTTCCAAAAATACTGATTATTTCCTTATGAACAGTCTTTTCTTCATCTGGTGATGGGTTATTTCAGATACCAGGGTGCTAAACTTAATTCATAAGAATATCATATACAGAATCATACCATTGTTTACTCTGCATCATTGCACAAGACATGAAAACTCCTTTGTGCCATGTCCCTTATCACTGATTGTAGTGCAGGGAAGAGTATGTGCTCTTCATCAGGGTCAGGGGAAGTCATATTGCAGCTGGCACTGCTTCTGACACATGAACAAGTATAGCTTTTTTGTAGGATAAGCAAGAATTTGGGGAGAGAACTGTATTATCCAAGAAAGAATAAAGTTGAGGTTTAAACCAAGTATAAATGTGAAAAGTCAATGAATGCCCCTGAACCAGAGAAGTCATTGAGTGAAGGCAGAGGAAGAGTATCCCTACACTAGTGATTAAGTATAGAAGAGAAAAGTAGCACTGACATACATATATATATATGCAGATTGACAACACAAGCCTGATTCTGTAGGCCATCTTGTGGAGTTGAATGTTAAAATTGAAATCTCAACTTATAATGTTTTCTGCTCTTCCTGAGAGAAACAGAAAATTGGAAATAGGACACCAGTGGTACCTGTGCAGGCTCTAATAGCTGTGAGTGTGCAGGCAATGCTGTCAGCACTCTGAACTTTTCTTAATTTAGTAGCCCACTGCTGTGGGTAACTTGTCACTGTTCCTGTATCAGCAAATTCCATTTTTGCAGAGTCTTATTACATTGAGGCTTTTCCAGTAATATTGTCAGTTGTTGTTCTTCACCCCATACCCATGCAGACAGTTTTCTAATGATTAGTTTTGTTTATCCAAACTCCAGAAAGTGGAGGACCCATTTGTGGAAATGTCCCCCTGTCTTCCCAGCCAAGGGGACACTGAAGAGAAAGGGTTAGGGATAAAAATAATATCACTCAAACAGAGCTTTTAAAGATTGTCTCTATTGTGGCTGCTGTGAAAAAAAGGTACAATCAAAGCACCGAGATGACATTTCCAGGGCAAGGCTTGTGAGGGTTTGTTGGGCCACCATCTTATATCTGATTCACACATTTACCTTGGAGTCCAAGCTATTTTGCTATTGTTCAGTATGGGACAGCAAAAGTAGACAATGGAAGATGAAGAAATTTATTCTTAGGTAAGAAAGGTCTTTGGTGTGTTTTCATAGACTTCAGAAGATTGTGAGAGACTGCAAACAATTACTGCCAATGATGAGTAAGACATGTTTTTTAAATATTAGTGATTACATTGCATAGCTAGCCTGCATATTTTTGTAGCACATTTGCCCACAGGTTTAAATAATATAAATGGAAATTATTTTAACATGTTTCATAATTGTGCTTCGAAGTTAATGTCCACCAGAAGGTGCAGTGTTGTTGGTCTATTATAGATCCTGGGACTCCTAATAGTTATGATTCTTCCTGTGGAGTATGGTGAAGTATGGTATGGGATAAATATTTAATGGACCCAAAAGTCTAAGTTTTTTTCTTAGCTGAAAAGTAAAAATGAATGAAAATGTTTGCCTGGAGATGTTCTCCCGCAATGCATAAGGGTGTTAGAGGATAGTATTACTTTTTCCCCTGCTTTTTAATCAACTGATTTTTAGAAGACAAATAAAGATAATTTATAAAGGGATCTTTTGTTCTTGCACTTAATCCTCTATTGTTGTTGTTTTATCCCTTGTCATTTGATAACTCTACTACTGTAACTAAATATATTTACACACTTTCCTATAATACAGCAGAGTTGAAGTAAGCAGGCAACAGTGAGGAATGATATATAAAATAACCTCAGTAATACATTAAAAATAGATAATGAATTACAATTAATGTATGTTTTATAGAAGTTTTCAAAGAGACCAAGTTTTTATTGGCCTTTTAAAACATGTTTGTAAGAAGCTTTGTGAAACATAGGCCCTGAATATAAAAAGTTAATATCTTGCAACTACATTAATGTAATGTCTAGAATATTACATTACTTTGTTTCCAGAGATAATCAATGATGGTAATATAATATCTGCCTCTCAGAGCCAATGTATGATTTAAATTAATTATTGCTTATAAAGCAATTTGAAGTCTTTAGCAGTAAGGTGTTGCAAAGTGTAAAAGTACTATTATTAATTTAACATCACCATTAAAGTCAGTACTTTAAGAGCATTTGCTATACTCTGCTCAATATCTTTCTATTCATCATATGCTGCATATTAGTTATTTTAACATTTAGAAAGCTTAGTAATCTGGAAGTATTCCAAACCATTGTTCCAGACAGCAGTTAGATATTTGGGTGGATCATGTAAAAACAGTGAAATGGCTGAGAAAGCATGTAAAATGTTTGTTTTAAGTAATATTACATCAATGGAACAGACATCTGCAGCACTGGACTTGATTTTAAACTTCTTTAAACTTTTTTTAAAGTTAACATTGTACTATGTTTTTCTAAAATTTATTAGGAGGGCTAATATCATGTTATTTCTAAACAAGTAGACTGTTTTATCTTTTGTTCAGTTTACATTTCTGTTTCTGAAATATTCGTGGGAAATCCGATTTACAGTGGGCAGTTCTTAGGAGGTGGTGGACACCTGCCACTCGGTATTTTTACTGCTGTTTGGTTTTGTAACCTAACATCAACTATCAAGATGTGCATTATCTTTTTTTTTTCAGTTTTCATTAATCTTACATCTTGTGTAAGACTTTAAAAATACAGGCAGAGGTAGGCCTTGGAGGTTACAGCCTCAGGAAAAGTGTGTCAAGTCTCTCTTCTCATACAATGATTATGTGCCATAAAATAATGCTGTGTATTTACACAGTTGTTTATCTATTAGATTATGTTTTAAATTGTCCCAGACAGAGAAAAAGAAATTTTAGGGATCCTATCCTCCATACTTCCCAGCAGCATTGTCTTGAATTTGTGCTTAGCTCTGGAGCTCAGCATGCTGCCTTTGGAGCCGGTTCTAAACTAGGTAAAATGTTCAGGATCCAACCAGACTCCCCAGCCCTATGGAGGTAGGTGGGGAGAGCAATCAGGTGAATAAAAGATATGTCTTTGTAAATGATATAAGCAGATGTTCCATATTTCTAAAAGCAATATGAATTTAAAAGCCAAATGTACGAGTAGATCAATTAAAAGATTCACCTGTAAGCAGTTTGCTGAGTCGGCACTGAGGAAGTTGCATTTTCACCATGTAGTTGAAAATGAGGATATTAATTACAGGTAATATTTTCTGAGTCTTCTCCTTGTGGTAGTCATTTTATTTAAAAGTACTACTTGCACTTCTAGGATTAAAGGAATCTTTCCTAGGTACTGGAAATTAATTTCCTCCTCTTCTTTGAATTTATTCTGCTTTCTGAGATTAATTTAATATGTACTGCAAATGAATTAAACACTGAACCCTTTGATTTCTCTTGGTATTACTAAATCAGTTAACAAACAGGTTTATTATCCCTAGCATGAAATGCCATATGGCTCAGGTTCACTCACATTATATGCTAGAAGATTAAAGTATGTTCTTAATATGAAATTACACATTTCAAGCTCATTTTCTGATGCATTAATAATAAGAAAAAGGTTTCCCTCTAGTATCAGCCAACTGGTTATTTGTGTTTCCAAAAAATGCTTCATTGTGTAAGAAAACTAGCAAACGTCAGACTTAATTCTGCACATTTCCATGCACAGGACTATCAGCAAAACTGCTCAAGTATGTATTTCTGTTTCCAAGCAGGTTTAGGGTTGAGATATTTTCTGAAAAGGTATTCAAAATGTTTAAATGTAGATAAATTATCCCTAACTTACATCTCACTGGAAATATTTAGAATTTACTTACATAAATAAATCTAGCTTTTTCAATGTTTACCTTAACTCCTGTTGATATTAAGTAGGACACATATATGCTTTCCTTTTTCAGTATAAATATTCTCAAAGGCAAGTAGCTATTTGAAAACTATAGGACGAAAACTGTAGGATATGCAGCTAAATAAATAAATAAATTCCTTTTCACTGCAGAGCAGTCAGTCACATCAGAGTCATTAGCACAGTAACACTGGCTGCAGGGCAATTTAAGATTTTTTAGCCCCAGGCTGCTGTTGTGATTCAGCAAACTCTTTAAGCCAGAACTCAAGGCAATGCTGCTACTGCAAGGAACCACACTGCCCTTCCAGCAATGCTAATGACAGAGGGTAGAAGAAATGAACAATTCGCATGGAAACCCCCTGAGAACAGCCAATACCTCCAGCATCTCATTCTCATGGACATCCCTACATGGGCCTGCAGGTGCTGGTGCTGGCAAGAGAGCAGCTGGGGAGTACAAGCACCAGCTGGAGGTGGGAGAAAAAACCTAAACTACTTCTGGTGGCAACAGTGCTGATATAGACTAGTTTCAATTATTTGTGAAAAAAATAGCCTAAATTATTGTATCAGATAGGAGGTAGAAGAATGTACGGAAATAATGATTGTGCTACTATTTTGAAGTAACATCTCTTCCTCATGGTTTGTAGGACTCCAAACATTTTTTGTTCATATTGTGTGTTGTATGCTATCCACAGTTTACTTTTAAAGTTAAGGTTTGTACCATTTTAAAAAGAAAGAGTTGGGGAAGAGGAAGAAGAGGGCCCCTTCAGATCTGCTTAGTTTCTAAATATATTAGGTGACTTCATTTACAGTTAGTGTAAAAAAAATATATATATACTGCTTCTAAATTCTTACTTTGTTTTTCACTGTAAAATATGCTAATGAAAATTGTCTACATGTCAAACCCATTCCAAAGTAATGAGAATGATCTTTGGTTTTGTTTTCAGCACCAAAGGGAATACTCCATCTCTCTCCTGACGTATATCAAGAGATGGAAGCAAGCCGCAACAAATCAGCCCCTGGTACCACTGTAAGCTATATGCCATCCAAAGAAATGAGCCAGACTTCCAGCTCTTTCTTCAGCATATCTCCTACCACAAATAGCACGGCCACCATTGCCAGGGAACTTCTCATGAATGGAACGTCCCCAACTGCCGAAGCCATAGGTCTAAAAGGAATATCCCCTGCTTCCCCCTGTTCTACAGTGCAGCCTTCAAAACAGCTGGAATATTTGGCAAGGATTCAAGGCTTTCAGGTATGGGAGGGGGAAAATGAAGCTCTTCAGCCAGAGTCGTAGCGTTGCCATCAAGGTTTCACTCTTGCCCTCTTGAATGTGGGCATGCATGTAACTTAGCTTGTAAAATTAGCTGGTGTCTGAGGCAGTTTCTGGGTCCAGGAGATACAGATTTCCACTTTACATTTATCTTACTGCAGCCCATCTTTCCTCCTATGTCTCTTCTCCTTAAATAATTACAGGCTTAAATTATGCTTTTAACTTGCACTTCTTTGAGAGTCTTCACCTCTTGGTTTCTCCCTTCAACTCTGATCCAGAAGCTACTGATGCACCACCTTGCCTTTGCATTTGTCTTCTAGGCCAGGTCATTCAAGTAGTTTCTTTGCTTCCCACCCTTCACCTCTTAAATGTAACCTGATGTTTTGGTTTAGGAATGGTACTATCCAATTTAGTGTCCTACTGACACTCTCCAAACCAGTGCCACTCACTCACTCTCCCCTTCCCACTCCCACCTCCCCTTGTGGTGGGCTGGAGAGGAGAATTGGAAACAAAAAAGGTAAATGTCGTGGGTTGTGATAAGAACAGTGTTCTAGAAACAGCAATGGGATAGGGAAAAGAACAGTAACAGCAACAATGCTAATGACAGGGGGCAGAAGAAGTGAACAATTCCCCTGGAAACCCCCTGAGAACAGCCAATACCTGCCCATACCCTCTGCCACGCTTACTCAACTGGAAGAGACTCCCTCCCCCAGACATGGCAATGACATGAGGTGATATAGAATAATGTGCAGGTCCTAGCCATGGCCCCTCCTGGCAACTGCAAAAGTTAACCCTGTCCTGGCCAGAACCAGGACATTACCCGCCCCTTGTTCTATACCATCCTGCATGCCCAGATCCTACACATTCCATTTATATATATGTATATACAAGCAGAGGTATCATTTCCTTAGTCAATTTTGGCTGTTCCTCCAAGATGTCTGTTGAGTTCATTTGGTCCATGGCTGTGGGTCCCATCGGTGTCGCAACAGGACACGAAATGAACGACACGCACAAGCTGAAATGTCCAAGGTAAAAAGAAGGAAGTTTATTTCTGAACTCCAATATTTATAGACTTTCAAAAGTGACTGTGGATTGGAGGATGAAATTGCCACCTCTCCAGCCACATTGGTCAAACCAACAGTCCATCAAATTTCTCTTCCTCCAGAAAGGAATGCAAAACAATCACTATTTACATGAAAAGTGTGTGAGAAACTCCATTACAAAAATGTAAACATCAGAAGGCTTAGAAGAACTTAGAAGAACAGGGCAACACATCATAGATGTATTCTAGGTCAGGAGGGCTGGTGTGCTGTCAGCTGGTTGCAGGCTGCATCACGAGTTCACTACTGGTGCATCTGGAGCAGTCCATACTCCTTGTCCATCACAGTTATAGCATACAGTATCATTCAGCAACCAATGTTACACAATTCTACAGCACAGACTGTTCTCACCCAAAAATCTAAACCCCTGGAGGTAGTTCATGATGATTTCCAAGATCCCTGAGCTTTTGGGTTTCCTATTCAAGCTCACTAGATGATCAGCGCAGTTCACTCACTTTATGTAGCATTAGTGGCATGACATGTGGAAGAGACTTTCTCTTGAACATACAGCCCAGCACTGGCAGGGTGCCAGAAGAAGCTGTGCTTCAGTGCCAATCACTTCTGAAGCAGCTTGAACCCCTTCCTGAGATGCCAGTATCCCTTTTTCAGTTGTTGTGTAGCAGGCCTTGGGTCCTTTGTATGCCCAGCTCCAGAATCGCAGGAGTCATCCTCCAGTGTCCCCTGGTACTTTTTGGCAGAGATTCCAGGAAGGACCATTCTCTCCAGCTGTAGTATAGAGCACAGTTTCCACATCTTGTCCTGTCCTGACTGACCCAAGAGCTATTGCATGAACAATCTCTTCCTTAATTTGTTCAGAAGCTTATTTTTCAGGACCCCTCTTAAAATAATTCATCTTCTGCATCATAAGATATAGAGGGCTTTCAATCAATTGAGCTCTGGAATATGCACTCTCCAAAAGCCCACAGCTCCTAGGAAAACCTGTATTTGTTTCTTGATGGTTGGTGGGGACATAGATGCTATTTTGTTGACCATGGCCATTAGAATCTGATGACATCCATCTTACAATTTTATTCCTAAAGCCTGGGTTTCCTGGCAGATCCCTTGACCTTACTTTTCTTTAAGGCAAAACCAGCCTTCAGGAGGATTTGGATTATCTTCTCCCCTTTCTCAAAAACTTCCTCTGCTTGGTTGCCCCACACAATGATGTCATCAATATATTGCAAGTGTTATGAAGCCTCACTCTCTTCCAATGCAGTCTGGATCATTCCATGGCAAATGGTGGGAATGTGCTTCCACCCCTGGGCAGTTGGTTCCAGGTGTACTGCATGTCAGTTTGGGTCCTTGAAATACCCACTCCTGAGGCAGTCTATGCCAAGGATGCACAAGGCCTCTGGCCCATCACAGTGGGGTGGTTTTGCCATTCATTCCTGCAAGACCCCAGAACTCACTCAACAAGTCTTTTAAAAGGGCTTGCAGATTTTTTTATGTACCGTGAATTAGATGCAAGGGAGAAATACCAACAAGGTATTCTCAAGAGATGAAAACAACAAAAACTTTACTGGCAAATTTCAGAAACTCAGAGAACTCAGGCAAAAGTTTAGAGCAACATTCAGTCAACATAAAATGTCTTGCCAAGCCTTCACTTAGCAAACTCTAAGCCTGATGAACATAGCAAACTCCAACCAATCCAGGTTTAAGTTACTCAAACTTTGAGAAGAAGGCATTATAAGAAGGAAAGAGAAAAAGAGAAAGAAAATATGCAGAAAAGAATGAATACAGCTACTATGGCTAGCTTCCAGTGGTCTTCCAGCTGATATTAAATCCTAGGGAAGGTAGGGTCAAGATGTGCTTGCCTGGTGTCCTGGCTTAAGTACCCTTTGGCTTTCCTGGGCCCTTCCTCCAGGTGAGACTTCTGGTCTGGCAGCCACTCAGGAGCTGGGTTAGGGCTTCAGAGATGGGATGAGGAGCATTGCCTCCAGTGTGCCTGTGATTGGCAGTCACTATGGGGCTGGGATGCAGGCTCTAGAGGATGGGGTGTGTGGAGCAGGACATTGTCCCACCAGGGCAAGGCCCAACCTGCTCCTTTGCCCACACACACCCCCAAACTGTTTTGAGCAAGCAGTCTCCTCCAGTCTCTCACAATACCCCGTCAGGTTCACTACATCTTCCAGTACAGGCAGCTCTTGGGATCCCCTGTCACCCCAGAAGCAGAGATGGATTCTGCCCCTACTTGTCTTGGTAGCATGAGGGTACGTGGTGCACTGGTGACAAGAAAAGCCTTAAACTCCTGTGGGTCTGGTGTGCCAAGCCATCACATCCACACAATCCAAGAGATCTGACTGTCCCTTTCCTCTACCTTGCTGGAGTCAGGACCCCTCCAATTCTGGTCGTGGTATTTGTTGCTCACAAATTTGAACTGAAGGTACTGCAAATGGTTTCAAGCAACATCAGCCCTCCTGTTCTGTCTGAGTATTTGTCTGCTAGAAACTGGAGTAGCATTTATCCTTGAAGGATTTTCTGCAGTGGTTGTTTTTCCTCTCAAATCATGTACCCATGTGCTAGGGCACAGGTGGGTTTTCCATTCCACTTCCTCATGTCCTTTCTATGGTCATGCAAGTAAAACCACAGGCCACCTTGTGGTGTGCACCCTCTCTCTCAAGCAGGGGGCCCTTGCTACCAATAGAAAGGACTCTGGACCATGCTGGCAGGCCATGGGACCATGGCCATGTCCTTTCTAGCTTGTTCAGGTCTTTCAGATCTGTCTGCCATCTTGGACAGTCTTGCACAGCTGAGGTGCAGTTTGGTAGTGAAGAAAAAACATGATCTTCATATTGCCAGAGTCAGGTAGTCACCTGAAGCACTGTTGGTTCTCCTTTCATTGCCATTAATGTCAATGGCCTACGAGGATGGCGTGCTCTGCACAAACTTCCACCACATGGACTGTGTACTCTGGACCTCATCTGGAGCTACAGAGAGCTGCTCTTTAAAGTACCTCTAGCACAGCTAATGCTCTCAGGTTTTCTCAATGGCATTCCACCTGCTTTGACACACTATTAGATCATCCTTTAGAGAATGCCCTTCCCTCTGCTTGACAGGAGTCACTTCCAGAAGCTGAGAGTTTCTGTCCTCTTCCCAATCTCTCTGTCAATACCTGCATCCTGTGACAGGGATTCCAGTTGCTAGTTTCATACTGTGGGACACAATGCCCCAGCGGAGGAGCAGCCAGGTCACCAGGAGCTCTCCTGGCTGGTGGCTGACGTATTTTTGCTCACCTGGTGTAGTGGTCAGATGCCAAGCACCCACCAAAGCCACTTTCTCCTCTGCAGCTGGATGGGGGAGAGAAAATATAATGAAGGATCCATGAGTTGAAGTAAGGATTGGAGAGATCATTCATTAAATACCATCATGGGCAAAACAGGTACTCCCCAATGCTTATCAACTTAGAGATATATATGCATTGAATTTATTACTAACAAAATCAGAGCAGGATAATGAGAAATACAATAAGAACCTTGAAAACACCTTCCCTCTGTTAGAAATTAACTAACTTTTAGATGCAATTAAATGGGGACAAAGTTTTGTCAAAGCAAAAGCAAACTGTTTATTAGTAATGGTTTAACTGAGCCAGGTGTGTACCTCTCTCCCCTAGAGCTGAGCACACACACCCTCCCAACAGAATGGTTACAAAATATACCTTTTCCCATCTAGGGGGTGGTCCCTGACCCCCTTCCCATTGGCAGGGTACTCGGGGATTTACATTATCTCCTGACCGCCTACTCTTCTATCTCTTCCCCTCTCATCCTACTTCCTTTTGGTCAGGTCTTCAATGCTGCCCCTCTCCCAGCTCACAGCAACACCCAAGAAACCAACCAGAACAAATCCAAACCACAAACAACACCACACAGAACCAACAATTTTCACTTAACAACCTTTTGGCTTCAGCAAAATATTACCTCATCTCTCATACCCTCACCCCTCCTTCCTTCCCACTGACAGCAAAGGGACAGAGGGAATGGGGGGTTCGGTGAGTTCATCACCTGTGGCTTCTCCCACTGCCCAGAGAGAGGAGTTGTTCCCCTGCTGTGCTATGGGGTCCCTCCCACAGGAGACTCTTCATGAACTTCTCCAACATGAGTCTAGCTCATGAGATGCAGTCCTCCCCAAACTGCTGCAGTGTGACTCCATCCCATGGGCAATACAATCCATGCCCAAGCTGCTGCAGCATGGGTGACTCTTCCATGCAGTGCAGTCCTTCAAGGCCAGGCTGCTCCAGTATAGGAGCAGGGCCCCTCCCTCCACAGGTCTCCCATGGGCTCACAGTCTCCTCTCAGGCACCCCCTGCTCCAGTGTGGGGCTCCTCCACAGGCTGCAGGCAAATCCCTGCATCCCCATGGATCCCCATGGGCTGCAGGGGCACAGCTGCTTCACCATGGCCATCATGGGCTGCAGAGGGATCCCAGCTCTGGTGCCTGGAGCACCTTCTGCTCCTCATTCTGCACTGACCTTGCTGTCTGCAGAGCTTTTCTTACATGTTCTCACTCCATCATTTTCCAGCGACAATTTCAACTGCACAACAGTTTTTAATTTATCTTTCTTCTTAAATATGTTTTCTCAGAGGTATTACCACTATTTCTAATTGGCCCAGCCTTAGCCAGCAGCACATCCATCTTTGGAACTGCCAGGGATTGGCTCTGCTGGACATGGAGAGAACTTCTGGCAACTTCTGACAGAAACCACCCTTGTAGCCCCTCCCTCCCAGCCCCCTCAAAACCTAGGCCATGCAAATTCAATACAGCTGGGAATAGGGATCAGGTGATTATCTCTGGCCCTGCCTCTTCCTCCTGTTTTGAGAGCTCTACTTCCTCTTTATCCCTCACTAAGTGAGCTGATTTGGTTTTCTTCTTCTTTATAGGGACAACTACTACTGGCACAGGCGATTCCTTGGGTTCACCTGCAAATCAGGCCACAGTGCCTGTAGGTCTGTTTTCTTCCTCTTTCCCCTGAGGGTGCTGTCCAGTATTGAACTGTGTCCAGTAAAGAGTAGCCAGGCCCAGCACGCTACAATAAGTTGCCCCTTTCCTGAGCTGCCACAGCATGCTCCTTGCAAATATTCTGTCACTTTAGCAAGATCCTGTAGTTGTTCAGGGATGAACTTCCAAACCACTGGAGCAGAAGATTTTTTTAAAAACTGCTTCGTTTTTTGCCACATTTCATGCCACTCATGACTGTCCACCCTTGGGGCAGATCTCTGAATGAAATTCCTAGAAATCTGTTTCTTGACTCTAGGCATGGTGTGGACTGAGACAGTGAGTCTTAGCCACAAGAACATGCTTTCCTTAACATCCAAGGGAAATTCAAAATTCTCAAAAGCTGTTGTAACAGCTGAAGGAGGAGAAGGAGGTGAAAGACTGGAGAAAATCATCCTCCCCTGTTCCCCCACAGAGTGAGTGTGATTATTGACTCCCAAAGACAGTGCCTAAAGTAAAGGTAGGAGAGCAGCACTGAATACACTTCCAAAATTATGCCCATTGTCCTTGATCAGTCATAGACTGATATCCCATAATACAGCAAAAAAGCAACTCCAATCCTTCTCCCTGCTCTGAAAAAGAACATCACAAGGACCACATATGGGAATATGTGAACGCAGGGTTAGGTACCACAACCACATGAACAGACCAAGCAGCATTGTGACCGGTGGCTCTGGAGTTAAGGCAACAAATGCTTAGATTGAATTTGTTTCCAAGCTGCTCTGGACAGATCTATTGTTACCTCAACCCTTGATGCCACACACTGGGTGCCCAATAAGGCTGTAGTGTTTTAGGAATGGTACTCCCCAGTTTAGTGCTCCCACTGAGACTCTCCAAACCACATGCCACTCACTTGCTCCTCCCTCCCCCTCCTCCCACCCCTTAAACTGGATGGAGAGGAAAATTGGAAGCACAAAAGTTAAAGATCATAGGTTGAGATAAGAGCAACTTATTGGAAACAGCTGTGAGATAAGAATTTGACCAGTGTTAGTGACAGAGAGTGCAAGAATCACACAGAACCCCCCCACCAATAGACAATACCCAGCCACTCCCTCTGCCACGCTACTTGACCAGAAGGGTCCCCTTTCTCCCCTGAAGAGACTCCCTCCCTGCAGCAGTGATGTGAGGTGTTATAGGATAACCTCCAGGTCCTAGTCATGTCTCCTCCTGGCTACTGCAAAAGTTAACCCTTTCCTGGCTGGAACCAGGACACCTGAGAATGGTGTTTTGTTCAGAAGGTGCAGCCTAGAAGCCAAGCTGGTGTCAGAGCAATGCGGAATGTTTTTGCCATCATAGTCAATACTAGAGAATGTAAGATGAAACATGCTGGGTCAGTGCCTGAGGCCTTGAACACTGTATCCAGCAATGCCAAGTGCCCTATATTTCATAGGGCAGTGGCAGCCTCTGTAGTACATCCAGTCATTTCTGTGGTGTGGAAGTTAGGAAGAGGAAGCCTCTTCCCTATCCCATTACATGCAGAATTACATATGTGTATGGATAGTGGCTCATTTTACAGTGTTGAACTGTCAGAGATATATGTAGAAATGTACTTTCTTCTGTCACAGGTTTTTGAGTTTTTGTTTTGTCTGGAGTTTTTTCCCTTTTCAGAATTGTGAATTTGCTTCATTTGAAGAGTTGGTTTTGTATGCTTTAGCACATGTAATTTGATCATGTAACTAAATTCTAAAAATGGGAGGTTCCTTTTGCATGCCTGATAATGAACTTTTTTGTCCCATGTAATTTTCAAGGTATGCAGTTGTTGAGTGACTTTAAAAAAGCTGCTAGAATTCAAGAAATAGTGTCAGATGTTTTGTTGGTATAAGCAGCATAGTTAAATTACTTTTTCTTACATCAGATATCACCAGTTGTGAATTTGACCTAACACTGTTTTTGTCTAAAATGTACTTTCAGCTTTCTTTTGGTCTTCATTTTTGAAATGTCATTTTTGCTTCATTCATTTGAATGTCTCTTAATGAAAGAAACAGTAACAGCCTCAGCCTCACTGTAGTAGAGTTAAGCTGCTAATAGGAATTCAGTTTTCCTGAGTTCCATTTATTACCTGCCTGCAGTAGAAACAGATTAATTCTGATGAAAAGAAATTCAATCCATGAAGTTTTCACTGCTCACTTTCACATCTTGTCAGATTACTTGTGTCTCCTAGTAATGGTTTATTTTCATAGAACCGATGCACAATTTATGTTACTGTTTTGGGTCCTCCTTGCCTAAAGTATGTGGTTACTGTAAAGTGATTAGTTGTGTTTGTCCTGGGTTTTTTTTTTTTCTCATGCTTTGATTCTAGATGCTTTTGTAGAAACTGTTTTTAAAGGGTCTTACCTTGAGCCAAAAAATATAGTCCTTTTCATCCCTGAACCAAACTACTACTTTTTGCTTGGCCCTAATACAAAGCAAGGAATTTGGTACGGAATCTTGATTATTAACATCTATCCACTGTGTATGTAACTGCTGGTTTTACATCATCTTAGCATGCTTTTTAGCACCTCACTTCAATAAGCCTGGTATTGATGTGAAACTCTGCCACTGCTGGATGGCTGAGCTGAGGTGGAGCAGTGAACAGAATCTCTGTGGGAAATGGCTCAGTGGCCTATCAGGTGCATATCACAGGTCTCTTCACCATTTCAGCCTAGAAAGCTCTTTGTGTTTTAGAGTTTAAAAGCCAATGTCTTTACAGGTTAACTTTCTCAGGCATATTTACTAAAGGAGAAGACTACTGCATTTCCAAACAGCTAGCTTGTTTCATGTTTCCTGAATGACCCAAAATGATTTTTAAATTGTTAGCATGTATTTGTATTCTGGTCCAGATGATAACCATAGTTTTTGTCTTTCATTGAAGAGCGTATACATTCTGTTCTGTTACAATGTATTTTTTGAATTTTTTAAAAAAATCAATAAATACTCATATGATGTTTCATTTGTAAATGTAAACAATGTTATTTGCTTATTTGAATGGTTTCTTCAACTGCTTTAGCTGCAGGGGACACGTCTTTAAAACACATTTATTTAACTTAAGTTCTTCTAAACTCTTTGTCTATGATCTCAGCTATGTTCTATTGTAAGCCCTTAATATTAAGTTATTGGGACCAATGTATAGTTAAGTAGTAAAAAATTGCATTTTCATTCTTTATGATTTATTATTCTAAAGACATTTGTAATTGATAAGCAGCAGCTCAGTGTTACTGAAGAACAGGTGTTTAGCTTGGATACTTTCAAAGGTCAGGCTTCAAATTACCTGTGATAATTAAAGACAAATTCTTCAAGCAAGCCTTTACAAACTCTGAATAAAGCATTTTAGTGCTTGCTTCGTATTTATGAATGCTATCTACCCAGTTAATTGTTTTGCAGACTTTGCCTGGAAATGGTTTAAAGGAAAATTCAGCTTTGGTAAAATTGTTATTTTTAAGTGACTATGTGGTATTTTGGCCATTGTTCTGTAACCAGACTAGGAAAGTTACAGTTATTTCTGCTGACCATTTAAGTGCAGTAAATTATTCAGAGAATTTGTTTAAATGGAAACATTTAGAGAAGCTGTTTACACATGTATAACTTGAGCCTCCAGTTTTTACTGAAGCAAAACACAAGTTGCAGGTAGTCCAGTAGGAAATTCCACTGTGAATTTCCACAAAGCAAAGATCATAGAAAAATGTAAAATGCCAGGGTTGAGTGCCCACAATCAGTCCCAGTATGTGGCTGTAGGCATATTTGGCTTGCTACATTGGCAGGGCTTGGAGTCTTAACTTTCCTCCATAGTGGCTCCATAACAAAACCTCACACAGGATATAGTTTCTATGTGATGTTCTCCTCTGATTGCAATGGTTACACAATTTTCTTTTCCCCTCCACATTTGTTTACTCGTTAACTGTTCCATTTTATACATGGATACTTCAATGTTTTATTGTGTGGCATTTCTAAATGTCTCTCCTTTCCCCAATGCACACATTTCTGAAGGGTTGCACGCACAGGAGAGGTCCTGCTGGATGCTCTAGAATCAGGTTTACTTGTGGCTCGCACATTCCAGTGCATGGGTTTGAATTGTTGGCAGGACTAGACTGAAATGAAACTTCTACACTTGTATTAGGGTTGACACTGAGCTCAAACATTTTCCTACAGTGGCCTTAAACAAAACAAAACACTTTGTGGAGGTTGGATTTGGAAATCAGTGTAGGAGTGCTTGGATCTCACTACTGAGGTATGCATGTGAGGAGAATTTCAGGGAAGTTCTACCCTCGGTGGATTTCAAGGAAAGACCTGTAGTTTTGGTCTGATCTTTACATAATTGATGATAATCATCAATTATGTAAAGATCAGGTAAAAATCTGAGCAGGTCAGATTTTTAAAAAGCACCTAAATATCATTTTCAAAATTGACACAGGCCCTATGGATGCTAATAGGAAGTCATTTGAAGCTGTAAAATAATCTGAAAAGGTAGAAGCTGTTTGGGATTTACATATGCACCTGTGCAGATTAGGTACCTTACCTCCACTTCACTATCTGGGGCACCCTACGCACTGTTTTGCAAACTTGGGCTGTTTATTGGTTTGATGGAGGGAAGGGTTCTGTGCACTGAATCTATTATAATGAAGATAGTTGCAGTTATAGTGTTAGCTGCCAGAGAGAGTTTATTTTCAAAGCTCCCTGCAAATGAATGAATCAAAAGGTATGTTTTAGCAAATCTCCAGATAAAGCCAAAGAGAGAAAGTGCAGCAAGTGCTAAAAACAAGAATGTAAATCCAGATGATACTGTTCTGTCCTTGAATGTTTTGGCTGTGGACACAGTTTGTGGCCACTTTGAGCTTGGGACTGGAATCCCAGAAAATGGGCTAGTGCTGAAGAATACAAAAGTCCTATCACTTGTTCAAAGTAGAAAACCCAAATAATAATTAAGCATTTGAAATTACAGCATCAGGCTTCTTGGCATCATTAACGTAAAACAGATTTGAAATGTTTTCAGATAAATGGTTCAGATAAAATGTTTTCAGATAAATGGTTCTTTGAAGATCCTATCTCCAAAAATTGGAAAAAAATGAGATATTAAAAAGTGAAGATGTTTGCATGATTGTGTTAGAGAAGAATACTTTTGAAGTAAGACTGTTAAAGACAGTGTTTATTTGCCCACATTTGGAGTCAAGATCCCCTATAATTCTATGTATGTAACTATACATCTAACCCCTTCCCTCCCCACACCCCCAGAACCATTGGGGACTTCTTTCCCAGCAGGATTGACCAGACTGCAAATATTAGTGAAATTATTCTAAAATAGCAGTGTACAGTCAGTCCCAGAGGGAACTGTGATCAGCTGATTTGCCTTTGTGTTAACATTCAAAGGGTAGTGGGAATTATTGAACTTATATTAAAAATATAATGATAACTTATTTTTAAGTCCCTTCAAGTAGCTTGAGAGTGACTGTGCTGCCATATATTATCAATACCTGCTTCTGTAAAACAAGCAGTGGAGTTGGGCTTTTGTTTCCTGTCCTGGTGTCTGAGATGTTAGTCAGGTGTACTATCACTGTTCCTGCTCATTGGTCAGATCAGTTTTTCTAAAATTATGTGTGGAATGATGTTGAGCTCTGTCTTCACCAGAAATATTAAAGGCTGGCTTTTGGCAGAAGGGTATTATCTCCTGTGTGCTTGTACTGTGCCATGCTCAATGGCCAGTACAATAATCTCAACAGCAATGTTTGTCTCTTACCCTGAGGGAGTATAAACACCTTTAGAAATGGTTGACAAAGCCCTCATTATCTCAGTTTCTGTGTCTTCTGAAAGCTGTGGGGATTTTTTCTAATGGGAAGTTTGCACTTTCACCAATTACCAAACTATTGCCTGATGTTCCAATTACTATAGGCTTTTGTTGTGGGTTAACTCTGGTGGGCAGCTTAAGCCCCACACAGCTGCTCACTCTCTCCCCCCTGGTGGGATAAGGGAAAGAATCAGAAGGGCATGAGTGGTAAAACTCAGGAGTTGAGATGAAGACAAAAGCTGTGTGTGCAAGCAAAGCAAAACAAGGAATTCATTCACCACTTCCTGTGGGCAGGCAGATGTTCAGGCACCTCCTGAAAGCAGAGCTCCAAGGACTCAAGATGGTGACTTGGGAACACAAGGGCCATAATGCTGAGTGTCCCCCTCTTCCTGTCCCCAGTTTTTGTCACTGAGCAGGATATCACTGGGATATCCCTTTGGTCCATTGGGGTCAGCTGTCCTGGCTGTATCCCCTCCCTGCTCCTTGTGCACCCCCAGACTGCTCACTGATGGGAAGGGGTGAGGAGCAGAAAAGGCCTTGGTGCTGTGCAAACCCTGCTCAGCAACAGCTGAAGTGCCAGTATGTTATCAACAGTGTTTTGGTCACAAATCCAAAACTTAGCACTATACATGCTTTTATGAAGCAAATTAGCTCCATCCCAGAAAGAAAACCGTGCAATCCACCCTTTATTCCATACTATTGACACTGTGCTCAGGTCCCACATTATCCAATAGATTGTCCCTCATTAACCACTTCCTCTTACCCATCCTGGAATATATACATGGAAATCATTACCTTAGTCTGGATCACCCCTTTAAAAGTCCACAAAGTATCCCTTGAGTCCATTTAGTCCATGTGTATTCAATCTGTTATTCTTCCTGTGTTCAATCAGTTCACACAGGACAGGAGAGGTGGTGTGATCCATGGACTTACTGGGCACCAAAGCTCAGGTTGGGTCACTGCTGTACTTTCACATCTTGTGAGGCTTGTTCTCCATTGGTTCAGATGGTCCTGCTGCGCTAGTTTCCATAGCATGCTGCTCACATCCTGGGTTACAGAAGTTTAAAGGTATTCCTGTGACAATCTCCACCGCTGGTTCCTTTGGGCCAGATTATAGGGCTTAACAAAATATAATAGGGTTTGCAGCAAACTCCTCCCTTTGCTCTTTGCCTGGCTAGCAACGAGGGGTTCCTGCTATAGTAATTCCCATGACATGCAGCTCAGATCCTGGATTACAGCAATTTAAAGGTGTTTCCACTACAATCTTCGGGCCTCATCCCTTAGGATGCTTAGGATTCAGCATTGCAATGAACTCCTCCCCTTGTCCCTCCTGCAGTTTGAGATTACACACAGGCCCACCTTCCACATGGGCAGTGTGGGCTTGTCTACAGACCACCATCCTTTGGGGATGTAACTGCTCCAGAATGGCAGTATCCATAGGCCACTCTCCCTTCAGGGGAGTACCTGCTCTAGTATAAACTTCTCCGTGGCCATGTGTGTTTTTGGTTGTACCATCATGATTTTAGCCACAGTCACAGTCCAGTGAAGTTGAATTCAGCCTGTTCAGCACAGGAATGGGAGCAGTGCCCTGGTTGTCTGCCAGCCCATTCCTGCTATCAGTATCTTCCCAGGCAGAACAGAATAGGATGATAAGAAGAAAATGAAACAACAGAAGCAAAAAGCAGTCACTAGTGAGCACTAGTTACTAATCTACATCCAGGCAAGCAAGCCCCATGGCAAGCACAGGAGCCTGACAACTAATAGCTAAACACATATAAATTTGGTATAGCATGCTCTGATCGAATCAGTTGTTATCTCTAACTCCTCATGCCCCGCACTGGCCAGAAGGGATTGTGCAGGTATACCCTGGTGGGCAGATCAGCTCCATGCAGCTGCTCTTACTCCCCTTTAGTGGCATGTGGGAGAACAACCAGAAGGGTAAAAGTGCTAAAACACAAGGGTTGAGATATAGACTGTTTAATAAGGAAAGCAAAAGCCACACATGCAAGTAAAAGCAAAACAAATCATTCATTCATCACTTCCCCTGGGCAGACAGGTATTCAGTCATCCCCAGGAGGGCAGGGCTCCATCACATGTAACACTGACTTGTGAAGACAAACACCATCCCTCCAAAACCCCCACCCTCCTTGTTGCCCTGGCTTTGTGTGCTGAGTGTGATGCCATATGGTGTGGGATATCCCTTTGCTCAGCTGGGGACCTGGCTGTGTCCCCTCCTGGCTTCTTACACATCCCCAGCCTTCTTGCTGGTGGGGTGGTGTGAGAAGAGAAAAGCCCTTGTGTGAGCACAGCTCAGCAATAGGTATTGGTGTGTTACCCACACTTTTGGTCACAAAGCCAAAACATAGCACTAAGCAAACTGCTATGAAGCAAAGTAGCTCAATCCCAGTCAAAACTGGGTACAGCTTTTTATGCTTCAGTAACATCTTTGCCTCTGTGTGCCACTGGGCAGAAGTCAGGAAATAGGAAAGCTCCTTTTATCCATGTGAGCTCACAGTCATTGTGCTTGGAAGAGAACTTACACCTTTTTATTGAGTTATTTCCTGCAAAACTTACTCATTTTTCAAGACAACTACTATTTTTGTTGTATTTAAAGGGGGAAAAGTGTTGTCCAAGAATGTCAGCAAGTGAGGCAGGATTTTTTTGACAATTTTAGGGACATTTCTGGTTTGCACAGCTCCAGGCTACCTGAAAATTGAGAGTTTTTACTTGGCTCTCAGAAACTTGCAGGTGTCCTGCTACTGAAAATCAACTTGACATCAAATGGCTGTGTTGTGTAGGAAAGGACTTCTAGGTCTCCAAACCTTGATTTATACATGACTAGCCAAAGGAAAGAAAATATGTTGAGAATGTGAAATAGAGAGAGAGATAAACCAGAACAAGATGATAGCAAGAACTGATCTTCAGAGAGAGCCTCATGTAAAAATCAAAGCACCTGGACTTCATTGCATTCTGGTTTATAGGTTTTCTTAATCACCCAACTTCTGAGGGAAGGTAGGCAGAACCACAGTTGATGGTAGTGACCCAAGGTAGATCTACAAGAAGATGTTTTATAGTTTCCATTTATTTCAGAAATGATTCTGTGGACTACAGACCATCTAGTTCATATTATCCCATTTTTGACCTGAAAGGAAGTCAGAATGGTGGCAGCATTCTGTTTAAAAAGAAACATAAAAATTGTTCTCATATGAGTTGCCATAAGGAACGGTATGCAAAATGGAAATGTAGCCTATTTGTTCACAAAGCATACTGCAGGAGGTAGTATTTGCTGCAGCAAGAGTGTTTCCAAGCTGACTCATGAGTATGCAGCATTAGGAAAACAAATGCAAATCTAGCACAAGCTATCCAACTAGCTGGACCAGAATTCTATCTAAACTAACTTTCTTCTATTCTGGCCATTGTTACCTTTCTCCTTATTTCAAGCCCTTTATTCAAGCACTGCTGAAGTTTTGCTCTTCTTGTCTCCAGAAAAAGCCAGGGGCCTCTTTTTTGTTTCAGTTTCTGAAAGGAAAGAAGGTAAACAGAGAATAACTGGCTACTGGTAGTGTGTGGGTCCTCAGGTGTGGTGTGGATGTCACCTAGGTAACATTTTAGCTTGTCTACTTGGCATCTTGCAAATAAGTTTGAAATCCTCCCACATATCCCTGCATGTAACTTGGTCTGTGGAAAAAATGTGAGTTATATTTTGATAGCCAATTTTAGAATTTAGGGGATTTATGTATGAGAAAGTTTAAAAGCTATCAGGATCTCTCAAAATACTGCAGCCAGCACTGAACACACCGGACTGCATTCTCTGCCAAAATCTTTCTCAGTAAATCCTAATGTGACTTGATAACTTAGCTACAGACCTTGGCTTGGAACAGAGCCCAAACTTTGAAAGACTGGAAGTTTCAGTTGGCAAAAATGTGAAGGTGCAGTGGTGAATTCATAGCAGACTAGGGTTTAGTTTTAATTATAGTAAGGGAATTCAGCTCTCAAGAAAAGACCCTTAAAAAGAGATGCAATAAGAAAAGGTGAAGAAGGAGAAAGGAGACAAGTTAGAGTTTGTTCCCCTCTCTGTGACTGAAGCTGAGGCTTTAAGAGAGGGTTTATTTGGATATCTTCTCCTTCAGTCTCACTAAACACTGAAAGTACAACGGAGCAGGGTAATTTTCGGAAGTGAAATGGTTGTTTCTTGTTTTAATTAAAGAAGGGTGGTTTTTTATGCATATTGCCCTATTTCTAGGTTAGTGCACAACATCAGGGTCTGTACCAGCCTCAGATTTCTTAGCCAATTCAGGCAGCTGATTTTCTATTCACAGTTTCACACTGATCCTGTTCTCCCTTCATTAATGCAGCATTTGGGGCTTTCACACGTGGTTTGTAAACAGAGAATCATTAATGTTTGCTTCACTCTTCAGTGACAACCTTAGTCCTTAAAAAGAGTGTTCCTGAGAACTTATTTCCATTCATGCTGTTGCTAGAAAGTTATTTCAAACTCAAGCAACTTTGTCTTTCCAAAGTAACCAAGTTCCTCTCTCATGTCATCAGTTGTTCAGGTTGTACCCAAGACCAGGCTCCTCCACTAATGCTCCATACCATGCTCATCCTCAGGGTATGTTATTAGCAAAACACACCTTCTCACCTCCCTCCTACTTTTTAGGCCCTGTGATGAGAACAGGAGATCTCAGGATTGCCAGTTTTTTTCATGTTTCCTTTGATGTGAATTATAAAATTTATTAAAGCTCCTCCCTCTGGAAACACAGTATTTACCTGCTATATGTGTGGCAGACAAGTTGTTTCTGCAAAAACCATGTCAGCTATAGTTAACATTATTTTGTAGTGCTCTGCATTGTGTTAATTTCTGAATAATTAAAATGTATTAATTTTTATCACGTTTTTATTATTTATTTGGGGGGATGATTGTATTAAGTGTTTAAACTCGGTGGAGTTAAGCTACTCTCTCCTATGTTGACAAAAAATATGTATCTTATTTACAGAATAGAGGATGTGAACCGGATAGCTAGGTAGTTTTCAATGTAAGTGTGATTTTTTTTAAAATAGAAAGTCCCATCCCCTGATTTCAGTTTTCCTATCAGACAAACAGGTCTCTTTGCACCTCTCAGTGCCAGCCATTGTAAACAAAGTTGCTCACTTTGCATGTGCTGCTGTCTGTATAAATACTTACCTGGGTTAAGATTTAACAGATGGAAGGTGAGCAGTAAGCACTTGCTGCACTGATTATCCTCTATGCTATGGTGGCAGCTGATTTTCTCTTTTGTGAAACCAAACATCACATCCAGAGGTCGGACAGAGCTGGGTCTCCCTTGCTTGACTGAGCATAATACATGGCTCAACCTTCCAGTTCTCATGAATCACTGAAACAGGAGCTCTGAATTCAGAGGAATAGCAGGGAAAAAAACCCTCTTCAAGTTTCTTCGGCTCAGAATTACTTTGCATTTAGCAGATATTTTATATATTGTCTTTGGAAACCGTACCAAATATTTTTTTGTCCTCTTATTTGTACTTTGCTGGTTTTTGTAGATGTCAAGTGTGTGCGTTACTGTAGCCAGGAGGGTGAAATACTGCCTCAGTAACCTGTGACAATGCCTTTAGTCTGCTTGTTGTTGCCTATTTATGGCGCAGTAATGGTTTATTTCATCGTCTAAACCCTAGGACTGTATTTTAATGAAGATTTAAGGCTATGATACAGCTGCTATTCAAACTGTGTGAGAGAGGCATGTTGGAATAGCTCAAGATTTACTGCTGAACTGTCAGTCTTTAAGCTACCAAGTGTCTTTACCCTTTGGTGCAGTAGCTACGGAGGGAACTGTACCCACTGCTGTGAGGCAGACACGGCGATTAATGAACCTGAGGCGCGCTAATCAAACATGTGTTTTCTTGGCACAGTGATTGTGTTATATATCACATCCCAATGTACAGGCCTTTATCTTTCCTTAATGATCTAGCAAGGGGGCTTTTTTAAATGTGGGTGTTTTTCATGCTCTCCTTAGATTTGTTCCACAGGGGGTGGCCGTTAAAAACATCTGACGGGCATGCAGTTAGCCAGCACCCTGCTGAGATTAGTAAAATACTATATTTAGTAATAGCAGTACATCAAGGAACTCCAGCATTGCAGGAAACAGTTTGATTCAATGCTCTTTTTTCTGATTTTTTAAAAGAAATTTTTTGTGTATATCTTATTATTTCATCTGGGATAATTTTTTTCCCAACTTGGGCTTGGTTTTTATGTCTGTTATTCAACTTTTTAAAAAAGATTTGTTTCGACTATGGGATTTCCCCCTCTTTTTTTGTTTTGTTTTTACTAAAAAAATAAAAAAGTAATTGTTAAACAGGTAGTAAGAATGAAAAGTGGTATTTGGAATCTCGTACTGCTCTGTGTCTGAAGGAACTGATCTAATATTTGTTAGGAAATCTCTATGGATAATACATAATACAAGGATTCATACTTTTAAGTATTACAAACTGTGCAGTGAAAGCTTCTAAAATTGGCTTTGATAAAATGGTTGAAATGAGCAAGTATATTAAATTTATTTCTGTGCCCGAAGTATTTCTTCATCAATAAATAAGCATGAAAGAGACTTGGAGCTCAGACAGGTTTGTTTCATTTTTTCTTTGATAGTTGACATGACTAACTGTAGATGAACAACATAAAGTGGAAGATAAAAGACCCATATGAAAAAGAAAGTTTTTCACCAGGATGCCAGAGGAAGTAAACTGTTTCATAAGACTCTTGTCCAAATCAAAATCACTATTTTAACAACTAATTTCTGAGCCTATTCTGGTTTTCTTGTTGCTGTAAATCTAAGCCTATGTAAAATCTTGGAAACTACTCTGTAAACTCAAGACTCAATTGGGTGCTCTCCCTTTAAGGGGTAGATTTAAAGGAATACCATCCTTTGTTCTAACAAAATAGTCCAGGCTTGTCAATCCAGAAGATTTGTGCATTGCTGAACATAATGGCATTTTATTACCTAGTTTATTTCTGTCTAGCATTCTAAGACTCCTGCTGATGCTTTGACTCAAAGTAGTTTTCAGTTTGGAAACTTGAACTCCAGTGTCACAGATGACTTCTTTCTTTTGGTAATTTGTATTTTTTTTTAACTATTAAATGTTCAAGAAAGAAAATGTTTGTCCTGACAGAAGTTGTGTTTCACACTGTGAACATCTAAGCAGCAGTGTGTGAAAAGGGTAGCCTTTATTTTTGCTCCCCTCAGACTCTTGTTAGCTAACTCGTTTCTAAGAGTAGTTTGGGGTATTATAGTCAAGCTTAATGATTAAGTAGCAGTACAGCAGGTCTCTCACCCTCCTCAGCTGTGATTCAGTAAACCACAGCCCTTCTCCATGCTGAAGGACAGATGTTCAAATTCAGACATGCATGCTGAAGGCCAGCAGACTAGGCTCTTCTTGAAGTTAGGAACATTGTATTTGCAGAATCATTTCTGCAGTTTAACTATGGCCATTATCTGAAATTGCATATTGATCCAGTTTTTAAAGCAGCTTATTGCAAGATAAATCCTGAAATATTTTTGCAGTTTCCATGAGAACACTTGCAAGTAGGGAGAGGTATTATAGTAAAGGTAGACTGAAGAGACATCTTTATAGAAATATGAGAGAAATGGGAAATTTCCTGCTTGTGAAGCAGCATTATGATAGAAGTACCCTAAAATGTAATTTCCTCTACAGTTTTATGCAGTGCAGTTTACTTTCTCCTGTATAAAATAATATATAAAATTAAGAATTCTGGCTATGCCATTCCCCATTCATTTGTAACATTATAAACATTCATCTTATATCTTCCTTTATATGTAGTTATAAATGCCCATCAGAATATGTACATCTCTTCAGTAATTTGAAATACTGAAAACAAGGGCCAAATTTCAGCATAAGTTGTCAAGTGGTTTCAGACCTTCACATAAATGTCTATATACACGCTCCAATGAATGGCACCCATCCATACATATTCATACCATGCTGCTTGTTCCTTACTGAAGCAATCTGTAAAATGAATATACATTTGTATGTCATGTGAATATAGAACAAGAAAACATATATGTGTGAGTAAATCTGTGGCATTGTGAAAAAATATACTTCTAGAATTTATTTCTGTATTTTGGTGTCTGGGATGCCCTTTGTGTTTTATGCATTGAGGTTTTGTGCTGTGGAGTGCTGTGTTTGGGATTCTTGAGCTGGCCATACATGATTTATCTCAGGTGTATGTAGTTACCCAGGAGAAAAGCTGGCAGTGCTGTGTGCTTTTCCCAATAAATGAGCAGTCTCATTTAGAATTATTGCCAGCATCTTGTTGTGCTGACACTGCTTTGTGCTGTGTGGACAAACCTTGGAGGAGAATTACATGTAAATCACTCATAATAGTCTGAGGCTAGAGTCTTGCATTTTACTCAGAAACTTGCACAACCCTTGCTAGAGATATCTATATCCTGGCCATTGTTTTCTAACCAGATTCTAATTCTTTTCCATGAGATCTCTGCTTATGTGTTATCTAAATAAAACATTCTGAATATTAATGAGTGAAATTTCATTGCTGTTTAATCCTTAAATGCACTGAGCTAATCTATGAGTGTCCCTTAATTATAAAAAGTGAAGCCAGGAAATTAGGTCCTGGACACAGAGAGTAATTATTTTCATAACTCTTTTGTTTCTACCTCCACAATGTATGGAAAGAGAAAATGACCAATTGTGGTTAGGCCAGAGGCCTTTATGATGGCTTAGAGTCCCAGCACTGCCAGTCAGTCCAGTCCAGCTTGGATGAGTCATTTAAAGGCTGTCCATGAAGTGTCCTTGCCTGCCCAACAGAGATCTGGTGAGATGGGCTGTAGTTAAGCACTCCTGACTCTTTAAGGCACAGAGGAACTTAGAAACTTATTATTTTTGTTGTCATTAATCTCAATAATGGCTTCATAATCACCATCAGAGCATTTGGCCAGCCTTCAGTCATCACTCCTTGATCACAGATACTGAGTCAGGTATTTGCTGTGCTCTGCCTTACAGGATATGATATTCTTGAAAGAGTGTTATAGATGTTCAGATTCTTCCCACACTAAGTAATAATAGCATGGACATAGAAACTGAAATATTTGCACCATGCTGCTGGCCAAAACCCAAGAAGTGTTTGCTGCTATTTGAGCTATTTGATAATTATTTGACTACTATTATTTCTCTCTGAGTGCCTTATTTGGACATTCTGCTCTAATAGGTAAATAAAAAAGCCCCAAATTTTGGCTTGTTGAGCAAACTTGAAGGGGAAAGGAATAATGTAGTTTAAGAATGTAGCAACTGGACTGATAAATAACAAAACAGGATTACTGGGAAATTGCACATACGCATGCCAAGTGTAGAAGTCTGAATGTTTCTTCTGACTGCACAAATCTGTAGACTAGAGAGATCTGATGAAAGGACAAAGTCTTATTTGTTCCTATTTAAAGTCCAGTCTTTTGTGTTTTATATCACTATTCATATCATTAATATAGAAAGTGTTTATTTTGGTTTGGCTGAAGAGCTTCAACAGAGCAAGAGATAATTAGAAAACTGTTGTCTGAGAAATTCCAAAATAATGGCCTTGATACATTGAGATGAGGCCAAAAATGCATAATGAAATCCTTTTGGGAAAGTTAAGCCTATAGAGATACCAAAATTCTGAATTTATTGCCATTTCAGTGTGGGATTCTAAAGGGGATGTGAGTCAAATCTGCTATTGCAGATAGTAGTGTCATGAAATACTGACAGTTTTTTCCTCTGGCTATCTCCTGTTCTTTCAGCTTGTTAGTCATTCTTTATTCCAGTGGACACTAGTGAATTTTATACTCATATTATTCTGACAAAAACTTAACTGACAAACATGCTGCACAGCTCAGAAAGGGCCATTTCCCCATTTCTAGATATGTCCTTTTCTTGGTCACCAGATTTTGCTTCTTTTCTGACGTCCTGTTTGCAGCACAGGACCATCTTCTTGATCTTTGCTGCCCCATTTCTCACATTGCATTCCCACAACACAAACTCAGCAGAAAATCTACTTTGCAACCAGTTGTGGAAGCTTGATAAGCCTTTGTCATAACAGTAGTCCCTGACATTTAAAGGACTTCAGTTTATATTTGTCAGCCAAATTTCATACCTTCATACCTCTTTCAATTAATCAAAGTTAAACCATTGTATATGTGAAGGGGCCTCTTGTGGTTTCTAAGTGAGTAGTATGGCTTTTCTGGCAGAGAGCCACAAGCAATTTAGTAGGCACATAATGTGGGGGTTGAGAGGAAGAGAGACAGGAATAATCCAGAAAGCTTTAAGAAGGGCTGAATGAAATCAGTATTTCTATACACAGTACAAGACTTTCACATTCTGTATCTTACTTTTGGCCACAGCAAAACTGTTTTGATGTGTTGTCAGTAAAGTAATTCTGGAACATAGCACCAACTTGTTTTTCCCCTTAATCAGTTTTTCACTGGTTTTGCTTCAGTTGAAGTATTCCCAATTTCCACCTGTGGCAGAGTTAGGCACAAGGGATTTAATACACAGTTTACAATTTTTATATTGTCACTAAACTGTTTCCACAGGAATAAACTTAATGTAGTTCCTAGTTGTCTTCAGAAATGGCAAGATTTATTTTGTAGCCTAAAAGTCAGGATGAGGCTTTAGCATGTACCTTTTGCCTGAGAGCCATAGAGCTGTAAATAGATACTAACATAAAAGGTCTGTCTCCAGCAGAGCTGATCTCTCTTTCCAATTCTGACAGGGGTCACACAGTTGATGTAAATTACCACCATAAACTAAATTCCACCTCTCCTGTAGAACAAAGTGCTTGATCTGCCTGTCCAGAAGTCAGGAGCTATGCAGAGCACTGTAATATTTCAACAGTTCAGCATGAGTGGCAACCTGTTCTTAATAATGAAATGCTAGTAACATTTAATTTCATTTTGTTTCACCATGTTAAAATCCGTCCTTTCTTTAGAGGATTTAAAAACCATCTGAAGGGAACCTGAAGACAAAGAGAATAATTCAAGTAGAAGCACTATCTTTCTCTGTATTTCATGCTAGTTCAGGTTCAATATACACATCTTGATGCCCACAGGGAATGAGTTACATTTAGAAAAGGATAGTCTAGACATCTCAAGAAGAATGCGATTTCTCCATTTTATCTGTCGTTTTGATTCAATTGTTGTATGTATCATAATAGTAATGTCAATAGTGTTAGTGGATTTTGCTAGAAATGAAATTAAAATAGGAAAAATTAAACTATTATTGGCAAATTTTTCGAGGTTGTAATGATTTACTTGGGTGTTTTATAACTAAGCTACAATATGCTCTAAGAATGACATGTAGGTTGGAAACTTTAACTTGAAGCTAGATTCTTATATAGATATAACATCTTGAATTCAGTCTGAAAGATGTCAGAATCTGAAGAACTCAGCACTTCAAAAATTATGCAACAGGCATATCTTGGAAAATTGGGCCCCAGTTCAACATGTGACTATCTAGACTATTTTACACACTCCTTTTTTGATATTAAAGATGAATTCAATGTAAATGTCTGGAATTCTTCTTACAAGCTTGTTGGAAAGGGACAGTATTGTAGCATGACTCCCTTGTGCAAACCTGGTGTTTAGCAGATTACGTATGTTATTCTGTTATAGGTACACTACAGTGATAGACAAAATGGCAAAGAGTGTTTGACCTGTTTGACACTGTCTCCTGTGCAGATGACTTTCCAAGGTATCGGGAGCTCCATTGAAGCCAGCCATGACCAGGTATCATACCTTCACCCCCACTCTTGTGATTTTATTAATATCTGGTAAGGCCAGACTGTCAGCGTTAGTAAATTTAAAAATTTCGACACATTCTTGTGCTTTTCATATGGCATGTTCTTGTCACAGGGATTTGCCTCTCTTGCCATACTAAAATCCTGATTAGATCTAAAGAGTGAAATGAAAAGGAGACAAAAGTAAATTGCCTTTTACATATTTTTAAGATATATTAGGAAAGCCTGAAGAGCTTGCTTTGGTTTTAAAGTCAGATGTAAAGTTTCTGCAAAGGTTTTATTTGCTTTTATGTGTGTATCAGGTCTTGTCTATCCTATTTTTGTTAGAAGATTATGAATAGTTGGAAAAGCAGAGAGATGATGCCATCATCTCTAGCCATCATCTGTCACAAGAAACTGGTATTTGAGAGGGGAAAGGCATTTTTAATCAGACTGTGTAAAACTTCCATTTTGTTTGGCTGTTGCTAAAACATTTAATTCAAGCTTCTGGCAAAAAGCCTGAAGAAAAAAAAAAGGCTCAATGTTAATCATTTATCACCCTGTTGCTTCAGATGGGAACTGAGGGGGACTTCCATTCTTCTTGTCTTGTCCTCCAGCACTTGTACGTATAAAAGCAAGACAAGACTTTGATACTCTGAAAGTATTAAAAGCAAAAAGGAAACAAGCAGAAGAAAACATTAAACCAAACCTTGCACCTTTCATATCTTCAGTAGATTAGAAAAATTACCATTTTTACTTGCCTTTACAGATTATCTTTAAATGATACTGTGTTCACATTTGCTATACATTTTATCAGACTCTATGCAAGATTCTCTAAGAAAAAAAAGGAAAGCTGCCTTAAGAATTAGCAGAATTAGTTACTTTTAGGGAAAAGTTTGGACACCCTTAGCCATATTTTTGTTTGGTGGGTTTTTTATTGAAAGTTCCTTAGTTAGTTGTTAACATAAACTAAGCCCATTAGTTATTTACATGGTAACATGAGGATACTTCCTGCTCTTAAGTGTTTGGTGTTTTACAGTAATGGAGAGCTGTGGTAAGTCAGACCATACTTTGACATTCAATTCTCATTTCATCCAGCAACTTGTTTATGCTGCTCTAAAGCTGCTCCATTTTTCTTTCAGTAAGGATAGGCTTTTAAAATATCGTTACAACACAAGTACGATATTTAGACATTTCAATGAAGTTAAGGTGGTCCCTGTCAGTTTGGTAACAACTACATTCTGGGCTACCAGCCAGCTTGGCCTTTGTCTTAGCATTTATTTAGGCTAGAGTATGATATGTAAACAGAAAAGAGACTCTGTAAGCAAAAAGCACATTTAAGCCATCTGAATAATTATATATTTAAGACCTCTAAATGAAAATGTTGTATTGAGCCTGAAAAGTCAAGCACCCAGAAATTAGGAAATTGCAGATTATGTGCATCTTTAGTTTCATCCCAAATGTACCCATTCCATGCTCCAAATAGGATATTCTTCTGAGAAGAAAAAAATTCTGTAAAATCACAGATAAAGATTGTATCATAGCATATTCACAAATAGGTAGAAATAATTTTACTTGGGCCATTATGTAGCTGGAATTTCTTCATCTTGTTTCAATTTGAAGTTTAAAAACTGTTCATAATTGGTTTTAGTTACATAATTTTCCACAGGGTTCTTAAAATGGAAAGATAAATGTTTTGTTATTGCATGATGGGGTGGTTGTTACTGAACCCACATCACTTGTGCAAAGATTTCTTTTGAGCCAAGAGCAAAAGAAAATAATAATCTGAAAGCCAAATGCCAATCAGTGTCTCACAAAATAAATCCACTCACTGGACAGGATGCACAAATTTCTGCTCACGGCTTTCCTAAGTGTCAAAGGAATTTCATTTGCTGGGTAAGAGGGGTGCTGTTGATGGGTTGTGTTTGATAAGGGGGTAGCATGACTAGATTAAAGGATCATTTTCCATCACCTGAATAAAAAGAGCAAAATTAATCATTAGCAAGTCAAGGCACTGGAATTAATAAATTAATGACAAAAATAGGGCTATTAACTAGAAGAAACTAAAAGAAAGTTTCCCTTTTCTCTGTTGTTCTTATTGCTTGGTATGTTTTTTCCTTGTTTTCTACAATTTTACTCATAGTAGGTTGATTTGATAGTTATTCTTTTAAAAATAGGAGACAGAAATGGTGCACCTTTGTCAAACTGAACTTCATTTTTAAGTGTCAAATTAAATAAGTGCAAGATAACTGCTTGCTATAAACCTTGAATTTTAGAAATTCTTCTTTAACTTTTGTAATCTGTTACTTTTAGATCATGTCTGTAGTATTTTATGGCTATTAGGATAGACTGATCACTTGGAAGGCTGTGATTTCAGTGGAGGGATGGTGATTTCTGCCTCAGTAGGGAGGCCTGGCATGGTTTGACATCAGGAACTGTTGGCTTCAGTGCTTATGAAGATAATTTTTCTCACATTCATTTAAAAATATTGATTCTATAATTTCTAAAGGTTTTTTATGGAACACTTTAGGAATGAGACTCTGGAATATTTTGGTGGAAAAGGGGTGAAAAGTGATGTGTGAGAGTATCTAACAAAAAAGCTATATACAGATTTGTGACTATATTGTGGCAGGAGAACTACAATAGTGTGGTACGTGGCAGCTGATAAAAAAAATAGAAATGAAAAGGAAAAAAAAGGAAAGCTATGCTGCCAATGGCATCTCCATCACTGTAGAATACCTTATAGATTGGGCTTGTCTTTTGTAATGTGTCTCCCTACTTGTATCCAGTGGGAGATTTGTTACCCAGCAGATACCAAAGTGCTTACAATCCTACATGAGTACATTATCTGGCTGTTTCAAATATGTCAAGACTTGACACTGCAGTTTTTCAAGTCTCTTGCTCTTTTCCTGTACTCTGTAGGGAGTTTTCATTCTTTAGATTGGTCTAGCTTGTGATTTTAATGAGTTCAAATATTTTCCCCACATACTTCATCTGAGCAATTTCAGATTAATATAAACATATCATACTGGTACACTAATTAGTGTGTATTTCGAATGTCTGATTGACAAGGCATATCTCATTTGGTCATGAAGCAGTATTGTGGAAGCAATTGCTGATCTTTCACTTTTCTTTTGACTAAAAGAAAAAATGGGAAACATTC
This sequence comes from Ammospiza caudacuta, assembly GCF_027887145.1. Classification (NCBI taxonomy): domain Eukaryota; kingdom Metazoa; phylum Chordata; class Aves; order Passeriformes; family Passerellidae; genus Ammospiza; species Ammospiza caudacuta. Next base: position 122,965,409 of record NC_080593.1, on the reverse strand, counting down.
CTAGAGCACTACTGCAGTCTATCCTGCCACATGTTTTGCTAGGTTTTGCATTCAGGTATACCAACCTCTTTTATAAAAATGTAATGGGGTTCGTATTTTTTTTTCCTGAATGATTTCTTTCTATTTTTTCTGTTTCCCGTTACCTGACTATAACTCTAAAATTCTCTTTCCTTAACAGCAACTATTCTTTGGAGGTTTTATTTTTCAGTAAAATTTAGTTACAAGTAGCTATTAGTTAAAATTGTGACCACTTTCTATTGATTTTCTCAATAAAAGCTGAGTTTTTCCTTAATGGTAGTGAAGCCTGGCATTTTTTACATTGCTGTGGGAGTGGTGACAACCTATTCTCAGGGCTTATGATGGACTTCAGGCATATATTGTAAAGCTGGGGAATGAATTGAAAGTTAAAGTAACAGAAAGGAAGTCCAGATAGTTTTTTATTTATATCACTGAGAAAATTCAAGATATGAAAAGTAGGAGACAGAAAAGGGAAAAATTCATAGATAGGAGGCTATATAATCAAATATAGTTGGAATGAAGCAGAAAACTAAGAAAGTGCAGGGAAATGGGGCAGTGAATGTCTGAAGGCCATAGAAGAGTGATAGAGAAAGTTAGAGCTAAGCAGAAGGGGTGATCAAAAACCCCACCAAAAAAAAAAGACATCCACACTGCTACATCTCAAAGTACTAAAACCTGAATTTCTTGTTACTGCTACAAAAAATATCTTCCAGTTTTAGTGAACTGTGACACATGAAGAGTTCTTTGAATTCTTGAGTGCAGGCACACTAAGAACTGTAAGTTAGAAGTTGTAATGCTAGCAATTGTAGGAAACGGAGATTTATGTTTTCCCTGAAGGACTCTAGTCAATATCTTAAATTTGTTATAGATGCACTCAACAAATATCGCTGGGTTCACTATAATGGCAGCTAGGTAAAATTTGATGCCCTATGTCAAGCAAGACAGCCTGTGACATATTCTTAATCTTAGAAGTGACTTCTGCTATGAACAAGCCAATGTCAAACTCAGCTTCCATGTTTACATGTATCTTTTAGAAACTTGCAATGTTACCATCTTTAGTGTCTTTACAATAATTGTTTTTCTGGATGTTACTGCTCAGAGTGACTGAGTGCTTTGGGGTATCACAGTCCTGTGGTTGTCATAGCTGTGAAAGAATAAACATCTTGGGTGCATTCATAAGGCTTACTGAACAGCAGGCAAATTGAAAGTATGAACATTCATTTTAAAATGAAATTATTTAAAAGTCAGTGCTAGTGATGAGAAAGAACATCTTGGGCCCATTTTGAGATTTAGCATGCTTGCCATGGAGTACTCTGCCTGAACAAGGAAATTTTTAACTCCAAGTAACTTAATGTTCATTGAGGAGTGACCAGGTCTCTACTTGAATTTCAGGAGGCAGATCAAAGAGCAATCCATTGTCTTAAAGTCTCATTGCTTTAATACTTTTTGATGATTTTGGAGATTTTAACCAAATGCATGTTTTTTGGAGCTGGCAATACTGTCAATCTGTTTATTACTGAGTTCAGCTGTTTACTTCATCTAATTGTACTGTTAAAGTGATATCAATGAACATTTTATGCCTTTATTTTTATTCCTTGCTTTCTTAATGTTATCCATTCTATTTATGTTGTATATTAGATTGTAGTTTTAGAACTCTTCTGCACTTTGCAATGCATAGAACCGAATGCTTTTATTTTGCAGGAAGATACCTAATGTTTAATGTTATATTTAATCTTCCACCAATAGCACTTTTATTTTCAATTATAAAAATAGCTGGAAAGAGAATGAGCAGGGGCAGAAATTGTAGAAGTGGGAGAGCTACTGATAAGATAGAATTTATCAGAGAGCCCAACATGAAGAGGATGTACTGAAAAGAAGATGCCACACTCAGCAGTTTCAGAAATCACTGATGGAAAGCTTGGCAGACAGCAGTGGTGAGCAAACTGAAATGTGTTGTGTATCAAACCATCTTTGCTGGCCTGCAAACAGGCATTTCTCAACAGGGTTAACAGACATTGGGATGCCCAGATGTGAGCAGCTCCTGGTGGCATTTGAACACAGAAGGGCAGAAATAGTTCTCAAGGAGCAACAGAGAGGGGTGACAGGCTCAAGGGTGCTTGGAGCATTAAGTTTTGAAAAGAAGCTCCACATCTCTGTTCTGGTCTCAGAATTGCTTGTAGAGCATGCTCAGGAAGCAGCATCTAGGGAATTTACAAAAGCCAAAATAACTAAAGGTGTCATCACTGAGTATGTGAAGGATAAGAATTTGTCCAGTGCTGTAACCAGAAAAGATAAATGGGGTTGTGTTTTTTGTTAAGATACCTTTCCAGGTCAGAAAATCAGATGATTTACTGGACACTACATTAATTACAAATTTATTTTTTTTGTAATGAGAAGTTAGTATTTTCTAGATGTTGAGATTTACTTCACAATGGATTTTTATGTACTGGACATGGTCAAAAAATTTAAAAATGTCAAGGTTTTCTTTAAAAAAATGGATGTATCCTTTTTTTGTCTTTTTCCCTTAGGTGATGTTATATGCTTCATTTATCACCTCATTTTTACTTTACTTACTGTAAATGCATTTATCATTTCTTTGGGGTGCCTTCTTCAATAAAATGATACAACTTCAGTTTTAATAAGCAAAAATTTTCTAGCAGTTTTCCCAAAGTTTGGCAATTCCATTACAGCATCAGGACTTCCACCTGATCTTTTGAAAACATCTCACACAAGTAGGTCTCCTTCTCCTTCAAGGAGGGGGCATCAGCATGACCACAGCTGAGTGCCCAATGCTCCAAAAGAGCCAGCTCATGTAGGAAAGAAATTTAAACTGCTTATGATACATAGCACCACATTTTGCTTTTCTTCTGTTCAGTCTGCTAGGTTGCTGCTGCAGTAAGGAGCCATCCCATCAGGTTTTAGTTAGGCTCACTGGACTGTTGTCTGCTATTTGATATTTTTCCTCATCTGTTGTGCTCCCCACGACTGTGTGTGGAAGTACTGGTACATTCTCTCCGTATTCTTCATCTTCTGTTTTGCATTATGTCAGTCTGCATGTACGTGACAGAACATTTGCTTTTCCCTGGCAGCTGCTAAAGTTTTCCTTGATGAGCCCAAGATCAAATGCTTGTATTTGTTCAGGAAGTGTAATCTTTAATTTTCAAAAAGTGGGTTACTAATTAACTGCTGAATGGGAAAAAAATGCAAACCAAGGCAAGCCTATCTTCTTGCCAGACTCTTTCAGTCCTCTCATTCAGGGCTTCCTGAGTGGATTTCCAATGTGACTGCTTCTTGCTGAAGATGCATAATAGGATTTTTCAGTGCTCTGTGTATGCATGTTTGTTTACACAGCAATGTCAGCAGGGTATGAAATGCTTCTGTTGCAGTCTCTGCCTATCTTAAATGCTTGGCATGTAACTCATAACTAATGACAAACAAAGACCATGTATATTTTTGGGACTGTCTTCATCTGTTGGGAAAACAGAAAAGAACGCCGGAATATTCTCCTGACTGCTGTTGTTGAGGTTTAACAAGAGTGGTGAGGTTTCACAGGATCACACAATGGTTGAGGTGGAAAGGGACCTCTGGAAATCACCTGGTCCAAGGCCCCTGCTCAAGCAAGGCCACCTAGAACAGGCTGCCCAGGCCATGTTGAGGCAGCTTTTGAGCATCTTCAAGGTGAGACGCTGCCTTGGTTGTTCTTTCCCATTTACTTCATCTCCAGTCCTGGCTGCTTCCTAAACTGCTGAGCTAGGTGCAAGCAAGCTCATTGAGTTGGGCTGATCCACTGGGCCTTAGATAAATGCCAGTGCTGAAACAAGGGAGACATCAGGACTGCCCACGGAGAGGAGAGGAGAGGAGAGGAGAGGAGAGGAGAGGAGAGGAGAGGAGAGGAGAGGAGAGGAGAGGAGAGGAGAGGAGAGGAGAGGAGAGGAGAGGAGAGGAGAGGAGAGGAGAGGAGAGGAGAGGAGAGGAGAGGAGAGGAGAGGAGAGGAGAGGAGAGGAGAGGAGAGGAGAGGAGAGGAGAGGAGAGGAGAGGAGAGGGAGTGATCTCTTTCCACAGCAGCAAGCTGTTGGCTCAGATTACCCACCTTGTAAAATGATGTTTAAAGGGAATGAGGCAAAAATTAACTGTACAGAGAAGTTAGTTTCTTGTAGAAATGTTTGTCTTTAGTACCCTTAAAGCTGTTCACTGTGCAGTAGCATGACCTGGCACAAATAGGAGATCGGGAATGGCACGTGGAGGGAGGGAGTGCAGAGCTGTAGCAGCCCTGACCTGCAGAAGTTTAGCTGTTTTGGAGCTGCACCCTTAGTACTTACTTGCATTAAAATACCTTAGCAAGCTTTCAGTGCAGTGTAACATGTGGAAGTGGCAAGAAAGGCATTAACAACATACAGTGAGCCAACCTTCCATGGACCACAGGCCAGCTGTTCACTGTCCTAAGTTTGCAATCTGTTTCTGGTTTGGTTATTTTGCTGTTACTTTAGGCTCAGTTGGACAATGGTGGAATGTGAAAACCTTGAATTTTCTTGCTGCTGTGTCTGTTAGGAAAGGGAAGAAGCTTAAAAGGGAAAGGTATTGGAGAAGTTTGGAAAAGCTAAAAATGTCAGTTTACTGCCTTGTCACGCTTCAGCAGGAGATTCAGCCCACTTGTATTATCAAGAAATCTAACAGATTTTTCCCTGTCAGGGAAAAGCACGGGGAAGACAACAGAGGTAGGTTCTTCTCCTACTCAACAGCTAAAAATGGATAGGCATACACCTACTGGACAGAAGATAGTAACAGAGATAGAGGCAAAAATCAAGTGGGAGGAGACCCATCCCCAAGTAGCTTGTCTTGCAGTTGGGATTGAGAAAGCTCTAAGTTTTTTCATTTAAACCCCTGACAGGCAGCATTTTAATTTTAATAGTTTTGTCCATTTTAATTTCTAGGACTGGTAAAACCTTTCAAAGTTATGAATTAAAACTAACACTCAGTCAAAGCCCAGCTTTTGTAGGCACCTCTATTTTAGACAAAGAAAGACATTAGCAATATATACACTGAACTTTGTTGCCCACCCAGTGCTAGCTAGAGTTGGTCTGTGGCATTTTCCACACACTACTCAAAGAAATGCTATGTCTGTTTGGTGATTTGTGTTTAGTCACTTGTCATTCAGTGAAGTTGCTTAACACTCTAATTATATAATTGGCATTTCAAGTTACATTTCCTTAACCATTCTACAAGACAAAATAATGATTTGCACATGTGGCATCTGAAGAACTGTGCTTTTGCCAAAATTCTGTTTGCCACCTAATTTTTCCACTTCTCTTGAAATAATATCCCATGGCTGGCATTATGCATGCATCTAGCACAAATGAAATTTCATCGTATTTGGTTTGCTCAATCATCATACAACCCCTTGATCTACACAGTGCAAGCAGAAACTAAATTTGACATCCTACATCCCTTCATTTCAAGGATTCATTTCAAGAAGCCAGAATCTTGTAATAAATGCTCTGACAATAGACTTAAGGGGAAATAAATGAGGTCAGGACTCATAAGTAATTAGTAATTAGTAACAGGTAATTTTGGAAGTGTGAGCACGAGAAAGTTGTGGAGCAATGTTGATTGAGGAGCACTATGATTAAACTCAGTTCTTAGACATCTGTGCTTTCTTCCTTGGAGGCTTTTTTAAATACCTCATCAAGAAAGAGCTGAAGACTTACCCTGGCTTGATGACTAATGGTTTACCTGAGAAAATTGCTTCACTTCTCTTTTTTATGTGCTTGTCATTGATGCCCTGATGGAAAGTGTCAGACATCTGAAGGGAAAAGGTGTTTATACTCTTCCCTATAGCTCATTTAACATAAAATCCAAGTCTCTCTATCTGCTTCCAAAGTCATTACCTGTACAGGTTTTTTGTAGTCACACTGGGTTTCTAAGATCATTGAGTCAGAACATCCCACTGTTTGAGACAGGAAGGAGTCACCAACCAACCTTCTCTTCAAAACATGAAATGTTCAATGTCCTTACATGGTACAGGAGTTTCTGTATCCCCAGAAGCTCTGTATGTACTTGTGCCCTCCATTTCATAGCCCTTACAGACTGCCTTTGTTCCAATGCTAATGCTTCATTCCAGCAAGATCCTTCACATATGCTAAATGTAAGAGTGCTTCCAAGTAATTCGCTCTCTCAAGGATCCAGGACTTGAGATAATAAACACTAGAATGGAGGTATCAAGCAAAACCAAAGCAGTGAACTCTTAAGTTAAACTTTAAATTTTATCAATATTTCTTCATATTCGTTCTTTCCCATCATAAGAGAGACTGTGAGACCTAGTTTTCCACAGATCCTTAGGGCTGTACAAATAATTGATTTTACAGTCCAAAATCTCCTCTCTCATCCTTTATCCCCTCAAAAAAAACCCCACCAGTTCAAATTGGTCCAAAATAAAGAAAAAAATGCTTCTAGCCAAAAAAAATAATTAATTTTGTACTTGGGCATTTGTAGTGAAACTAAGAACATGGCTGAGATTTACAAAACTGGTGGGAAAGATGATGAACTATTTTACCAGTAAGCTCAGGGGTTCACACTCTCGCGCAAGATGCAGAGGATGTAAGTTTTGTTCTGTCCTTGTCCCCACAGACCATGAACCCTCTTTAGGAACCCTTCTTATGCAACAGAGAGTCACAACTGGGCAGTCCCAGGAGCACAAAGTGGTAACCACAGAACAGTCCTGTTTTTGACTCAATGAACAGTTTGCTCAATAGAGCTGCATGAGCAGAAAAGTTTGGTGGAATTCTTATTTGATATTAACTCCTTTGATCTGAATAATGAAAAGAAGAGTTCTTATCCTGCTGGGAGTTAAAGATACTTAAGCTATGATTTTTCACAGTCTAGTATTGACCATCAAGTCAATGGTCTTGATGGTCTTGATAGTCTTGATGGTCAATACTTCTTCCCCTTCAGTTTTCACCACAAGTGGACAAAGCTAAAGAAACTGTAGCAGGTAACTTCTAATTTCTAAAGGTATTTACAGTTCACAATGCAGAATATCCATCCTGAGTCTGGGAGCAGATTTGGCCAAAGCAAAACTGCTCCTTCCAATGTATTCCAATGTTTCCTGGAGGAATATGCTTGCTCTGCTCCGCAGCCAGCCCCATCCCTGCCCCAGGGAGGTATCCAGCTGGTGGCGGCATTACTCAAACCTCCAGCCTTGTGCTCCTCTGGGTGGGAGTTGCCACATGGACCCGGAGCTGACACTGCCAGCTCAGGCTACAAAAGCAATTTAAGGCAGTAGGAGAAGTTCAGATGAAGTCACCGCGCTCCCCAGCAGTACTTGGAAAGTCTTTATCTTCCTCCCTTGTGTATTTCTTCTAAGCATAACCTGCTGAAAAAACAAAATCTTTCTTTCCTCAACATTCAGCTCTTCAGCTGTCTGTAAAAGAGCTTTACATTTGTTTCAGGATATTTAAAACTTGGTTGCATGGCATGGATTCATAAAGGGCATTTTGGCAGCTGCTGTTGCTGAATCTCTTGTATCGGCTGTAGATAAAGCAAGGCAAGTGCCAAAGCCTCAAGTCTCTTATGCTGATAGCAGTGGAGCTCTGAGCAGTCCCTGTACCCACCATGTCTCAGCCACTTCGATAAAAATAACACCTTTTGCTGATACTGGTTACCAGGCTTATCCCAGTAATGGAAAGGTTTTAGATGGTTTGTGAGGCCACAGAACGCCTGTTTAGACATTTCTTCGAAATATTGGGCTGTTCAGCAAGTCAGTCTTATTTCATACTCTGTCCTAAATATTTCCTGCTTCAACATTGTTTTGAATAATTGGGGTAGTTCTTTCTGGCACAGCATGCTGAATGAAATTATGAATTGAGGAGATTTTTATGTTGTTGTGTTTGATTCAATACTCCATTGTCATTTATGTGAGGTGGTATAATAATACACTACCAGTCATTTAGTGGGGAGCTGGGCATACATGAAGCTTTGTGCCTGTGAGTGGGGCTTCCCAGGGTGCCTCAGTTCATCAGTGCAGATAATACTGCAGAACCTGGAGCTTGATTCTGGAATGCCACAAAACAGGATCATTCTTCCTAATTAAATAAAAAATAAAGGCTCAATGTATAGAACTTTTTATGGGCATCATGTGTCTGTCCATGCTTGTGAGAAAAATAATAGGAAAAAAAAAGGGCAAAGGAATGTTTGCCATAATTTTATAAGCTGCAAAATAATGAAGCAAGAAGATGTGGGTTTGAGAGGGAGTTAAGGACATTAAAAGGAGGCCTCAAACATTGGCTTGATCCAGAAGTGCTTAAAATCCCATTTGCCCTTACAGAATGAAAATACTAGTGAGGAAGTCTGACATGCTGGCAAAGGCACAATTTAGACATGTCAAACTACTTTAAGATAATTTGAAAGTTTCTTGGCCCTCATTTAAATAAACTGGATCTTGAGTTTTTTGGAACTCTCCTGATAAGTAACACTTAAAACCCTTTTGATCAAATACCCTTTCTCAGGCAATTACATGTTCTTAATTTAGAGGCCAGTTCAAAAGATTGCTTGTTACCTTCATTTAACAAAGGTTCAAGTGCTGCAGTTTTCTGATCCTTTTAAAAAAGGCAAGCAGGGACAGTTTGCACAATAAAAGTTCTTTTTTATTCTCAAATTAATTATTTTGAAATATCTCACAGATTACATCAGTTTCTTCCTTGCATTCATGTTGCAAGATGGCGAGTATTGTATATTGTTAGTGATGCATTAAATTAGTTGTTTACATTATAAATCTAAACATATTAGAATCTTTTGTGTTTGTCTTCAAAGATTCCTATTCTAATAAAGCTTTCTGAAACAAGTAAGGTTGTCTTTTTTGTTTAGTTTATGCATCAGTGGAGAACCTAAAGATTTGTAGCCTCTAGCCATCCCCGTCTGTGTTTAGTAGAGTGTAAGGAAATTGTGTTTTGGAAAATATATATTATCTTTTCATATAAAAGGGAAAGTTATACTTTTAAATAAATTATTTTTCATTTAGAAAAGGTAACACCTGAGACAAATGTAAATGGAAAGAGTCAAAGTTTGTACTCTTCTCTCAAAGAATTTGTTTTGCTGCAACTTTTAGTCAGAATAAAATAAATATGTATATAGTCCTGAAAAATAAAGATCTTGGCTGAATCCTCCCTATTTTTGATGGCTTTGTTCACTCTTTGGGTCAAAGTGTTTCTGAGTGTTAAGTGATACAAGACCAACATTCAGAAAAGAACATTATTTAGGATTTTAAAGAAACTTTGCTGTTTGGACACAGTTTTGCTCTATGACAAATGTTTAAACAGAGTTGTAATGAAATATGAAAAAGAAAATCAAAAGCTGGTAGCTTTAATATGGCTGGAGCTGCTTGGTGAAAGCAATTTTCAGTTTTGAGGGAAGTTCATGACTGAAGTTTTAGAAGCAAAGCAGCTTCTCAGAGAGTCAGCAGAGCAGCATGGCAGTGGGTGTCCACACTTACCCCTTAAAACAATCCTTTTCAGTGCAATATGTCTTAGTTCTTCATCTAGAGAAATGACTGCTCTAGGATATATATATATATATATATATATATATATATATATATATACACACACTTACATATATACACTTTGACTTTTTAGGTCATACTGGTCATACTACATCTGCCTTATGAATCTGTGTTTTAATATGTTTAGACATACATCTTCCTATCCTAACAGTGTTGGCAAGTCATGAGTAAACAGCAGGATTTTATTTACCTGTCAAAGCCCCAAATAACTTGCATTAAGCCAATGACCAAATAAAATGTCACAGCTATACTTGATAGCATCCGGAGGGAAAAGTAGCAAGCTAAGTGTTAACTTCAGAATCAGATTATTTTCTGTGTACAAGATATGCCTTTTAGAATAACATGCCAAGAGCTCTTCATATCTCAATAGCCTCCAGAACATACACCAATATAACAAACACTGGGTTATAGTAAAACTTGGGAAATGTGACAAAATAAGCAGTGCAGTGAAGAGAACTGTACTGAAACCAGTTGAAAAAACAGGAAGGATAGAACTTGATAAAATTATGGAAAATCTTAAGGAACATCTAGTTTCAGATCATGACAGTGAGAAAAGTGATAAGGAGTAAACTGTTCTTTTTCAATAAGCTTTCAACTTTGGACAAAAAAGCAGAGTGATTGAAAGGTACCAGAGACTTTTGATTAAATAAAGCAGTAGCTTTTTAAAGTGATGTGTAAAATTATAAAAAAGATAATATATTATTTGCCTGAAAGATTTACTTTTAATGAAAGGAAGCATGAGAAGGTATGGAAACAGTCTGAAATAACAGCCTGCCAGAAATTGTTTCAAAGGTTATCATCACTTGCTTAGTTATTTAGGCAAGATGTGTTCCCTCAGCTGCCTAAGGACAGTGCTGTGTGTAACAATGTAGTAGCACTCATCTGAGCATTTTTAATAAAGTTAGAGGTTAATCATGAGACTTTAAAAGTAATACAGACTATGAAACAAAGTCTCAACTACAAATCAAGGCCTTGTGAGAAAAATTAAAAAGTCTATGTTTCAAGAATACCCTCTACTTCTGGACTTCTGATTCAAGATACTTTATGCTACAGTATTTATTTAAAAAAGCACACACAGCTTTTAAAACACTAGTTCTTTCAGAAATTCTGGCTAAATGTCCTGATCCTGTAAACATTTCTGTATTCATGTAGGTCTACATATGAGGTGTTCCATTAGGTTACCATGTGATTGGTCTGTGCAAGGTGCAGAGTCTAAAATGCAAGTTCAGCTGGTGTGAGTGGAGGTTGATCTGAGGTGAATACTAAATGCAGCTCTATGGTCTGGGGTTAGGATCCCATCTTTGTTTTGGCTGGGCTCTTTTCTAAGTGCTTAAGACTAAACCACCACATCCCTGAACACAGTGATGTAAAGAACTGATGCTCCTATAATTATTTTTTTTAAAGCCCAGGGCACGTGAAAGCTGCAGTCTCCAGCTGTCTCATGATTTTTATAGTAGAATGAGTAATTTATATTTTGAACTCCCTTTTGCTCTTTCTATTATTTTTTTTTCAAAACATTGTAGCTGCCACTTGCATGCCCATTGCTTCCAGCTGGACAAAAGTGACTGAAGTGGAAAATTTTGTTCACAGTTGTAAAAAATGAAGTGATGAGAAGCATAGAAAAGTAAAGGCTCATTGTTGAAATCACAGGAATTCATGCTCCTTGTCCTGAGAAGAGATATGTGGCTGGGCTGCGTCTTGAAGATCAGTGTCTTTTTTTGAATAATGCCTCTTATTTTCCTCCTAAACCTCCCTCCTAAAACCTTGCTCCAGATCACAAATCATTCACAACTGAGAGAGCAGCAGCCAAGAGTATCAAAGACTGGTATTTGACTGATGGTTTGATCATGAGTGCAGTTTTTAGGGGGATGGTCTTTATCAGATGGAAGAACATTCTAGATTGTATGTTATGAACTTCTGCATTTGCAGTCATCAAGTAGAAATTGGGAGGTAAACAAGCCAAGTTACTAGCTAAAAGGGGTATAACCAGGTGCCATGCTTTGGTTTCTGTTATATTAAGAAGTTAGAATGTCTTTTCAGGTTGTGAATTGGACAGTGTGAGTAACTGGTGTAGTGGCTCTGGAATCTTGCTAAAGACAGTGTTTCAGAGTGTGCATCTCAAGTTTCTATTCCACTCCTTGTCTGGCAGAAGAAAGAAAAATCTCGGTATCACTCTTACTCCTCTCTACTTTGGGGAGAAGTTGTGCACCTTTCTTCTAATCTCATCTTCCTCTACCTTTTATAAGACCTTGGTTTTGTCTTTGATACTCTTAAGACATCTCCCAGCAAATCTCTCTTGTTGTAGGTATTGCAGGTCCACTGTCAGGTTCCCCCTGCCTTGTCTCATAAGCAGAATAACTTAAGCTTCTTTAGTTTTCACATACAGGCAAGATTTTACATCCTTACCTTTTTTTTCCAGAAAATGTCTGATCTTTCAATATACCTTTTAAACTTCAGAGCTTAGAGCTAAATGTGATCAAGTTCTAGTATATCAATGCCATCTCTGCTGGTAATAACACTTTTCTGTTTCTTGATATCATTCTGACCATGTGCCTAAACATTTGCTGCTGTAGCCTTTTCCTTACTTTTGATATAAATTTTTAATGTTGTCTTTTCTGGAATAAACGATCTGCATCTGAATGAGATGGAAGTTGCATCATTTTGGATTACCCATTGAAAGTTCCATTTGACAATGCTTATATGCCAATGTTAGGGGTTTAGTTCTTTTTTTATCAAGTCTTACTCTGTGCTTGGGAGAGAGCAGAGAATAGAGCAAGAATGCCTTATCTGTGTTGAAAGTAGGTCTTTAGAAATGAAAAATAAGAGTCAATTTCCCCTAAATTTGATTATTTCATGAATTCCATTCCTTAAGTACTGAAAGTAAAGTTCAAAATGTTAACATGGTGATATGATTAGGATGCTTTTGATGAATGTGGTTTGTATAAGGCTGGGCTCCCATTCAGAATCAATCAATCAGTGCCCAGTTAGTTTTCTAAGTAAATGTTGTTAAAAGCTGCATTTACAGAGAATGTATTTGTGCTCTCTAAATAATCATCTGGCATACTCTTTGGATAATATCCTTATGTAGTGTCAAAAATACAGAGAAAAGACATCTTAAAAAATGCAAATTTTCCTACAAATGTGCAGGAAGCAGCATCCATCTGAGCAGTGATGTTGAAACCAACTTATTAATCCAGTTCTATATCAAAATACTTATATAGCGTTGAATGTAATAAAATTATGAGTGTGATTAGAACAGAGTTCTTCCAAATTGCCCCAGAGCTAAAAAAAAAAAAAAGAATATATTGACTTGCTGTCTGTCTACATAGAAAGTAGTGTCTATATTTTATATTCATTCTGACAGAAATTGCAAAAATCTCTATGTCATTACAAAGCACTTGTGTGAGTGGTTAAAATTAATTCACAGGAGTAACTTGTATGTAAGATCACTCACTTACATTGCATTTTCAAGACCTGGCCCAGACCATAATTTTCTATCAACATACTTCAAATACCTTGTCACTGTGGTGCTTCCAGTATGAAGTATGCATCAGATGCAGAATCAAATTATATTTCACGTTTGAAATACATTTTAAATATTTTCCTTTGCTATAAATTTCTCCAGTACAATGTTTTTTCTGCTGAAATCTGAGAAGATCTCTTTAATTGTGTAGTGTTGTGTTTCAGTAATTCAAGTCATGGTGCAGGTGGTACATGCAGTTTACTGATGTTAGAGATAGTATTTAAACAACTCTATGCTCAGAGGTAGTATATCAAAAGTTTTTAAATTGAGGGTGACAGAAACTGGTGCTGCACTTTCATGTTATCCAACAATGTGGAAGAATTTTGACATATGGCTGGAATGATCAAACTACACCAGTTTTACTGTCTAACTTCATTTGATGTGCATTTCACAGATATTTCAAAATTATTAAGTTGTATACAGTCTTACAGTTGGAAAGTTTACCTTCCTTATGGAACATTTTAATAAAGTCTGATACAAGGGAGCTTATGATCTCAAAACATTACATAAAGCTGATATTTTTTTTTGTAAATCTTCTTTTATGTTTAATTTTCAAGTCATGTAGAAGCTGTAGTTTCTACAGGAGCTGTTACTATAAAAGTGAAGCATGCTGCTACTAACCAGCCCACATTATTTTGCAAGCACACTTCTTCCATTGATACAGGAAGAGACTGGCCTAGAAATACAGAAAATTGCTTTAGCTCATTAGCATTTTGTAGACATATAATAGGTAAAATTAGAAAACAAAAGTAGGGTTAGGAAGCCCAGAGTAGTTTGGTGATACATTAGAACTTATATGAACTGTACAAGCTTAAGATGAGTTGTAGAATATTTACTGGTTTGTTGCTTTTTGATAGAAAAGCCAACCGAAGTTTCTTTAAATCTCTTTGTTGTTTTGCTTAATACTGATGTGACTCAAGGAGCATAGGGGTAAACATAGATATGAACACTTTTTAATAAGGTAAAAATTGTATGTAATTTAAAATTTTCTGTGAACACTTGCATTTGTTCAGGATTCTGACATCTGGGACCCAAAGGACTTGATTTACTTCTGTAGTTGCCTGGATGTATGTGTCCTATAAAAGAAATTAGGATCTCAAAACTTAGGAAAATTAATTTAATTACAAAAATTACTGTAAAAAGTAATGATTGAAAGTTAGTTACATTAAAAATACCTACTTGAAAGTGGCTTCCTGGGTTTTTAATTAATTTTTTGTTGTTGTTGTTTAATTATTATGAAGCATATCCCTACAATTTTAGCCAGCATAAGGTATTTTATGTCAGCAATGCCTTTTTCTGTCTGACAACCAAGTGCATTATTGCACAGGGATTCACAAAGGGTACCTCACCACAGCAGCACTTCATAATATCTGACAGAGCAGCGAGTGATGGTTTGGTGTTTGCCATGCTTATCTGCAGCAATAACAAAGGATTAAAAGCTTCCTTGCTCCTGTGTTGCAGTCCCCATTCTTTCCCTGCTGGCTCACACGGGCGAGAGAGATGTGTTTATACCAAGCTCAAAGCTCAGCACAGGCTGGAGGAGGGAGCTGCTCAGTAAGAAGTCAATATATGTCTCATATAAGGAAAAGCAGCGTCCCGTGCCAGAGCCATTTCTGTTGAACAGAAGCCTATGGGGGAAGGATTATGACGTGTGATTGAGACACCTGTTGAGAAAATAGGCAACTATTGACAAGTCTGATTCATGACTGAGTGACTGCTCTGCTAGTCTTCACATGATCCCCACCGAGAGCGAGCCTCGACCGCCTGCTAAACAAGGGCTGTTTGAAGTTTCTTTTTAACATTTCCAAGACGTTAATTCAGCAGGACATCTCCACTGGGGTTCTCGATGTCACCAAATCAGCAGCTGTTGAAATCCATTCACTTCAGCATGAAATGTTTGCATAAGTTTTTTTCTTTTTTTCTTTTATTTGTGACAACAGCAAAGTAAATAAAACCCTAAAAATCCCGCACTACTCAACTTGTAGATGTGTGAGAACAGCTTCTGGTCGCAATTGTAGCTGCTAAGGCAAAATATTTATTTGTAGAGAACAATGACAATGAGAGTTTATTATGATACAGAAAAAGTACTGATTTTAGTAGACATTTCTGTCACATTTTTCTATGTAAACATTCAGTTAATTTTTGTGCCAGCTGTCGAACTTGTGTGAAAAGTGTTTTGAAATGGAATTGTCTTTGTTTTTCAATTCAAAAAAATCTTAAAAGTCTAAAAGCAAATGTTTCCTATTCTTTCCAGTCAGTAAATGAAACACTGTTTTTCGTGTAGGAAAACATTTCTATCTGACTCATATTTCCCTGAGAAAACAGCTTGTATCATAGAATTAGTTTAGTTTGAAGGGGAAACAGAACAAGGCAAGACATGTAAACATATTACAAAGCTTACTTTGATATTTAAATGCTTTTTTTTTTTTTTTCATTTCCTGGCCATCTGAAAAAAGGTGTGGTGAATGTAGTCAATTGTAAATAGAAACTCTGTATTTTCAGTCAGCTTCATTGTTAAACCCGAGAACTGCTGACCACATATGAAGACTCCTCATTTGAGCCATCCTTCCTCTGTTTATTAAATCTGTTAAGACTTAAGTGTATTTTTACAAGTTCATTAATGTATTCCATTCTCTCTGATGTATTTTTTCCCACTATTATCAGATTTCATTATATGGGAGGAATTATCAGATCAACCCATTATACAGCCGAGCAGCGTTAAGTCTGATTGGAATTTGGGCTTCCCTCCGTTTACAGGGGGAATATTGTGTAAATCAGACTCTCGGGTTTCAGTGGGAGGCACAGGGCTGCACAGCATCCATTTGTCAAGTTGATTGCACCTCAGCAAGGCTGCATTAGCTTGTCTTTGAACAGAAGTGAAATCCTATGCGAAGCTCCCCTTTCTGTCATTTACACTAACATCCATCCTCTTAAACCAAGGCCTCAGAGAAAAAACCAAGTGATGGCACAATATAATCAGTCACTCAGGTTGTCTGTCATCTGTTTTCTTAAGGAAATGACTTTTAAGTTAGTGGAGCAGAAAATTGAAGAAAATTAGCAGAAGGTTGTTGTAGAAGCAGGAGGAATTTTTAAAAATTACAGATGTACAGGAAGAAGCTCTGTTGCATAAAGCCAAGAGAAATGCAATTGATTCTGGTTTTTAGTTTAGTGTTATTATAATGCCAGTGTACCCAATAAGCAATAATTCAACTTTTAATGAGACTTTATTCATAAACTTGAATTGGGTTGTAAACGCACAATAAAAAGCTGGTATGCACATTTTCAGCTTTTATATCAGTGACTGTGTTTTATGATGCTGAATACTCCAGTAATTCGCACTCTTTTCCCTGTGTCAGGAAACCTGCCTACATATCTCAGAAATGTTAAGCTGGAAAGGCTGTTGTAAATAGCTCTGGGAAGAAACTTGGAAGTTTATTGAAAGTCAGAGAACTGGCTTTTTACTTGATGAAAATGGCAGCAGTAAATAACAATAATTAGTCAAACCAATGCACAGCGAAACTTGTAGAGTACAACTGTGACAGTTGCTACAGGGTTAGAGGTGTAAATGAAGAGAAGACAAAGACACACATTTTGCGTAAGGTAAAAAAGCACCACATTTTAATACACTTCTTTTCCTCCCATCTTCCTAAACTCTTCTGTCCACTTTGGAGGTAAGTTTTTAATTAGGGGTACTTTGGTTTCACTTCAATCACTAGGAGAGTCGGTTTTGTCATGTGTATCTTAAGGGAACATTTTTCAGTGTGGTATTTTTTAAGGGTGGATTGTGTATGGCTATTTTAAGTTAGAGCAAAATAACACATTCCTAGTCTAAAATAAAAACAGTGAGTTCTTGCAACAAACTGGTGTGAATTTTGAATTTATTTAGTTATTTTGAAATAGATACGCCTTCTAACAGCTTAGCATGTAGTAAGTGACTAGCATCTGTCAAATGTGCTTCTTTCTTTTCTTTTCTCCCTTTTTCATTCTGCCCAAGGGAAAATGGCATGTGGTCTTTATTTGTTTATATTATGAAAATATAGTAGTTTAAATCTTACAGTGCAGTAATAGAAATATTACTGATCTTGGGTGAGAAACCTCTTTTCTAATATTTCTTTTCCCCCATTTTTTTCTGCTAGAGATAGGGGCACAAAACCTCACCAAACAAGTCAGGTTATTAAATTGCTCCATCTTAACATTCCTTGGAAATATAGAAAAAGGTTACTATTTTCAATACTATGCATTGCATGTTCCTATAGCTTTCACTGTATAAGTTCCTATAACTATTAATCTGATAACAGTAGATTGAAGCTGGTTAATTTTTTAGTAATGAAATATTAGTATTTATCATGTGTCCCTTGAAGAAAACTTCAATTGGCTTGACAATCTTGAATACACTTTCATTTGAATAATTTTACTCAAAGACAGTCAGATATATAAGGAACTGCAGGATCAGAGCATAAATGAATCAATTTTTCTCTTAAAAAATAAATCTTAAACCATTTTAGAAGGAAAGTATTTTTAAACTGAGAATGTGAAATTATATAAAAAGGTAGAGAAATATCAAATGCGCTGCTCATGCAACTCACATTTCATGAAGATATATATTACTTGAGGATGTTATATGAAGATGATAATGGCTACATTTTCCGCTGCTTTTCCCTTTTAAAACTTAATGTTAACATTTAGGAATTCAGGATCTTGAGAGCACTAGAGATCAATCTTGATTCGTTTATTTTTCTTTGTTAAGATTTTGATAGCCTGGTAATGCTTTTGTTTGAAAGAGTATTCTTTACTTCCTCTTGTAGGGCATGAAATACTGTTACATCCAGCTCTTCCTCTGAAATAGTGCAAAACAATTTAGGTAACTGAATCTTTGATGAGGAGACCTGAGATTGAAAATTCTGGCATTTAATTGCCCTTTTACACATAATTCTTCTATGTTTAACCTCAAAGGTGATTAAAAAACTTACATCTTAATTGCATAGCCTCATTCAATCATTAGTACTTTGCCTTGAGGCAATTTATTACAACTTTATTTCCCTGAACCATCAATGAAGATGATGCTGAATTTTATATTAGCCAAATGTCCTTTTGAGATTAATGTGGCAATATAGATTTTATGCAAGCTTTTTCCGCTTTAATATTTGTGTTATTAGATTGGGGTTATAGGTATAGCACAACTGTTTGGGCAGTTTGGGGAATGCTGCGTGCAGTGCCTCAAGAACTGGTGCTGGAGTTTTATTTGAAAATGTCCATCTGCAAGAGGAAATAATAGCAGGGCATTCTCTGATGTGCTTCTCTATAGCTATTTTTAGAGCTTACTCACACAGAGTTTTCCCCAAGATAATAGTTGGACTGCAATTGTGAGAAAGCTCTGGGGTCAGATGAGTGAGGAGGTGAGCATCTGGGTGCTGTGCCACAAATGCCATTGTTAATGTTGGGCAAGTCACTGTAAATTGCACTTATCTTTCACAGTGGTCTTATGGAGGGTCCTACATTCTTAAAATTTTGAAGGGTTTCAGCTGTTAGGGCTGGGAAATACCAAAACCCCCTTGTGTTAGTTGGAACTCATCATGGGCATGTTTTCTATTATGTTCTTTAATTCATTTTGGATAGGTATTTAAATATGACAGGTAGAAAGCATTGAGACACTTATGCTACTCTACATAACTGCCATAATTTAAAATTTCACTGTTTTTCCATACCATTCTCAGATTAGAACTGGCAGCTACTGGCATCCACTTTGCAAGCATTTTTCCTTGCTCAGAGCTCAGGGAGATTTCAATGGGTCAGGCTGGTTTGATGAATGCCTCAAGCGAGGTGTGCTGACACCAGTGCCAAAAGCACCGTCCTGCCTTTCCCCCACTCCTGACTTCTCATTCCTGACCCTCTACCACGCTATGCTGTGAGCTATCACAGCTGTTTATCCTGCAAGCAGTGAGGGAGAGGAGGCTGGGGGAGGACAGGACTGCTACCATCACTCACTGCTCTGGTACAACCACCAGAAGTGTTGGTTTGGCTGCAGACTCTGGAGCCAGATGAGTGGGCTATGTAAGCAAACCAGAAGGGTCTCCCAGCATTCCAGAAATGTGAAATGTGTAAAGAACCATGGAATTTGGTGAATGTTGCATCCTTCCTCTAAGGCACAGTAAGTTCATGCTAGCAGCAGCTCAAACAGTAGCAGCCTCCACCCTAAACTCTAGGGTTTCACCTCCGGAAACAAAAGCATAAGTGAGGGTAGTCAGACACTTGAATTAAGTGGAAGAAGTGTATGACTGGATATTAAATTAATCTCAGTGGAAATTGGATATGTCTGGAAGAGTAGGGCAAAAGCAAAAGATAGAAAAAAGCGGGAGAAAAAGCATACCAGAAGACTCAAAAGAGGAAGAAAATGTGAAAATAAGAAAGAATTAGATAATCTTTGTGGCAGTCCTACAAAGGTCTTAGTGCTGGTTGAAAAGGCTTCAAGTAGGGAAGGCAAGGATTTTTGTTGTTGTTGTATGTCTCCTGCATTGAAGGAAACAGGAGTAAAATTGGGGGTGGGTGACTTTGGAGTTTTAACTAGATATGCCTAAAAGATGCTTGACTTCATAATTTTCTCCTCCTAATAGAAACAGCCCTCAGGGCCTCAAACTTTGGCTAATCATTTAGGTCAAAAGGGTAATAATAATGTAGAAGACCATGAATTAGAAGTGTACCCTGGGGAAAGCTTGACCCAATGTAGAAGTAGAAAATAACCATACAAAACTCCGTAATGGGATCCTCTGAAGCTGAATGGGAAAATGAGGGCTCATACAAATATGCTCACCATCTAATATGAAACATAACTCCAGAAGTATGTATTTTTATTCCCTGTTATGAGTGAAACCACAGTGGAGTTACTGTAACACTGAGGCTGAACTAATCCCATCACAGGATCAGATCTTGGTAATAAATAGTTCCAGGTGTGATCCAAGGATTAGGAATGTTTAGATTTTTTTAACTCAAAGGTCTAGAGTTTTTTTCAGTCTTTCCACTGAGAAGGGAGGATTGCATGAGGTGTGAAACTCCTGTCTCTCAAAAGACAGATTTGAGTCTTGCATATCCTTTTTTACTATATCTGTGGTATATCTATCTCAAATACTTTACCAAGAAAGCTGACATTATTATTATTCACATGTTATCAGTGGGGAAATGAGGTATGAGGATGCTCAGCATCTTGCTGGAATGATGCTGGCAAACCTGGGAGTAAAAGCGCTGTCCCAGTGCTCTATTTCATGGGTTCTGCTGCCTTCCAGGTCATCCTTACAAACTGCCATGTTATTTATTGTGGAACTTTGTGGTTTTGATGGGACATGTTTGGGAAAGAGTGACTCTTGGATAGGCCCATCTTGTGCAGGGATGGAATGAGCGTGTGAGTAAAGATTGTGCCATACTACACACACATGAAGGACCACACTAAGACTACATAGGCAATCTCACAGCCAGTGTCTTCATGATTCTCGGGCTTCATGGGTTGTGTCTGAGTGCTTGGAGGTCTATGAAATAGGCTTAACTTGTGTGTGAGGTTGTTAGTCTCCGTTCCTTTCCACAGGCTGTGGCTGTATTGGCAGCAGATAGATGGCATAGCAGCAGGTAGCGCTGGTTATCTCAGACACACAATTTGGATAAGTTTGCAGCTGAAAAAGGAGGTGCCAAAAGTTGTCTCTGTGGTCACACTAAGCATTTATATCTGTTTCTGTACCATCATCCCTCTCCAGAATTAATTCAATGGTATATAACCACTTATACAACCCCATGCAGCACTACAGGCCTGGGGAGGAGTGACTTGAGAGCTGCTCAGCAGGAAGGGACCTGAGAGTGCTGGCAGACAGCTGAATGTGAGCCAGCAGTGTGCCCAAGAAAACCAGTGGCATCCTGGCCTGTACCAGCCATAGTGTGGCCAGCAGGACCAGGGCAGAGATTGTCCCCCTGTACTCGGCACTGCTGAGGCCAGACCTCGAATCCTGTGTCTCGTTTGGGGCCCCTCATTTCAAAAAGGACATTGAGATGCTGGAGCAAGTCCAAAGAAGGGCAATGAGGCTAGTGAAGGGTCTGGGGCACAAGTCCTGTGCGGAACGCCTGAGAGAACTGGCAGTTCTTTAGTATGAAGGAGGTTGAAAAGAGGTTGTAGTGAGACTGGAGTTGGTCTCTTCTGCCATGTCTCAAATAAATGAATGAGAGGAAAGGACCTTAAGTTTAATCAGGGGAGGTTTAGATTTGATATTAGGAAAAAAACTTTACTGAAACAGTGGTTAGGCATTGGAATAGTCTGCCCAGGGAGGTGGTGGAGTCATCATGTCTGGAAACGTTCAAGTGGCATCTGGATGTAGCACTTGGGGATATGGTTTAGGGGTGATTATGGTGGTGGTAGAGTGATGGCTGGATTAGGTAAACCCTGGCAATCCTTTGATTCTGTATCAGACCATCAGGTAAATGGTCACTTCCACTCATTATTTTCCATGTGTGCATTTCCCTTACAGGCAGGATTAAAAGAGTTTGGGACTTGAAGCCCAAATCCTTAACCCCCTAATCCAGAGAGATTGGGATCAAAGGAAATCATGGTGAAATAGGAAGAGTGCAGAGATGACTGTGTGTCTGCAGCCACACTGGCACTTATGGGGAGAAAGCAAGCAGGTGCTGGAGATCTGTGCAAAGAAAAGAATCACCAGTAGGCATCAATTCTAGGGCCTCAGACTATGCTTTCCTTCAGTGTGTGCTGCTGAGCAGAGGCCCTGAGCCAGGGACAAAGTGTTCTGGGACACGTCCTCTGAAATACTTTTAGATTTCTTGAATAATTCACAAAGCTTTTGGACACCTTTTCCCCAAACACACACAAAGCCAATTGTGCTATAGAAGAGAGTTTGAGAAACCCTGTAAGGAAAGCAGCTTACTTCTTCAGCCTTTATATATAATCTGCATTTTAGAGCAGATTGCATTATTCCCTATTTTGAAAGAATGACAGCTGAACACGTAATGTTTGCAGAGTTAATATGCTTTAGTAATTTATTTTGGGGTTTTTTTGAGAGTTACTGCCTTATTTACAATGTAATAGTAATAGTCATGTTCTGCATATAGGTATATTGCCTTTGATTGGGAACAACACCAATTCCTGTACCAAATGAAGAAAACTGAGTACTTCATGATTTAATTACTTGTGTTCTTTGCAAGAATAATTAAAGGGTCATGCCCAAATTCTTATCAGAGCATGACTATTTAGCATTCCAAGACTGAAGCTATTTAGGTGGCATACTAATGACTTATTTGCTGACAAGATTCACTTTTAGAAACTCTCTCTTCACTCTTTCACTATTGATAGTTAGAAGTGTAAAAAGTGCAGTTATCAAAATGCATTAGTGGGAAGAAAGAATAAATTTTCAAGTGACTTGTGATTAGAGATGCTTCACTTCAGAAAAAATCATCAGGGAAATGGATTTTTAAGAGCCAAGCAAATATTTTCTGAGAAATCAAGGTATGGGTAGGTACTTGAAAGTCAACCAGCACTGGCACAGCTACTTATGTTAATCCTTCTCTAAAGCTTCATCATAAATTTTTGCACTCCAGTTACTTATCTAGAACACCACATTAATCTGTAAATATTAGCTTGCTTCAGAACTGTTGCAGCTGAATAGGAGAAACTGGTGGTTAAATTTTTCTGAATAGTTGAACAATCCAAGACACTGTAAAATTACTGTAGTCCATATATGCTTTAAAAAATAGATCCTCTATTTGCCATTAGATCTTCTTAAGCTACAAATATCTACCTGGTTATTTTTTCATAAGTGTTTTCTCTATAAAAGTAATTCATCCATCCCCAAGCAATATATTTAACCATTTCCAGTAAAACACAGTTTTGAATGTTGCATATACCTTGACCTTCAGAGTTTATCCATAGCTTTCCTTGAAGTATATACTCACAAACATTGGTCTTTTTGCAGAAGACATTTTAAAGGATTTGTCTGTAGGTGCTTGAAAGAAAAAACATTTGCTAAAGTAGTATTAAGACTTAAGATTATGTTTAACATTTGAAATACATCAGAAGCACTAAGTCAGTTTGAGTGTCTCAGCAACTAACTAGTCCCAGAAAGAATTGGTGGTATCCCACAAAGTGCTGATCTTCAGCATTTTTAGTGCTTTGCAGAATTGATTTCTCAGTCCCAAGGCAATTGTCCATATCATGCAAGTGCTGCATACTATTATAGTCAGAAGCCTCCGTTTGAGAGTAATCCAAGAAAAAATGCCAGTGTATTGTTTCCAAGTTATTTTTGTGAAATATTTGGCTCCAACGCATAGCTAATTTTCAAAAGGCTCTTTGAAAGTTTCTCGTTAGAAAAATAGATGTTTTTTATGTGTGCATAGTTCATTTTTAAACCAAATCTAGCTAAAAATTGCCACATAAGCTGTTTTTCAATAGAGGGCCAATAGCCATATTTTTGTGTCTCCACAGAAGGAATATATTTATATTTTTAAAATATAAGTATTTGAGTAGCCATATAAAATAAGCAACATGAAGGTGC
Organism: Ammospiza caudacuta; assembly: GCF_027887145.1. Taxonomy (NCBI): domain Eukaryota; kingdom Metazoa; phylum Chordata; class Aves; order Passeriformes; family Passerellidae; genus Ammospiza; species Ammospiza caudacuta. Next base: position 122,941,779 of record NC_080593.1, on the reverse strand, counting down.
CATATTGAATTCATTAAGATTTCTCTCTCATATGTAACCCCAAGTATCTAGATCCTTATAGTTTTATTGGCAGAGGGAACAAGTACATGGCTTGCCAGATCAGCTGGGCTATGAATAGCTAAACATTAACCCACTTCCAAGCTCAGGTTTTGGTTTGGGCTTCTGCCTTCAGTCCCCACTGATGATACCATCTCCAGACCATATTTAGCAGATGTTTTTGGCCTGTCCTGTTATCACCCCACCAAAGCCAGGAGATCCTTTGTATCCTTTGATCCCTGGTGCCTTTGGCTGTTCACTGCTCAGCTTTCTTGCTGCTCTTTGTTCACTAGGGCATAACTTCAAGCTCAGTACCATAACACACTTGCCAGACTGGGGAGCTGCCAGGCCCTAGGAAGTTGTGATTCCTATGGCTGTTGCTGTCCCAAGGATCAGTGGGCTCAAAGAAAACCAAGAGTGAAGAACAGGTCACTGATTCGGTCTTCTTCTCCTTTGATATAAGTAATTACTAGGAAACAAAACTTAACTTTCACTTCATAGCCAGAAATTAGTACCATTTTTGTTTGACATAGTGACATCCTAAGTTGTTAAAGGGAGCCCTTGGTGGCTCTCAGGGATTAGTGGGGGGAAATATTTCACTTGCAGGTCAGCTGCACGGCTCTGTCCTGGGGCACGGGTGATTGGCAGCTGCTCCAATGTGATGTCTGCAGGAGGCCTGTGAAGGAAGCTGCAGGTTTGGGGCTGGGTGGGCAGGTGTCAGCACTGCAGTCCCACGCTGCCAGAATTAGCAATCCCTGCTGGCAGTGCCATCACGGCTGCAGGGACCGCGTGCAAACCCAGGCTCAGGGTGAGACCCGGGGGCTTTTCTGCTGCTGGCTGTGCCTGCATGGGGAACTGTGTGAAACCTGCTCCTTGAGGTTGCTCAAGTGAAGCAGGAGCCTGTCCTGAGCTGCTTTGTGCAGGCAGTTCCCTTTAAGCCTGAGCATTACAGAGTGGGGCAGCTCTGGAGAATGCCAGATTTAATGCCAGATTTAATGCCCTTTAATGCCCTTCCCTATTTCTGTCCCAGATTCCTTCCCACAAACCTGCATTTCACCAGGCTTTTTTCCCTTACTACTTCAGCTCCTTGCTACACTTTCCCATGCAAGCTTTTTTTTCCTTGTAAATGAGGTGAAGCAAATACCTAATGTTATCTTTAGTGCTGACACAAGAAAATTAGAGGAGGTATATTACAGTGCTGCTCAGTATTCTTTCCAGAGAAAACTGCTGGTTAGGTCAATTTACTTGGCGCTGTACACTGCTTTAATCTTAACTCGAGGCCTGCTATAGATGTACAGCAGCTGAGTCTAATGTCTTCATGCATGGTTGCAAGCAAGTCAGTTAATTTCTGTTTGTTGAGAGGTAGGAATCAAGCAAATTTTTCTCTGTTGAATGGAAACATTGTGGGGCTGGTAACAGGTGAATAAGCAATACTGGATAACAAAACAACCTGGAATTTCTGTCTGAACTTTGAAGGGCTGGATTCCATAACAGAGAAGTCACAGTTTCATCTCCTTTAAAATGGCAGTTTATCCCCAAACCTTCAGTTAGAAGAATTAAAAGGAAAACTGGCTTGACAGACTTTGTTTGTGAGAAAACATGTCACCAGTGAAGGAACACTTGGCTTCAAGACCACTTGCAGGTCTGTAAGCTGCTAACTGGGGTGGTCAGTTTATTGCTAAACATTTATTCAGGATACAAAAAGCTAAACAGCTTGCTCACCTGTCATGCTGAGGTCTGCTCAGGCTCTCAATGACCTCTTGGGTTATATTCATCAAGCTTGGTGGCATATGTTCATAGATGCAGCCCTGGCTTTGCAGACTGTCACCCACAGCCCAAGTTGCTGCCACATTCTGTGAAGTAGTCATAGATTGGAGCTAAATTCATTGGATCTTTTGTCTTGAAAGAGGTGTTTAGTGTTATAACCTCTTTCAGTAGCCAAACAGTTACTACTTAAAAATAGGTGCTAATAAAAATGTCCAATGTTCTGATTAAATGTAAGACATGGGCTATGGGCCTGTGACCAATAAGCTTCTATCATACTAGTGGTAGCTTAATTACAAATACACCTTAAAATGACATGTAACTCTTAATATTTTTATAAAATAAAACTTTAGATTAAAAAAAATACAAAAAATCTAAAAAGTAGAAAATAAAACCCAGATCTTTCTTCTCACAGATGACATTGTGTTGTGGGCAGGGGGGGAGAGGGAGAAATAATCTTCTCAATTTAATATAATTCTTTTTTGTTATTATTGTTCCTGTGTCTGTATTCATAGAACCATAAAATTTCGAGTGTTAAAAGGAACCTTAAAAATTGTCTAGTTCTACTCCCCCTGCCATGGGCAGGGACACCTTCCACTAGATCCAGGTATTCAGACTAGAAGGACATTCTTCCAAGCACCATAATTTTCTCTAGCAAGACCTTCTTCATCTGTATAGCCTAGCTACTCTCATTTAGTGCACGGGCATATATAAGAAGTGGGAAATCTCAGGCCAAGTGGGATGGCAAATTAACCCTTCTTACTCCGTGGCTGGCATTACTGCTCAAGTCTCCATATTGTCAAATCATCAGGTGTGGGAAGCTGCATTTCAGAAACCTTCTACCAAAGAATCAGTAAAAGGCCATTAAAAATGACAGCCTGCATGGGATAGAGAATAAGCATAATCAATCTTGTAATTTCCACAGAGTGTAACTTTGCTGTTAGTTGAAAGAACAGCTAAGATGCAAAATTAGTCTGATATTTCCTCTCAAGCTTGGCTGCTTAAAGCATTTTCCTGTAAAGTTCTGTGTTTACCTAAGCCCTTAGGGGAAAAGCCACCTTCCCCTCCCCTACCCCTAGTGGAGCTAATGAGCCATGCTTGTTATCCTCCCAAAACTCTTGTTTCAGCAGAAATTAATCCACTTTCTTTGCCCGGTTCTAACACATGCCACCAAGTTAAGCCAAGAAAATGAACCTTCTTGCTCTTTTGTGCTCACTGGAGACTGACAGATAGGTAGTACTTCTTTGTGTTTTCTTTAGTCATTATGTTTAGTTTGACCCTAAATCTAAACCAGCTTAATTGCTCACTGCTACCCAAAGAGCCAGTCTCATTCCTTTGCTGCCATCTCATTCCCAACTGCATGACTGCCCTGTCTCCTTTGCATGGCACTTGTCCCCATGGTGACTTGGTTTAGAGTTCTAGACTTAGAAAAAGAATGAATCCTAAAAAAATACATTAATAGAATTACATCTCCCGCTGGGGGTCAATCAGGTGCCTGTGGTGGTGAAAGTCTGGGGCAGGAGCACATTCATGGCCTGAGAGGGGAGAGACTGGACAGCCAATTTTAGCAGTGACACAGTGTTAGGTCAGCTTAGCTGTCTTGCCAAACTAGCCTTGGTGTTCTGTAGAGGGTAGCAGAATTGCACTATTCCACAATAAACCTGTGGTGAGTCAGCGTGTATAACTGAATTAACTTTCCCAGTGAATCATGTTTCTAATGTAGTTCATTGGGCATGGCTGCACAGACCATCTGTTAGTGGTGAAACCGGTGTGTATGCCTGACACGCCACCCCTTCCCTTGGTGCCACTCTTCAGGCCTGTAGGAAGAATGAGGTGGGAAAACTGACCAGCATTAAGCATGACTTCATTTTTCCTGCCAAATTATTTGTATACTGGTCATTGGCATGTTCTAAAAGACAGTTGTAGCAGCATAATTAATGGGGCAACACAAGGGCTGCAATGGTGATGGAGTAGTGGAGAGAGAAGGAGCGAGAAAGCGCTTAAACAAATATTGGCACCAAAAAAATATCACTATAACCACGGCTGTGGTAAGGATTTAGCAAAGGTTTTCCTTTATCTAAAGTGTAAGGGACATTTACATTTGGGGCAGAAGTCTGAGTTTAGCTGTATTGTCAACATGCCACACTGAATTGTTGTGACAATCTCAAAGATTAGCAGGGTAAGGCAACTTGCTTCTTGTCAGTGAAAGGCGGTGCGACTCTGAGCCCCGAATATAGGGGAAGATAAAGCAGCTGTCTGGCCAAAACTGGCAGTAAGTTAGTTTTAGAAGGACCTTCTAGGATTAGATAGCATATTCAGCATTTGTAGGTTACACAAGATGAATGGAGGAGCAAGGGGCTGAGAGCAAGAGCAGCATTTTGCAGATAACACCTGTCTGGGAACGTGCATCCCTCTGAAACTTCTCAGCTGGAGCAAACATCCTGGATAGATGACAGGACAAATCTGAACCTGCAAAAGTTTGGATTTCTATACATAAACCTGCCTTGGCATCTAAAGAAGTTATGCTGGCATCTGTCTAACTACAGCTCTGTGTTTGCTGGTATCTTCCAATAAATGCTACTGCATAAGAACCTGCAGAGCCAAAGCACTCTCAGATTCTCAGCAGGGGCTTACCGAAGCAAAAGGAGAATAACAGAAGAATCAATCCTACAATATGACAGTGATCTCTTACAAACAGCTTTGAAGCATTTGAATGTGTAATATTTTGTGATTGCACGTAAAGTTCTCTGATGTCTTTCAGAGAAATTTAAAATCTTGCCATATGCTTCAACCTTCTTTTTTTTGTGTCCGTGGGTTATGTGCAAATCTTTAGGGTGACTGCTAGAACAGTTGTGAGCATATTGGATGCCTGCATGATTCAGGGAGCAACTTGAAATGTGCTCAGCATCCCACGCTGACTACGGCCCATTGAACCAGAGAGCTCTCAACACCTTGCCACAGCAGGCTCTTAACAAGTGGACTGCATTTTGTTAACTTCCTTGGAAGGAAATCAAGCACTGCTCCCTCAAAATTGCCTGCGCCTTTCTGCCCAAATTTATAGGGGCTGACAGACTTACTCTCAAGTAATTCTTTAGTGCTACTTTGCTCCACAGTGTGTGAAGGAGAAAATTTGTCGTGGAGAGTGTCCTGGGAGCCAGTCCCAGAGGGCATGTCACTGCCACCTCAGGTTCTTGGAAGGCTAAAACCAGTTTGTGTCAATGCTCCCCACTAGCTGCCCTAATTTTCAGATAGAAACATGACTGTCAGTTTGACTTAATTACATCATTTCCTAACATACAATATTGTTCAGGTTTTGTTTTCTTGTCTGTGCTGTGTGCAAACTCTTTATAACAAGACCTAAAATAATGGCTTTTTAGTAAACAAAAACTGGTATTACATATTAATTCCATTTCCTCTAGCCTTTCAAAACAGAGGCAGAGCTACCTATATACAATTTTTTGTGCTCCCTAAGTAAAAAACCCCATTCATTTAATGCTAATTTTGAACGACTTTTTAGTCATAATGGGATAACCTGAAGTATGTTTCATATATGTCTGCAGAGTGCAGCCACATGCTACATAGCATTATCAACTTTGAATATTTCATGTGTGTAAATATGTTTTATTACTAAAAGTTTGCTTTATGTACTGTGAGCCCTGATCTTTATTTTAGGACTTTTTTACTTCTAGCTGTCTCAGTTACTAAATTTGAGGCATACAGCCCCAATTCGCAGCTCAGTCACCTTCTATTTAAAAAATATTCAACTTGTTTCCCCTGAAAAATTCTGAATTTCTAATTATCAAACAGAGCTGTTTATCGTTGTCTGAGGTGTTTGTTTGACAAGCAGTCATGCAGAAATAGTGCAATGTGTAGGCTCCCAGTATAAATAGAAGCAATCATGATCCAAACTGCAGATAAGTAATTGGAATAATAAGTCGAAATAAAGACGCTTTGTCAGTTTGCATTCCTTTTATTGAAGCAGCTAAGGGCAAGTGTAGAAACTGATCCTTATCTTTAGTTTTTCTCCCAAAATAAGGATAAGATTGGATTGAAGAAAAAGAGCTTACCATATGAATTTAGGTTTATGGAGGATGTATTCTAGACTGTCAAAAATAATATGCCTAAGGCAAATTTGCTTCTAAAGAAAAGAAAAGAATGTAATAAAGCTTAGGGTTATACTGAAACTGAACTGCAATATGTTAGGAAATAGCTTGGTTCAGTAATTCCTGGATTGTTGCATTCAGATTTTCAGCCCACTATGATTCCTTGCTGATTAAAAAAAATCCTCTGATAAATGCCAAGGACTAGTGAAATTAAGGGTGTAGTTTTTCTCATGTCTGAACTTTCAGACCAAAAAGTAGATAATAATTTGCAGTTACCAAAACCAGCATGGTAACCTGAAGCTATTTAATATATTTTAAGGAGCTGATTGAGAGTAATGATGATGAAAATAGCCTCAGTGGAAAGTGACCATCAGGCCTATGTAAGAGACAATGTCTGACTAAGAAAGCTCTGAAAAATTGGTCCCTTTTTAGATGCTTTTCACTTTCTGATGTAGGATCTACAGGATGAGGTCAAAGGACTTAGGTATGGTCTGTGCAGTGTCTAGCATGGCTTAGCCTCAATGCTGCTCAAAATTGTAGCAGAACAAACTAGTCTTCTGATTCCTCATTGTATCATCTACTGAACAAGAAAGCCTTTTTGGACTATTCTTTGCTACAGGTTTGTAAATATTCTAGAACTAAAGAATAAGCAGATGCAACCCAATTTTTTCTTGTACTGACAGTTCTTGTTTGTAGACTAGTTGTAGAAATAACTCCAGGACATCTGACATCTTATTCATATGAAATGTGTTGGCAAAATTTGTCATGAATTGATTCCATTTCTTCTAGTTCCTTTTTGGTTCTCCTTTTTTTTTTTTTCTTTTCTGTGGGTGTATTTCTATTTTTTTCAATCATTTTGGAATTTGGAAGTTTATTCATATCTCCTTAAGCATATAATAGTTCAAGGAACACATAATCCCTTTCAGGCAGCAGCTTTTATAGCATGTGGTGGGTGCCTCTGAATCAGCATCAAATGTTGGCATCTCCACTTCCTCCTTCATCAGAAGTAGTGAAGTTTCATCAGAACTAGAGAGAAAAAAATATTTCAAGAGAAGATAAAAAAGCGGTGTTCCTTTCCTCAGGGGAAAGGAACCAGATTTAATATTAAATGGAAGAAAACAAATCCACTTTTCAAAATCATCCTGGGTACTTCCTTCAAGCTTTACATAGTAAAGAAATTAGAATTTTTTTCACTGAGGATGGATGTTGTTGATAACTAATAATGAGAAATATTCGAATATGGTTTTTCATAAACCACAGCTCCTTTCCCTGAATATTTGTAATGTGATTTGATGTTTCTTCCAAGTGTGGAAACCATAGATTCACTATATCCTATTTCTGGCAGGTCTAGAAAAGAACAAACTTCAGAATAATGGAGTTCTTAATGGAGTTCTTAATTCTTAATACAGTCAGATTAATAAAATGTCTGCCAACCTTCTTTCTCCAATTTTCTGATCCATTTGATGTAACTACTGGCAAAAATATTTGAGTTCACTGTTTAGAAAATCACTTTTGAGCTCCTGAGGCTGGTGCTCTGTCTGTCTCTTAGCCTCATACAGGGACAAGGAGCAGGTGCCTGGCAGCCTTCCCTCCTGCCTTCTTTGCACCCTGACATTCCTGGGATACCATCCCTGAAGATAGGCCAGGGAGGACTCACCAAGGTGAGTGAAATGTGCTGGGTCTGGTCCTGAAGTGGGCTGAAACTCTGTGGTTGTTCTCCTGGCTAATGTTCACATCTCAGATAATTCCATTGTATCCAAATCTTCCTCCTCCAAACTTCAAACCCCATTGTTCAACAATCTGAACTCCACAACAAATAATTCAAGAAAATGCTTCAGGCAATGGAGTGTAAAAAAGTTTATGCTTGTAATGGGATCCCAATATCACTTAAATTCATGGATAATCTGATTCTTTTTCCTCTTTAACTGCATATTTATAAGATAGAAAATCCACAGTGTTTCAGCTTTCAGGAGCTTAGTGGGAAGAGCTTATTTTACTATATGTAGGTATTACCCTCATCTTTCTTGCCAACCTCCCTGGTTTGAAATAACAGCCTGAGAACAGGTCACTTTATATAAAATAATAACTTTGAGGGATTCATGGCTTTGCTCTTCCCAGATTATGAGCCCAGACACAAAAGTCTGACCAAAGCAATGGAGCCTTTACAAAACCTTTCCAGAGGAAGGGCTGGATGTCTAAGCTGTTTTCTCATCCCAACTCAGAGAAAGATTTTTGTGAGATCATATATCAACAAATAAACTTTTAGCTAAGCTATGGGAACAAACCCAAGTTATTTTGGCAAGTAATAACATCAGAGTTGAGTGAGGATGATGCAGAAACCTGAATTTTCAGTTCTTAATTTTGTCTCATATTTCTAATATTTTTTGAAATTAACAGATAACATTCTATCTTATTTTTGCTTTAACTTTATTTCAAATTTAAATTTTTCATCAAAGACACATCATTTCTCAGTGTTGAAATTAATATTCTGTGATAATTTAATTCCATTTCTGGATGCAGCAGACCTAGATTCCTTTCTACACTAAATGGAAACAGAGTGCAGGGTATTTAATATCCTGTCATTGAGACAGTGCAGGCTGCTACTACACAATGAGTAGTATGCAAGTATATGAATTTTGAAAATTAAAATGAGCTGGTAAGCTAACAAAAGAGTAAGATATAGGCATAGTAATTGTTTTTACATCTAAGTGAGGCCACTCTAAATAATTACTAGGAATTTGAATGTTTTGAACAATCTCTTTTAGTGTAAACTGTGAAACCAACTCTTCATAACATTAATACTTTGAAATAATTGATTTTCAAATACTGAAGCAGGCAGAGCATGAAGCTTAAGACTGCAAGGCAATAAAGACAAATGAGATTTGTGTAAAGATCTATATTTTAAAAAGGCAGTGCAAGTTCAATGAACCACAGCTTATCTTAAAAACAGCCTTTGTCCTGTGTGGAAAGAGTTCTATAATTTGTAATATGTATAGCTTTTATTTTCATGAAAGAAGTACAGTATTGGTTAAAGGAGGTGGGCGTTGCTGTTGAATTTAGGATATAAAGCTGTTTTCAACTTTATGTACTATATATCAAAATTAAGTAACCACCTACTTGGGCTAGAGCAGAGCTGTAAACAATCTGGCCACTTGCTTTTGTAATCTGAATTCAGCACCTGTGATCGCTCCTTTTTTGTGCAGTAGTGTACTGGGTCTGGCTGGGATGGAGTTAACTTTCTTCCTAGCATCCTATGTGAGACTACAGCTATGATTTGTGGCAAAACCAGTGTTGGTAGCACACCACTGTTTAGCCACGGCTCGATGGTGTTTGCATAGAGCTAAGGCCTTTTCCATCACAATCTACCTCAGCGCCAGCGGTTTGGATTGGGCAAGAGTTTGGGAGTGGACACAGCTGGGACAGCTGACCCTGCCTGGCCAGGGAGATATTCCATGCTGTTCATTCCATTATGTTCAGCAATAAAGCAGGGGGAGAGTCCTTCCAAAATAACCATCACTTGGACAGTGGCTGAGCATTGGTCTGCTGGTGTGAGGTGGTAAGTGATTGCCTTTACATCACGTGGTTCTACCTCCTTTTCCTTCACTTATTAAATAGTCTTTATCAACTCATGAGGTTTTTTTCACTTTTGCTGCTCCAATTCTCTCCCCCATCCCACTGTTGGGAGAGGGAGTGAGAGGCTGGATGAGGCTTAGATACCAGTCAGATTAAATGCACCACTAATATTGGATGCTTTCAAGTATTTCAGTTCAGCAGAATATGGTATTCTGGACTAACAACGTGTATAGCACTGAAAGCTCCCAGCTTCAACTCTGATATTGCTGTCAATAATCAACTTTATTCTCACAATATAACAAAGGCTAATTATTCCTTCCTTTTTCTTTTCTCATTTTTAACCCTGTTGACTTGGACACATTTTTCAAGACTTTGATCTCATATATATTTCTTAAACCTAATCTGCCAAGGAAGTATGAGAAGGCCATGGCTTTTGAGCATGCCATGTACTGATGCCTTGAGAGGCTGACCTAGAACAGAGGCTAGACAGAGCTAAGAGAATAAGCAGGTATTTATTAAAAGGCTTTAAAGGATACACCTTGGGCAGCACAAGAGCCCAGCCAGGGCTATACCCAAGATGGACCCAAAATGGTCACAAAATGGACAACCAGCCATGAGGTTTTACACTTTTGTAAGTTCTGGTCCATTTGCATATTGGGGTTAATTGTCCAATTACACCTTCAGGTTATGAAGTCACATCCTTCTTGTTTTCTCTCTTCAGTCCACTGTAGTTTATGCTTTTTTGGGCCTGAAATTTGTATAGGTTGTCCTTGGTCTCAAGCTGGAAAAGGATTGTTTTTTCTACCTACTCTGTGAAGAGAACTTACTGGCACTTAATATGAAGCTCAGAGCTACACACCTAGGCAGTACAGAATCTAAAAAAAATGAAAGCTAAAACTTAAGACATCATACTAGGATCAAAATGGAGGGTCCATGTACCTAATCCACACAGAAATTTAATAACTTGGCCTGCAGTGTATATATATAAATGTCTTCATTTCAATGCTATCATTAAGTTACTCAAAAACTGGAGTCTAGGGCAAAAAATGTGACCTGTCATTTTATTATATATACAGCACTTCCTGAGTTACCTTGAGAAATCTCTTCTAGTACACAAGACTGTATTGCTCTTTCTCCACACTATACAGAAATAAACATTTCAACATTATAGGCAGCATCTTCATCAGGGGTCTGGAAGTAAGCATGAAATCATCTCTTGGTAATGTTTGCTGGTAGCATGAAGGCCCACAGAGTGTTAAATGGTGATAGGTTGTAATGCAGTAATGCAGTAAGCCTTGCTGACTCCACAAAGTGCATTCTGACTCAGCTAACTGCACACTTATTCATCAAGGAACAAGGGATTAAAGCCATACTGTCAGCACAGAGAATTTTGTCTTCTAATTAGGTGATCAGGGGTCATATAGGATGGGGAATTGAGTAAGAAATCCCATTGAGCACTTGAACATGAATGTAACAAGTAATAGTAATTATGAGTTGCAAGATATATCCCTGTATATGGCATTGGTCAAGCTGATGCTGGAGGAATTATAGTCCTGATGTCAGCATTTTTGAAGGGATATGGAAACACTGAAGTAAGTTTAGAAAACAGCCACAAAAAAGTATTTTCTTGAGGAAGTGGGGAAAATGCCTTCTGGTGAGAGACTTGGAAGCTCATTTGGTGTAATGTCTAAAGGAAAAAACTGTGAGCTGGCTTGATTCTTTAAGGAAAAATACTTAGGAAAAAATTTGGTTTTTCCTAAGGGACTCTTTAATGTACCTTAGAAGGACATAATTAGAACCACTAGCAAAAATCTGAAGGTATGGAAATTCAGATGACAAACAGAACATTTTTCTGTTCTGAACAGAAAAATGCTTACCCATGAAAGCTTCTAAATGTCCCTAACAGGATAGGATTCCTTTGGTCAACACTCAAGGATAGTAGTATAATAAGAAGACAGACTAGACCAACCCAAATTCTCTCCTTTATGAATTAATGAGCTTATGTGCTTTATAACTACAGAAGAGCATAGAAATCTCACAAACCTGTAACTTTCATCACCAGATCAAATTGCACAGGCCAGGAAAATCAGTGCAGGTTGTGAGAGAGAGCATGGAGCTAAACTGAAGGAAGCATATTGGGGTGTGGTGCCAACTTGCTTTCATAGTGAAGTCTCAGGTGAAATCTGAGGAATTAATTCTACTACTTGTGAGTGCTTCTTTTTGTAATTCAGTGTCTTTTCCACTTTTGTTTGGGGTTTTGAGTAGTGAATTCCCTGTGTTTATATGGTGTTTTGGGCCTGTCTCTCTATCTCCTGCAGTTTCTAGCTATGATGAATTTCTCAAAGTAGAGAGGAAGCCTGGCATCTGGCTCTGCTTAATGCAAACACAACTCAGAAGTGCAGTTTTGCAAATGGTTTAAATCAACACAACCAGCCTAATTATTTAGCTCATTTACTGTTTTCTGGGGGGAAATCAGGACAAGTTGCTTTTTAAATTTTTATATGTAACTTAGGCCCTATTCTTACGTCTCTTGTTCAATGCTAAATCTCACAGTTCTTGTGGGATTGAAGAACAGACTTTCAAAAGACAAACACTGTCATTCACTCTGGAGTTCTTTATCCATCTAACAAGTTACTTTTACATTGCTACTACTTTTACAGCATTGGGTGGTTTTTCCTTCTTTTAGTAAAAAAAAAGATTAATACCATCCTGTGGATACTTACCACAGCATATATTTCTTTACACGATATTTTTCTGTTGGTAGAGTGTTGCAGTGTGTTGTGCAACAGTAGAGTGAGCCTATTTTTTCCCATGTTTTATGACTCAATGAAAGCTTGAAAACTACAGAGAAAAAGTTACAGGAAGGCTCTCAAAAAAGTTTGGTGACTTGGGCTCCAAAGCTGTGGGTTCAAAGCCCATCCTGAAGCTTGAACTGGCAGACAGTAGCACAGTTTAGATACTTCCTGTTGGATACATCATTCAAGTGAAAACACAGACAATGGTCCGGTTTTTTATCTGATGGAACAGTTCTGTCTTTCTAAAAGTCTCCTTGTTCTCTACAAAAAGATACATTATTTTCTACTGTAACCCCAAAATAAGGATTTGAGATAGGGAGTTTGCTTGTATTGTAGGGGAATTTGTCCTTAAGCCACAGAATGGTGTAGCCTGTAGTGAAGCCTGCCCCAGTGCAGGCATTACTTTTCTTTCCCCCTTAATAATCAGAATCCATTAGCAAGGCTTAGCATATCCAGATCGATTTTGCTCAAGTTGTTGTCCCTCCATTAGCACAAAACAGGGTTCTGCAGTGTGCAAGGTCTCCTGACTCTCCCCTGCCCCAATTCTGGTTCTTTGTTTTACATACACCAAAGAACCCCACAGGCTGATTTTAAGACATCTCTGGCCACTCTGCAGAAATTACCAGAATTTCTTTCACCACATGGACAGGTAATTTAATTCCATATTTTATAACTTCTGTGATTTACAACTACTGTGATTTATACCTATTGTGCTGGAGTTGTAATACTCAAAGCTTCCTCATAAACTATAGTCACTAAAGCATCTTGCATACCTTTCAGATGCCTACAATGCTTCCAGGCTGGGTTAATTTTACAAGTTTTTCTGTAGTGGAAGTACAGAGAGAAGCATTTCCAAAGGCTCATTCCTCCCATCTGTTTATTTAGGAGAGGATAATTCGTACTCTAGGGATGCCTAGACTCTTTCTGTCTCTTTCTGCTCACAACAATGAGCTTTGACTATGTGCTTGGTGAATTCAGGGTTAAGTGAGGATGGGTCCATCCATTAATTACTAGCCTGCCATTTCGTATGCAACCAACAGTTTATTGGGTTTTTTATTAAAATAAAAGATACTGCTGCTTATGAAACTTTAGCTTTATAAATAGGTATGGTTCAAGGTTTTGCAAGAGCACTGGCAGTAGTGACTCATTCTGGCATTTGCAGATATTTTGCAGAAAGCAAAATGTCTGTTTATAGGAGACAACACCTCTGTAGATCGGATACCTCTAGACCTGGGTAAATGGTACATTTACCATTTACATTTACATTTACATTTACATTTACATTGCGGGATTGATTTTAGGAGTAGAGTTCTTCTGAGCAGAGTCCACTTCCCTGTAGTTACTCTTCTCCAATGAAACTTTAGAGTTACGTTATCTTGAGGCTGGGCACAGAAATCTAGCCATATTTAGCTCTAAGAGAATATGTGTTTCACTGGTAAAGGAGACAGTTGTGAGGATGGCCTGGAACTAAAGGAAAAAAATGTTTTGAAGTGGAGGGACAATTTAAATTCTTAAAGCTCCAGTTGTATTAGCTACTTCTTGGCTTCTAGTGTATGAAAGCTTCTTGGCATGTGCCTGCCTGGGGTCAAGTGGGACGTGGGAGAGATTGTGCTTGGATGTCTGGATTACTACCACTTGGGGGGGAAAATGTGTAGCATTCCAACAGATATAATTAATGACAAGTGTTGTTGTCTTTCTCCTGTGCCATCCACCCAATGGCTGCCTGGTGCTGACCCCTTGCTGTCCCGCTGACCTCTCCAAAGTTTATTTTAAAAAGGCATCCTTGCTTTCCCAAACTTTTCAGTTAGGCTTCCCTTGGGCTTCTTGTTCAGTGCATGCCCACAGACCATGCCTGTGTCCACTGCTCAGTGATCAGACAAAGTGTTTCCATTAGAGGGATGATTAATGGAAACTTCCTTGGGAATGGGAAAGGGAGAAGTGGGTAATACAAGTCAAGAAACGTGTTAAAGCTGAACAAAGAAACTTTGTTTCTTTGTTTCAAAAATAACTTATTTTTCAAGTGTGCTGCAAACTGTCCTTACTCGCTTGGGTCCTGCCCACATCAGTAAAAAGCTGCAGTTGTTTCCACAGGGGTAGGCTTGAGAGAGGTTTGTGCTTTCAACCCACTTTGTAGTGAGTGACCACATCAAATAATTCCATTGGCTGAGCTGGCTTCTTTGTTGGCAGATTTAGTAGGTATGGGGTGTAATGCTGCATAGTGCAGGTGCATGGAATTTTCTATGTCTAAATGCAAAGTAATAAAACAATGACTGAAGAGTATAGAGGAATCCAAACTGGCTATTACGAGAGTGCAGCTGTCAAGTTACTCCTTACTGGTAGCATTCTCCAAACAGAAAACTGCATGACTAAATCCTTCATTTGCATGATGAGGATCACAGATTCTGTCTGATTTCAGGATTCTCCTCATGCTCCGCTTACCCTTTTCCAATTGTAGGATGTTAGAGGCAGAAACCTGCTTCTTCCATTCCCCTTAGACACTATATTTAGCTGTTTGAATGTCCAGGGGTAGAATCCACCCTGTCAGCCAAAGCAACCTGCAGGCTGAAGCAGCACAGCAGTGAAATGGGCCCAGTGACTGATATTTTGCTGCTGAGGGAATGGTAAAAAACATGAATTAGGGACAGAGGGACTAACAAACTTGGGAGGAGACTACAAGCTCTGTACTGCTGCTTCCCAGGGAAAGCAGAGGGCTGGAGTTTCTAGCAGTATCAAGTAGGACCTTCCACAATGCTTTACAAGGAAGAAGCTTTGCTGTTTTCCAGGAGAAATCAGAGCTTTTCTTGACTGCTCTTTTAGTCTAATTGTGTATTAAGACCTTTGAAGAGACCACAATAAAAAATGTTACCTTTGCATGAGGCAAACAGCATGGGTAGCAACTTTGCCTGCCAAACATTGCTGTTCATCAGAAACAAGCAGCTCTGACTACTCAGTAAGTTGTTATTTAGCACATGCACATCATATTCTCTACTGCTGGGGTAAACATGGAATGAGTCAATTTTTCAAGGCTAAATATTGATTCTGTTGCCAAATCAGGAAAACCGGGCAGTTGCACTGTAGCAGAGCAGGGAAACTGATGCATGGGGCTGGAAGTGATGTTTGCCAGGTCTGAAGCTCTTTTGCCATGTGTACAGAAGCAAATAAATTCATTCCATGTTTACCCCATCAGGCATGGATGTGCCTGTGCTGGCTGGGACCTCCACGTGCCAGCGCAAAGGGAAGGCCTGCCCCTCCCCTGCATAGCAAAGGCATTCTGCTTTTGTGACATCTGGGCCACTGCAGCTGTTATAAGGAGGGGTTTGCTCTTTTTAGAAATTATTAGCCAAGTTAGCATGTTGTTTATTAAAATATTCAGTGTATGTTGTAAACTTGTAACTCTGATATAGAAAATATCAGCAAATGCTTGTGAAATTTATTGAAGACTTCTTCCTGTCCCTTCTCCAGTGAAGGGTGAGAGTTATATTTGATTGAACACATGACTCAAAAAATACATTTTTTTTACTTTTGTATTTTGTCTTTATAATTCATAATAATTTATATTTAGTTATAAACATTGTAAGTTAAAATTGCATATGGAAAATAATGTAAAAATATTGGAGGAAATTATTTAACCTTAGTTCTTCATATATGATGAGCTTTGATGGAATCATTGCAGTAGTTAGAACACAAGAGAGCTAGTGATCATGAAGAACAGATAGAATCTTTTTTCTTATGTTTAATCAAAAACTTTTCATGCACAAGTGTGTTGATAACTCAACGTGCAGCTGCTGGTAACACTGATGCCAGTAGAGCAGCTTTTAGTCAGGCATGATATTGCAAATAAGATTGAAAAAAATTGAAGGTTAGCAATATATAAGAAGCATATATGACTATATGAAAAAACAAACTTTGTGTAAATTCTGCAGAACATACTTTCTTAAGAATGAGAATTTATTAATTCTAGTACAAAATATTTTGCCATCTTATTAATGAAGTGTTCTTTCACAGCCTGTTAAGTATAATAATTATTCAATATTTTTTTCTCCAAGATTGTTGAATTTTTGTCAGCTACCATTTTTCATTTCTTCTCCTTATACAGACATTTTTTTCAGCATTTGAATGATTGATATTCACTGTATTGCTAATTGTTGTACCCTCACTGGAGAAGACTAACAAACGTTGTCAGTCCATTACTGCTTCTTGTGTTTTCTTTTGTATGATTAATGCCCATTGTTGATACCAAGTTACAGTTCAGTCAATTGTGGCTTAGAAACAAGAATAAAATTAATGTTAGAGAAACATAAACTATCAAACAATTTGCAGGGATGGCTGATTCTAATGAAGTGAGTTTTTTTACTAAACACATGTGAATATTAAATTCCTCAATGGCATAGCTAGAAAGAAAGAATGCCAGAATATTTGAAAATGGGCTTGCACTGTATCATTAGCTCCTTACTTCAGTAAAACATTTTTTTAGCCTTGAGGGATCTAAATTGAGTAGAAACAGGGCTAAAAATGGATATGTCATAGACCCCACCTTCATGGCAGCTGGGTTAATCCCCTGCTTTAGCATCCTTAGCACTGTGTGTCCTGGGTCTCGTGAAGCTCACCTAAGGGTCCACAGAGGTTTGCACTTTCTAGGCCATGTCTACAGAAAGAGAGCTGGACCCTTTCACATCTCTTCTAGACAGGCACATGTTGTTTTCAGGTCTAGAACAGTTTGCTTCCAGATGATAGGCAAGGAGGAAAACTACAATTCTGAGGTAGAAATGCAATCTGCAGAAACACTGTATTTTACTGATAGAATGGAAAGGTTTTCAGTACTGGATCTTCTCTCTTGGCGAGTAGTCCATAGGGGAAAAAATGCTGTTTTGCATGTGTATTTCTAAAAATGAAGGTGAATGTATCCACATAGCAAATAAGGAGGACAAAAAGATTTTCATAGAGGAGCAGGCTGAAATAAAAAAAGCAGTGGGGTCCATTAAGAAGTATTTTCCTTTATGGCTGGTCCCAGGCTCACTTCTGTTTTGCTGAACGTGTTTTGCAGTAGAGTAAAACCACACAAGAGAGTCTGGGTCTTGTATCCTTAGTGTAGGGATTAAGTTAGGTTCTTTCTCTAAGCTTTAAAAAAGTTTTCCTCATTTACAGGGAAAATGGATGGTAAGTATGAAAGTATTCCTTACTGATGGCTCTTCCAGGGACTTGCTTTATTTTTTTGTTAGAACCACTGTAGCACTATCCTCTGCAGACTGACATTGGTTTACATCACAGTTTGGATGATCTTCTCCAGTTGTATAATCACAGGCCAGCATGGGGAGTCTGTGGGTGGTTTTAAGAGATTTTCTAGGTTTCTTTGTTTCAGGAGTTTGGTGTCCAAACATTATATGATTTGTTTATACTGATTTCATTGGGAAGGAAAGAATAAGTCTGATCTCCTCTTTACTGTAACTCGATAGCATGACAGTTATCCCAAGCATGGCTTCAGTTAGGTCCTATTTGTGCTTGAGGAATATTACTGCCTAATATGCATAACATTTTGTGTGGATTTTCTCTGCTTCTGGTAGAGCCTTAGAACTCTCGTGCTTCCTTCATGCTCTGATTTTATTGTTTATGTGACAGCTAAAATCATTAAATTCTTAGAACTAACTGAGACTGGACATAAAGTTTTACTCTCTACTATCATTTAACTTACATTGGTATTTTTGCTTTTGTTCTGAGTGTGTTGATTTTAACTAATTTAACTGTACTCTGTGATGGGGCAGTAAAATTGCTTGTATCCTGCTCCTGGAAACCCTCTCAAAGGCTTTGCATACATGTGCAGGCTTATTGGATCATTTGCATGAAGAGAGCTTGAATAGTGAAGGATTATTATTATTTATCTTAATAAACTTTTATTAAAATTGAGCTGTATAATCATGAAAGTGCCTTATACAGAAGAATGTTAAATAAAACAGCATCCTGAGGGCTTTTCTTCTTAGCTGTGGTTGGATAGTTGCTGGTGGTTTCCATGCTTTACACAGTAACATAGACTTACTCAGGAAACACGAACTCTTCCCACAGCCTTCAGGTATTAATAATTACATGTCACAGGAGACTGTCTAAATGCATGTGCAGCTATTTATCTACCTTCCGAGATAACCAGAGCCTTCACATAACAAAACCTTAAAATACTCAGGATCGCACAGAGAAGGGATGAGAAAGAATATTATTGCATCCTACCTTTTAAAGAAGCCCCCAAAAGCAGAAGTACTGGATTGAAATTCCTGCTTTTATCACTTCTGAACTTACTGCTAAAGCACCAATTAAATAAAGAACAGAAATTATCTAGGGAGCGTGGGGTGATCCTCAGGACAGCTTAGTAAGTGCTGTGATCAGCCTGTGGAGTCAGACTCCTCCCTTTGTTTGATCCATGTATGTTGACTTTTGTTTTTTTTGCAGCAGCTGAATCTTTCCTATCACTGATCCTGGAGGTTAGATTGTCACCTAGGAGGAAGGATTTGGTTTGTTGACCTAAAGCTAGGAAATCTGAAATCTGTGTGTCATACTCTGCACAGCAGTGCTCACATCTGTGCCATTGAGGAAAGGACAGAAAGGAGAGGCTCACCTGCACCCACTTCTCTGCTGTCACCTTCCCAATGGCAGCAGCAAGCTCAGCTCAGGTCCCCCAGAGAGCTGAAGGGCCAGCTGTCCTCAGGAGAGCACTGTACATCTGTAGCCACCAGCTGAGCAAGCTGCCAGGCCTGCCTGTGGTCCTGGCCCTGCAGAGCAACACCAGAGAGGACCAGGGGCTCACCCCTAGGCTTGGAGCACCTCATTGCCTGCAGGTAGCCCCAGACTCACCATGTAGCTTTCTCAGCTCATTCTTCAGAGAAACTTGTCTCTGATCTTTATGCTGAGTGAAAAAACTGAGTACTTAACTTCAGACCTTTGGTTTTATTCCAGGGATGTGCTGTTTAAAACTTCACTCTTACAGCGCCTAATTTGTAAGCACCTGAATTTTTTTATTGAATCTAATCCTGACAGGTTATTTTGTAACTAGCAAGATTTTGAGTTAGCTCTTTTTGACAGCTGTGGTTAATGAATTTTAATAATAGATGCTAGAATGAAATGATAAAATAGCCATTAGCAGATCTCCAGGCTGAACCCCAGCTGTTTGGTAAAGTTTTTGGACATAGATCTATATTTTTGACTGCAAATGTAAATGGAGTTAAAGCAAGTCCATGGATGCAGAGCTCAGTTAATCAGAGACAAGGAGTGTCTAACCTTCATTTGTGACCTACTAGTTGGAGAGGTTTCTGAATTTAAGAAGTTCTTGAGGAAATCTGGTTCCTGCTGCCTCTCTTGAAGCTCTTTTTGAAGTACACAGTACCCAACATGTGCCACTCTTACCAGAAAAACACACAGGACAGCAATCATGGAGATGGCTGAAGGTGCCACTTACTACTCTTTTTATCTTTCTACCTGTGCAGTAGCAGACTGAAGTAGGTCTTAATGACTAAAGTAAATCTAAGTGAACAAGGCCAGTTCCTACTTAAATCAACACACAAAGAGCAACAGAAGCTTAATCTGAGGGTAGATTTGGCCTTTCCTTTAAAAAGGAGACCTGTAAGCAGTAGAAAATAGAAAACAATCCAATAAAAATACATCTACCATTTCAAAAGATGCACAGGAAGGTAGCTGGTAATGATTTTAAGTGAGGAATAATCCTTCACCTCAAGACACATTTGTTAAGAAATGCTTAAAATTGTGTGTAAAAAAGCAGCACTGGACTAGGCAGGGGGAGAATATGTATTATGAGGCTTTTCTGCAATGGTGTCATTTAACTTGATCACCAGAGTGATGAGCCACTGAAGGCAGATTAGTTTATTTCACCTTGAGGAAATACCCAAATACTCTCACAGGATCTTGACTTAAAAGGAGAAACAATGAAGTCATATTAGAGCTCCTGCATTGCAAAATGACAAGTCAAAATATTCTACTTTAAAAAAAAAAAGAAAAATATAAGCTTGAAAAGGCAGAGGAGGGACAGAAACAGTATAGGTTTGGTTTTTTGTACTAGAAACCCAGGGTTTTTTCTTTCCTGCTTGTTGTAAATTGAAGGCAAACTTTGGGACACTTGTAAAGTATTCTCACACATGAGATGGAGACCTGAGTCAGAGCATAAGGCTCAACTTCTCCTTTTCTTTACTAAGGAGCTAGACAGTGTACAGCTTTCATTTATCCACCAGATTCAGCAGCATCTTCCCACTTCTCAAATACTGCCAGAATTCTCGGACCTAAATGGTAAGGTTGGAATTTTTATACATGTAATCTAAATGTTAAGAATCTGTAGAAGACATCTTTTTAGAAATTAGCCTTTTCACTTGCCTCCTTCTGTCATAATATTTGATGCTTTCCATACACTAACTCTCCAAAAAACCTGGCTTTATTTTTCATTTCACCTCTAATTCCAAGCACTGAAAGCTGGGAATGCTGGACACTACAGGCTAGTAAGGAATGTATAGGATCTTAACAGCAGGAGCAACAGACCCAGGTTAAAAATTCAGTGACCAGGAACAAATGTGCCTTTTATTTCATCTCCCAGATAAAATCCTAGATACAGTTTATTGGCTTTAAACTTTCCTCATTTAGTACAATAATCTAAGCTTAGTGTTTCTTCTTAATCACATCCACTTAAAATAGGACATATATGGCTCTATAAATTAAGCTAGCACAGAGGTATTCTTTGTTTAAAAGACTTGGAAATTGCTTGACAGTTAACTGTTAAATGGTGTCTAAAATACCCGGAATTTTCTCTGAAGGAGGTTATGCCTCTACTGAAAATGACAAAATCAGGTTTAAACCACAAGTGATGGAAATGTACCGCTTGATTATCTCAAAGTCAGGAGCTAAGTGTATGTCTGAAAAAAATTGAGCTAAAGTGTTTCTTCAAGGTGATACAGCAGCTTAATGGCAGGGTCACCTTCTTTTGAATAAACCAGATTTTTTTTATCCCACAAAACTCATCAAGAGTACAAGTATTTCCGTTCACTTTTAAATAAACTAGAGACCTGTTGAACTTTTCTCATAGAGACAAATCAGCAAGGATATGAATGTGGCAACCAAACAGTCATTAGTGCAGTGGTTATATTTTGCACTTGTCTGTGATGTTTTGACTGAAGAGTCTACTTTGGACCTAAAAAAGCTTTTCTCAGAAATCATACATTTCCATACAAAGTTTTTTCTTAGGTTAGTATTTTTTTGAGGAAGAATTTTGACCAACTCTCCACTAGACTCCTAGTTAAATGTCAGATCCAGCTGCTTACATGTACCCCTGAAAAAATATGTACAAGTCTCCTTTTTAAGGAGCAGCAAGTTCTGCAGCATCCTTGTAATACTGATGTACTTCTCAAATTTGGGGTCCTGACATAAAAAAGGCTGGAATGAAGGATATGGTGTTGCACATACCCAAGTGAAGGCAGGGAGCCAACAAAATGCTGTTGTAATTACAAGTGAACTTTCTTGTATCATAAAACTGTAAAGAAAAAGCTATAAATCAGAGCTGGCCTGGTGGTCCCTGGCAGCAAAGTGCAAAAGATTTGAGCTCATTCTCTGAGCTAGCCAAGAGTGGGATGCTCATGGCAGCAGCAGCTCATTCCAAGGGAAGGGCATTCCTCGTGACTCCTGGGTGATGGTCATGAAGCAGTGATTTTGGTGGGAGTCAGATCCAGCCTTCAGCCCTGAAGGAGTGATAGTCTGAAAAGTGCTGGCCATTGAGAAAAGTAAAGCAAGCTGTTAACCAGAGGAATTTTGTCTTCAAGAGTGTGTGTGTGTGTGTGTGTGTGTTTAGGAGCCTGCTGCTTTCAGTGTTAGGTTTGCACTACTGTTCACATCCCAATGTTGGATCACTTCTTGTACTTGAGGATGCAAGATTGTCCTTTAATTCAGGTTGTCAGTTTCATATTTCTGTACACTCACTTGTGACACCAAATCATGCTAAAACCTTTGTATGGACATTAGAAAAAATGCAAAGAAATTAAGTAATGCTATCCAAAATGTAATTACTGAAGTTCCCATCATTAATGAACATGGACCCAAATTTAAGCTTCAGTTAGAAATGGGATTTTCTTCTACCCTGGAACATTCTTCTCTTTTCAGATGTCTCACAGGGATGTAGATCTTTAAAAATCATTGATACATCTGGATAGTTTACTAATTTCAAAATTAGCTAAGTAGCAGAAAGGTAGGAAATTATGAAAGCTGTTATTATTGGATAGTTCTGTGGAGACATTCTTTAATACAAACTGTATGTGTTAGTATTTCCTGTCCTTCTGAGAGATGTAGCTTGATCTGAGCCTACATTTACAGTTCGTGTTTGGAAAATAAGATGATGCACTGTTGTTAAAATAAAATAAAATAAAAAAATCCTAAGGGTGTGCAAGTGATTACAGCAAAACAAACCCCAAATTGACAGCTGCACAAACAACACTTGCACAGCAGTGGTAGTCAGCTACTAAGAATGACCAGTTTCCCATCATACTGGTCAGAATTTATAATTAATATCACATTTGGGGAGTCTTCTGTAATAAAACCACAATTTAATATGGTAACTCGATTATGGAAGAGATAAAGGAGAGTGGAGAGAAATCCAGGATTGTTTTGCAGAGTATGTTACCTCCCTGTTGATAGCAGTAAGAGAGCAAGACAGACAGTGTTTTCCATATCAGCCCCTCCATTGGTTTAAGAGGTGCAATCCTGAGAGGTGAGGGGCTCTTTCCCGAGCAGATGTGACCCCCTGCAACTCTGATAAACTTCCCGAAAAGATGAGGGAAATTTGTACAGCACAGGATGTGCTCAGCACATTGAGGGATTGAGTTAGTAATGTCCCTGATAATTGTGGATACCTCATTGTAGGAGTCAGTTTTTATTTAAATTTTTTTAATAGGAGTATACACATCTGTCTTTATACCCAGCAGCTTTTCTGGCCCACAAGAAGTCCTCTGTGAATTTCCCCAACTGAGCTCAGTGGGATCTCTGTCAGCTGCAAGATTTATGTCATCTTTTTCAGTCCTGAGAACTGTTCCTTAAGCTTTTCACATCTGGATTTAATTGGAAAGACATTAAAAGACATTAAGTGTGCTGGAAAAGCATATTTTAGAGAAGATCTTTATGGACACTTCCATTAAGGGAGCTGATGGTTGTAGGTTAAAATGGGATGAGGATGAGCCATCAACAGTTAGCAAAGACAAAATTATGTTACAAACTACTTCAGATGAGAAGTTTGTCCTGTTGATCTTGGGTCTGACTCTGCTCGCACTTAAATCAGCTTCAATTAGGAAAAAAAATACCAGCTAATGCAGTGAAAGAATACTCTAGGATCAGAATCAAAAACTTTTTCCTTTTGGAAACACTCAAATTTCTAATTACGTGCTATATATGCTAAAAATAATGCTTTTAGCTGTCAATCTAGATTTGGTACTTTGTTGGACATACATGCACACTTGTAAAATGAGACTTGGAGAATGAAGAGGGGGATTGGTCATTAGAGATCTGAGGGTAGAAGTATCCTTCTCTGAATGCCAGTGTTCTGGCCACAGGAGCAGAGTTTCACAGAAGCAGAGATAGGATACAATTTAGTGCGTGGGCTTCATTACAGATGTTGTAATGCAAGAATCTATAGCCCCAAACTCCCCCATTGTTCCAGCTACAATTTGCTCTTTGAAGAAACCAATGGCCAGTGCTTTGCATTAAGGGTAATCTATTGCTTTTGTCTTCAAACCGAAGTTTCTAGTCATGTTTAGACTGACAAGAGCTTAAAATTTAAGGTAATGGACTCAGTATGAGAGAACAAACATTCTTTCATTCTAAAATTGCCAAAGCCAAAGAATCTGATATTGAGGAAATTGCTCCCATGTCTAAAGCAAAGTGTATGGTCTTTAGACATAAAACTATGTCAAGTTTAAAGAAAGAAATAGGTAGTTTTGTTAAACATTGTAGGGATAAATATACTCTTTAGAATGTTTCAGCAAAGAAAAATTTTTGAGAGGCTCTCACCCGTCATCTTCTCGTAAAAGGGAGACTTTTACTCCTCTATAGAAAATGTTTTGCATTGTTGGGAAGATGACAGCTTGATGAGTGATAGTGAAAGGAAGGAGGCATTTGAATTAAATGGCTGCATGCAGACTTCAAAATTTTCTATCATTAAATACCTTCATTCAGAATCTCCCTCTTTCTATCTTGGCCTATGACAAAATCCATGTAAACTAGTAAAACTGATTCTTACTTTTATTGCCTGACCTTGAGCCAGCACTTTCTGTGCTCATGTTCTCTCACTTTGATTTCCTTCTCTTTTAAAACAGCATTAATTAAACTGCCTCTGTTCTTTAGTGACGCTTTGTCTCTTGAAGAAGAGGATATTGGCAAGGAGAAACAAAAAGTATCTAAACACTAGTGAGAGTGTTTTACAAGCTGAATTTCCTAAGTGAAAGAGTAACCATGTGGGTACAAGTATTGAGTTATACTTGATAGCTTGAATCTTGTTGTATACTGATTTTGGCATGGATATTTTAGAATTCATAAAAATCTTTTAATATATTTTGGGTTTTTGACTGCTCTGTATAAGCAATTACCTAAGAAAACCATTTAAATAACAGAATAAATGCTTATAGTTCATTAATTTTGTTAAAAGAGTTCTAGTTATATCTCCATTACTATGTGGGTCAGGGCCCATTCCCTCATGGGGAGTAACACTGTCATTTAAGTATTGACACCCAGGCAGTGAAGGCAGTGGCAGTGATGTCAAAACCAGGATGGAGCTCAGGAGGTCAGATGAAGGAAGAGGATTGTTTAACACAGCTATTTTAGAAGTCACTGTAACCTCTTGCACAATTAGGAATCTCAGTCAAATTATTTAAAATCAAGAGGTCAATATCTTCTGCAATGTATATAGGGTTAATGTCAGCAGACTTGCAACTCTGCTGCAGTGATGTGGAGAAATGCCTATAAATAAATAAACAAACAAACCAGATCATTCTGGGAACACAGCTGACAAGGATATTGTCCAGCCATCAGTGATGAGAGAGTGATTCATGGCCGTTTTTCAATGCTGGTGCAAGATTTTGCCTGAGGATAGGCATTCTGCTGTTTTCAGCTTTACATTTGAAGCTGTCTTTCTTAAAATTTCCTATAATTTTTGTCTGCAGCTCCTCAATCATGCTTGAGCGTTGTCTTCGTTGCATAATTTAAACCTCCACCTACCAATAAAATAATTGGCCATCCAAGTACTCTCATTTGGAAGTCTCTAATTACTGAAAGCCCCTACATTACTTAAATGTCTACCTCCTTCTGAAAGTTAGTGTTTAAGTAGTTTTTGTCTAAGGATATAAAATTAGAAGCAAGATTAATTTAGGATTAATTGCTGTCTAGTGAAATTCTGTTGTATATAAGTAGTGCAAACACTAGGAAATTTTATTTTAAAATATTTTCTTTCATGTTCTTAAGTAAGCTGTGATGATTCGTGATTCTTTCTGTATTTGTTCTTGGAATTGCAGCCACTGAAGGGAAAATTTGGAGTCTTGAATTTGGAAATAAATTTACTTTAAAAGAACTTCCTGAATTCTAGACAAAATCTATAGCAGATACACTGAAAAGATACTGAAAATATCTGATAGAAGATTTATTTAACACTTAATTCTGTTTTAACTGTTTAAGATTTATTTTAAGTGCTGGTACTGGGGCCCAGCTTTCACACCTCACTTCACCATGAGAGGATGTAGCACCTCAGTAGATACTGGCACTGAACCTGAAAGCTCTTTTGAGATGTTCATGGACAAGCATCAACTTACTGGTTTCCTGCATGAATTGCCATGAAGGCAAATGTCTTGGTAGCACTTGAGCACATTGCCCCTTTCAAGTGGGAATATGTGTGTGGGAAGAGTCTGAGAAGATGCAGATTAAAGAACAATCCTGTACAGTCTGAGTTCCATTCAGATCCTTTAGCAACGCCTTCTTCTATTATTCCTACCTGCAAATAAGAATACAACCTAAACTTGGCAACTAGACTAACCTCTCCATGCTGGATTAATCTCTTACATTCTGTTAATTTTGATGTGTTTGACTTTAAGTATCATTTATTAAATCCTCTTCATACAAAAACATACCTTTTACTAATTTTTAAATAGGTGCTTTTCACCTTTTCTCTCTTTGTGATTGGAAAGAGTTCTATCACCATTAGACCAATAGAACTGACTCACCCCAGATGATTATGCAACTCTTTCTTGGCCTTTAAGAGAATGCTTCACCATTCCTTACTCCTGGAATTGTTGCATGGTTGCAAGAATGGCAGTCAGATTTCGGGTGTGGGGGTTCACATGGAAAATAAGCTATGCCCAATTGACTCTCTCTACTGTTAAGCAGTCTCTTCAACAGATGAGATAGATGAATTTAGGTTGAAGATCAAAACCTATGGAAATGAAGTTCCATGTTGAATAGTGTCTTTCACTCCTGCACTTCTCAGCATATTGAGAGGCATGGAGGAATGAGTACACGTGTCCAATAAAACTAGGTGGGAGAAGGTGACATGCATGCTGTTGATAGAAGCTCTGTTTAATATGCTGGAAATATTGTTCAAGAACAGTTAATCCTTACTTTAGGATTACCCCCAGAAAGCTGGCAAGGTCAGGCTGTACATGGATTGTGTGTCATTTAAATTCTGGCTGCATGATCTGCCTGGGGGCAGCATAAACTACAACGTGGGACTTGTTCTAAGCTACATCTGTGAATCATCATTCTTTGTTTGAAAATAGTGAACTCCTCCTATCCTCCAAGCTCCTTCTCTTGACAGGTGCAATCAGTAGCCTTAAGTGTAGTGCCTATCAGGTGACTATGCCTTTGTGCAGAGATTAATCAGTCTCAGTTTTGGAAAATGCTATTTCCATGTAAACTACACGAGCTAATCAGATTATAACCCTGTGTTTTTCATGCATATCATAAACCATATGAGGAAAGAGCTTAAAGTCATTTAATTAAGGTTTACACTGTGTGCTGTGAAAAGCCTTTCTGAACTTAATATTCAAACAGATTTTAACATTGGTTCACATGAAATCTAATCAACTGGAGAGAACAACACATTGAAAGGAAAGCAATGAAAACTCCTAGCAGGAGTTATTGCTTGCAATATAGTAAATTCATTTACAACAGAAGCTGTGGGGAAAAGGGATTTGTTTGCAGTACTTGGGGTTTTTGTTTGCCTTGAATGTAGCCAACCTGACAAATTCAAGAGAATTAAATAGGTATGTTAAGGAGTCAAATTTTAGCTACTTTGTGAGCATATTTGTAAGTCTACACAAAGAAATATATCTTCTCTTTGTGCATTTCTCTATGCATGAAGTACTGAGTGTGGGTAAGTTAAAGACAGGTGGAAGCTTAGTAAAAAATTTCTTCATCTAGAGAAATGAAAAGCAATCACCAAGAACAATAATTTGAATACATACACATTTAAATAGTTGCTCAATTTTGGTGCACTGAACCTTCAAACTCACCTCTATAGCTGTAATATTGTTGGGGATTTTTTCAATAGCCTTTAAATGTGAAATTAAAATCCATCTATTAAAAATTCATGAAGTGCGCCTCATTACTGTGGCAGACAGCTTTGCTGTGATGTTATTGCATAGCTGACATTGCCTTTTGAGGGCTCAGTAGTCAGGGAGAGGTAAAGAAACTCACTGATTAGGGGGACACTTTTGATTTAGAGAATAAATAAACATTGACTTGTTTGTAAATACTACCACTTTTGCTCATGCTCTACTGTTGTCTAGGCTTTTGGCTATAAACTTAAATCCAGGACTAGAGTTTGTGATGGTAACCTGGTATGCAAACGTTCTCAAGCCTAAACTTGAGCAACAGAGACTTGCTGATGCATATGGCATGTGACTACAAGAAACATGACCACAATGAATCATTTGACTCAGCAAACTCAGTCCTTAACTAAGACCCAGCTACTAAATGCAATAAAATCTTGTCCTTCGTGAACTTCTCTAGACCCTGACAAGTCAGTCTTGCAGTTTCCGCCTGTAATTTTATGTCTTCAGAAAACAC
Organism: Ammospiza caudacuta; assembly: GCF_027887145.1. Classification (NCBI taxonomy): domain Eukaryota; kingdom Metazoa; phylum Chordata; class Aves; order Passeriformes; family Passerellidae; genus Ammospiza; species Ammospiza caudacuta. The sequence continues at coordinate 122,913,437 of NC_080593.1, read as the reverse complement.
TGATTAAAGCCAAACTGAATATGTTTTTTCATGTACTTAGAAAATTGATGTTAGGAGGCATGTTGCCAGCAAAGTAACAGTATGAAGCAGTGTGTTTATTAGGATTGTCTCAGACCTCCTTGGTAAAGTCAACTGGAAGAGCCACAGAGGAGAGCAACAAACTTTTACAATTTTCAGTTTCATGGAATAAGCTGAAATGTAATATAGATTTAAGAGGAAAAACACAAACCACATACTGTGTTAAAACAAATGTGGAAATTTTATCGTGAGGATGTGATCTTAAACGCACATGGGCCAGTGGAGTGCCTGTCTGCTGCTCTTGCTAGAGAATGATCTAATGTTACTAGATTGTCATTATAAGACACTTAATCCCCAGAGTAAGAAACAGGAAGAATATTTACAAGTTTCAGTGCTATTTACTAATTGCCAATTGACTTGAGGAAAGCTAAAAAATGACTGGAAACATCCATCCCTGTCCTGATACACACACATACTAATAATGGAAATGGCAGCCAAGACAAACAGCTAGCAGCGCGGTGCATCCTGTTGGCATTGGATTTTTGGCACTGTTGTAGCTACACAGAAAACAAGTGATACAAGAAATGTGTAAAGACATCTGTTCTGTAACCTATGGGGCTTTGCTCACAAAACAGTTGTAAAATCTTCTGGGGGAGAGAAAAATTTCTCTGTATCTGTGCAGATGCTCTATTGTAAGAAAAATATCAATGGAAGGAAGTGTTGAGCCTTTGAAAGAGGAAATTGTTCACCAGATTCGCTGTCAAATGTTCCATTCTTTTCTTTCCTTTTCATTTAACCTAAGTTATCTGCCATTCATAAGTTATATTTAAACCAAGTGGTGTAAATCTATTGGGACTAATAGAATTGAATCATGGATTAAATTACCCTGGTGTCTGCTTGTAACTCTTCTTCACTGCAGATTACTTGAGCTCTGTGTCGCTCTGCTGACTATTCAGGTCACAGCCTCTAAGCTACCAGCTTCCTTCCTGAATCCAGCATCTTCATGTCTGTCTAGGGGCATGATGGGGAGAGAAGAAACATTAAAGACATCAATTAAGATCCAAAATATTGTTTACTCACCTGCTTCTCTTAGCTTGCTGATCCTTCCAAATACAAGCAAGCTATGGGAGAAAGAAAGTGGGGGGTTAGTACATTGCAAGGCTCTCTCTTACCATTCCTCTACTCCCCTTCAGCCACATCCCATGAATGAGCCTTTTAAAAAAGAAATAAACTTTTCCAAAACTCAAATCTTGTTGCAAATGTTGGGATATAAGTAATTCGGCTTCCCCCACAGGTAAATTATGGAGAGTAAGACATGGTTCCATGAAAAAGAAATCAGACCTGATAAATTAGGAAACTGGAAGTTAAAGAGGGACTGTGAGGTGTAGGAGATTCGGAGAACCTGGGGAAGAAAAGCTTAGCCCTGGGAGCTGCTGGAGTCCTGGGTGGGAGTACATTTAGGAGCTGGAAAAATGCAGACTTCAACAGTGCTTACAAAAACACCTTGATACCTGTAGCTGGCAGATCAAGGATACAGGCACAGGACTGCTTCCCTGCTGATTGCTCTCTCTGATATTTGGTTTCATAAATGCAATAGGTCTGAGATTTTATCTTTTATGTCATATTTCAGTTTGGGAAAGGAATGGCTTGAACAAGGGTGAGATGGTGAAATGAGACTGCACCATGTTACAGGCATTAAGATTTGGAAATTGTGTTGGTATTAAACATGCTTATCATTGAACACCTTGAGTCATATTATCATTTCATGTATTTTCTCTAATTGTTCTGCATTTACTTTATTGACAGCCATATGTTCCCATTGACACCCAATGATCCATGCAAAGTGTTCATTATTTTGTATTGTAGTACTTCACTTGCTGTTAGAAGAGGAGAGGGGCTCTCTTGATCTGATTCTATTAAGCTAGTGGCTAATATTCATCTAGAAGGTTTCAAATCAGGTTTTCCTGGAAAACAACCCTGAAAGCTGCTCTGTAATTCTGTAATTTATGTGGGATGCCCTGCAAGTAGCCAGTTATGTGAGTAAAACAGTAGTAAGCAACAAAGCTACTCACCAAATCTAGAATTTGTATGTTTGTGTTGGTCTAATTAATCTCTTGATGATTTGGGGATTTCATTTTCCCCTAATTGAGACCAGACTCTTCTGCAGATCATATGATCAATCTGTGATTTAATCTTGAATGAAACTTTACTTGGCTCTACTTACAAACTACGATCAGGGCATTTTCGTCCAAGTCATTGTACAAACAAATAACCTGAACACAAAGTTCTTCCACAATAAGTTTACAATTCACAGATCAGACCAGGAAGCTAAGAGTGGGTATGAAAAAGTAAACAAGGTGGGTTGAGAAACATGTGAGGTAGCAGTTTAAATGTGTGGGAGGAGCTGATGTCTCAGCTTCCTTCCCTCCTTGCAGTGCTACCTGGTAATGGGCTTTGGTTTACCATACGTAAGAAGGAAGGAGATTCTGATAGTTTGCTAATGTGCATCAGGAAAAAATGGATGTGAGAAGACAGGAGATTCTTGGGTGCTGGTTCCTACCCATTGGATTCCTTCTAACAGTTGCTAACCCATGACCAATTAAAGTACAAGGATACACAGGAGCCCAAATCACTCCCCTTCCTCACATGATGAGTCGTGCTTGCATTGTGATGAAAAGGACCTCAGGGAGAGGAGGAGAAGAGAGAAATTGGGATGAAGAAATATGTTGGGTTACTGGAACAGAAAAGTTTCAAGGACAGTAGTTGAAAATCCTCATTGCCACTGGAGGGATTATTTGTGATGAGCAGTGATTTTCTGTGCAGTCAAGATCAAGGATGGAAAGATAGATGGTGGTTAGGTCTTATGGGAGTAGAGAATACACATGTGAAACTTGTGAAGGGACACTATGAGGTGCTAGAGAAAGAATTTTTGTGAAGAATGGAAATATATCAAAACATCAAGAAAACCAGAAGAAATGAGGAAAGAGAAAATTTTCTCTGGGGAACTCAGTGAGTGACAAAAGTGAAAGATCCAGTAGTGGGATCTCATACAGGGGTCTCACAATACATGGTAAAGGTGGAGTGGATTGTAGGTAACAGTGATAATCTGAGGGGTTTACCAAGAGGCTTATAAAATAAAATGTTCAGCCTTTTTTTTTTTTTTTTTTTGGTCAGGGAACAAACCATAACATTTCACAGACTACAAAGATTCTACTTTTGTGCATGATGGGTGGGAGTGCCTTGTACAGCCTTCTGAGGCTTTAGCAGCTAGTCATTACTATAGACAAATATGGGACACATGGTCTTTTACTTTGGGGCAGCCTGGCAATTTTTGTGCTGTTATTCATCTCACCAAAATACACATTGTCTAATAATATTTAAGTTGTATAAACATACCTTTCAAGCGAAGGAGTTGTTGAGAGAATCCAGGCAAAGAATTAGTAAAAAGGCAAATCTAATACTTCATTACAATGGCAGCTCCTGTTCCAGGCAGGGTCCCTGCTCTCTGAGGGAAAGGAAGATAGAGTCACAGATTCTTTCTGTCCCAACAAATAAGAAGACAGCAGCAATTGCTGCTTCACTGTGAACAGCAGTTAAGGGCCTCCAGGCAGTTCCACTGCTTGAGATGTTAGCTTAGGGCACAATGTGGAAAGTCACCTTTTCTTTCCCCTGTGATTAGTTCTGAATGCATCTCAGGAGGAAGTGATTAAAAAGCAAAATCCATTTTGCGGTTCTGCTTTACATTTCACCTTCTCAGTAGAAGTGACCTCAGCTGTTTTATTGTGCTGGCTCTATCTTCAAAGTCAGAGAGTTTCATAATCAACCTTTTCTGAATCAATTACAGAAAAGAATTTTTTTCACCAAAGCAGATAGAGTGAAGAGAAGAAGAGAGGACTCATAGCAGATGAGGCAGAAGTTGGTCAATGAAGAACGCAATGGAAAATATTATACAGAAACTGACTGTTCTTCTGTTCCTGATTCTCCCTAATCACGCCATATAGGCTCCCCCTGATTAGCACATTTCACTCACTGTGCGTAAAATCTCAGGCTGTAACATTGTTCCAGATTTTACTTTGGAGTGTTGGTAGTGTCCTGCTGACCCTCTTCCCTCTTCTCACACCTTCTCCAACCATTTGCAACTCACAAGTTTGTTCACAGGATCTCTGGAAATTGTGGGCTCTGGGAAAGCATGTGGGGAAGCTGGAGAGACTTTACAGCCAAAAAGCCAAAAATCCTAAAAGTCCATCCTATTCTTTCTATAAGTGATGAAGCTTGCATTGGCACAAATGGGAGTCACTGATATCCCCAGGAAGGAGATCTCCTCAATCCATGCACAAGCACAGCTCTTTATCATGGAGCTGTTGTGTACCAACTCTCTAAGCCATGTAGGCTGGATGGCTTCAATATACAGGAAATTATCGATTCTAGAAAATCAAAACACACACCTTCCTTCATTTGGTGCTACTATAATTGTGCCACTAGGTTTTTTGACAACTCATTTTTTCTTTAGGCAGCGTTAAGTGCCTTGAAACAGTTTTCAGAGCAAGGACTGGATCCAGTGGAAGGAGCTATGAAAGTTGAGAACGGTTCACATGAAAAGTAAGTACCATTTAAATCCTCTGCATTTTAATGCCTGTGTGGCATGGTAGATAAGAAATGTTAATTAAGAGCTTAGTTGCCCTTTTAAACCTATGCAAAACTATTTCCTCTGGAATTTACATACAGTTTGTGACAATTTGAGAGGATAAACATGATTTCAGGTTTAGTGTAACTGATAATGTTTACTAATTAGCTATGAGATAGTCAGTCCTGTGGAAATGCTAAAGAAAAGGATTTTCTTTTCATTGTATGGATTCTGTGTAAGTAGCATAACAGGATTTTTGTCAAATGTGTTGTAGCACATGATATTGCCTGTAAATAAGCATAGCTATCTGCCAATAAGTCATTATGACTGCAAGCTGAATTTTACCTCAGAGAATTTAAAAGTTGAAATTTCTTTCAGGTCTTAAAAAACTCTGATATGGAATTTAGCTTTAAGCAGTAGACAATAGAACAGGGTTTCACACTGGATTTTCAATTATTTAAGAAAGTGGGATTGTCCATCCAGTAAAGATTTTTCTTTCAGCTGCTAGTCAGTTTATTTAAGAAAGTAGTCTTGTGTTACTAAATAAATTAGGAAGTAATAGAGTAAAAGAAGTAAGACTAAAATTGGCATTTGGAATTTCCAGTAGATATACTGGGGCTATTTATAAACTAATTTAATCAGAAACATTTTTCCATATGATCTCATCAGCATAGTATTTGAACATAAATATTGTTGTTTCACTTTAAAATGTTACCTTCCACAGTGACCTTTGAATCTCATGTGCCATCTGGTAATAAACATGTCTTAAAGATGTGCAACCCTGGACCTTACCACTCTTGTTAATGTATTAATCTTTCAGACAAGTGAAGCATCTGGGAGAGAAGGCAGACAATAAACAGACTAACTCAGGCACCATTGCTCAGGACTGCAAGGATTCAAAGGCTGTCGTCTAGGAGCTTCCCAGCACCCACGGCTGCCACTGCATCCTTATAAACCTGTCAACACGCAATAGGGTGTATGTGTACAAGGAAATGAATGACTAATACCATTATTTGAGTCTTATGTGAAGACAACACTATTCTAACACAAGAGATAGTATACATGGTACTGTTTATTCAACTGTGGAAAAAAACAAAATTGAACATTTCCCTTAGAACTCAAGATCAGAGCATAACTCAATTGCCCAGAGGCAGAAGAAGTCTGATCGTGTTACTGGAGGTTAAAATAACAATGAATTAACAAAAAGTGTTAGGGAAAAAAAAAAAAAAGGGAAACTTTACAATTGATTACAATTGATTAAAATTGATTAATATTAAGAAAACAAGTCAGCATTGGTTCAGTTATACAATTTTTTGTAGTGTAGTTTTAAGTTCAGCTTACTGTTTTTAAATAATGCTTGAATATTTTAAAATTAACCAATGACAGTGCTGTGAGAATTGTAGTTGTTGTCTTCATATATAGTCATACAGCTTATCTTTTTATGCAGACATTATGCATTCTTCATTCTATATGAATATGTATGACTTTAAGATGCACTACTCAGAGTTGTATGCAAACAGAAGTTTAAATCTTGACAAGTATTTGCTTAACATGAACAGATGTTAGTTATGATCATTTTTGATATACTCCAGGAAAAAAGCAAATATGGTATTGATTTTCCTTGCCATAATCAATTAAAGAGGCGTCTTGCCTCCGAGCAACATTTTCCCCTTCGATTCTGCTCTCTGTTGTGTGAAGCACATCTACACCCCATTCTGTGTGTTGTACCAACCCACCGTTTGCATCAACTGAGTGTTTTTAATCTCTGCATTCGGACCAAGAGCAAAAGGGAGGACTGCAGCGTTATCAAGCCAAGGGTGGAAACTGTTGATGTGAAGATCATTCTTTTGTGAAAGGAGTGGCAGCAGAGATAAGACCTGTGGCTGCTCTGTACCAGCATATTTCTTTTAAGTGTGTGGCCAAATGCAGTAAAACCACATCAGTTCATGTGTACAATGACAGTGTCTTCTCTTTCTTTATCACTCACAGTTAGACAACTAAGAGAAAAAAAAGGAAAAGAAAACAATTAAAAACTAGCAAATGACTGGCTACCACACTAGAGCCAGGTTTCAACCAAGCTGTCCCCATGCTACCACTTTCTACAAACTTACTGTGTTAGACCAGACATACTGGTATTTAGGTCATTTATCTATTCAAAATACAGATTATTTCATCTCATGCAACAGATAAAGCTTAACTGCATAACAGCCATGACAACATTACGCAAGATTGTAGAAGCACCAAAACCAGAGATCACAACTCAGTGACTCATGCAGAAAAGCAAGGGAACAGCAATGTGAGGAAATGGTGCAAGGTACAGTGGCATTGATTCACCTCTGGGATGGGCTTTTAGGGGAACACGCATCTTGCTCTGCCAGAACCAGTGCTTGGAGGCCTTTTTTTCTACTTCATGTTTCTCATGGGTATGATTCACTCTCAAGCCCGGCAGATAAGGAGTCTTTGTTCTAAAAGTTTGAAGTTTTCTAGGGTCTGACTCCATAAAAGAGTCAGGAACAAGCTGAGCCTTTCAGTTCCCACAGATTTCCAGGGGCGTTTGGCACCTGGCAGACTTGAGTTATTCAGGCAGCAGCACACAAAAATAATTAGCTCTTACACACCACCTTTCTCAGGGATATGTTACCTGCCTAATTGGCAGCTGGAGCAGAAATTCTGCTCCTTCAGCTCATCCTCAGCTCAGAGAGCTCAGAAACAGCCTCAGTCTGTGCTTTAGCTGTACCTGCCAGTATGCAGGATACAAATGGCATTACTGTCCCCTCTCAGGCAGAGCATGAACAAAAGCAAGAGGCAAACCCATTCTTCTGTCCTAAGGGCGAGATGCTGTGCTTACTGGGGAGAATGTGACAAGGAGACTGGCAGTATGGCCTCCCTGGCATCAACAGAACTTCTGTGGTGTGTTCCCTGTCTCAGTAAATTTTAGATTAATTGCTTTGTTGCAGGTGGGCTCTGCATTGAGCACCAGGCTTACTCCAGTGCATGTGGAACACAGCAAAGTGATGCTCATTTCACTCTCAATGATCAAATTGCAACCAAATGTGTGCAACCAGCTATCTAGGCCCAAGAGAGCTCATTCAGCCTCTCCAATCAAGGCAACAGTAGAGAAAGAGTGTCTCTGTGAAACTCTTATTTCACATTCTCTTGCTTGTAAGAACTATGCTTGATTCTGATTCCTCAGGCAAGGAACTGAGTTGGGGGGCTCACTCCTTTTTCTCAAAACTGTAGAGACATGGAGCAGACTGGGGGAGGAGGGTCATATAGTAGCAGAAGTTCTAACTCTTTTCCAAAAGCAGGGCTGACTAATGATTGTTGTAATCACAAGTTAGAAAGTCTGCAGCCTTATGTCAAGTGCACACAGATGGCTGTTTCAAAGCACCTCCCAAGCCACAGGTTAAAAGCTTCATCACAGAGGCCCCAGTGAAGCCAGGCAGTGCTTTTTCTGGAATAATCTGAAGAAAGAGGTCCTGCTCCATACAGGTACCAACAGCATCACAAAGACCTCTGTAGGGAGCTCATCAAGATACTGCACCTGAGCACCACAGTGTCATTTTGGTGTCATTAAGGCATTCCAAGGTTCCTGTGTCAGTAAAGAGATTTCAGTCTGTTCCACGTGCAGTATTTATTTTCTGGAAGAATATCCTGCAGTATTCACGCACATATACAGAAATGCACTTTAGTTTGGCATTATCACTAGAAACCTCCCAAGAGCTTGAGCAAAATTCTTGCATCAGTGATATTGCAGCAGCCACTGGACCTCTCTCCAGTCTTTAGTCTGGTTGGTTCACAGCTGTTTCTCTTAGTTCCTGGACTGTCAGTATCTGAAAGCTGCTGGGAATTAAGTCTGATAATCTAAAAACTAATCTATTTTTCTAGACTAACCTCATATTTTTTCTTTTTTTTTTCTTTTTTTCTTTTTTTTTTTTTTTTTTTGTTTTCTAAAATAATTACAAGTGGAACTGAACAGATTTTATATTTAGTTTTGTTTAAAAAGTAAATAATGATGGGCCACTGAAAGAGTATCAATATGTTTGAATGTTACTATTAGTTCTAAAACGGTTGTTTGTTTCTCTGACAGAGGTTGATGTTTTTTATTTTATTTTCATTTCTAGATTATATGTTGTTTAAGGTATAGATTTTGTCCAACTTCTGTTTGCAAAGCAGCAAGTACAGTTTAGCTCCCCATTGCACACACATACCACACATCTCATCCTGTGTCTCAGAGCACTTTAAAGATGAGCAAATGCCATGTTTTACAGAAGTGGATCTAAGGTGCAAACTGGTCTTTAGGAACTAGGTAGGAATCCGGAATAAAGCCTAGGATAGCCAATTTGCCTATCTAGCAGACTACCATGTTCTCAACACTTATTTTAAGGACTCAGAACACAAATTGTCATCAGTTTTGAACCTACAGAATTCATTAATCAGCAGGAATTATGCTAAAAAGAAAACAGGTCACTTAGGTATCCTCTCAAAAATCTTTCAACACACCTTCTAGGGGGTCAGCAAATGAAGAACCTGCACAGGAAAAGGCTCATGGCTGACAGAAGGGGGAATCTGATATGGCTCAAAGGATGGGAATACACATGGATAATCTTGTATCTGAGTTATCATCTTCAGTGGAACACTGCCCTGTTCTCCAGGGTCACTCCAGACTGCAGTGGTGCCCAAAGGGACAGATGTGCTGCTTCTGACAAATACAAAACACAGCAGCACCAGGGCTGTAGAGCTGCAAAACAGGGCACAGATTTCTGTTCCCAGCCATCCCAGCATTCCCCTTCCATTCACAGTGGAGCTGAATTTACCCTTCAGCTAGAGTCCTCATTGAATTCAAGAGATAATTAAGCTGGCATTTAATTTCCTCTGATGGAAATCATAGTCATGGGATTTAAAATATTTAGTACTTATCAGCAGCATTTTTAAAGGGTCTTTGGATGAGAGTAGAGAGGAACCTTAGGAGTAGGGGAGTAGCTGGGATGAATGACTGCAGGAATATGGAATCTCCTCCTCCTTGGCCTGAAGTGACAATGAAATCTAATCCTTCCTAAAGTGTATGCACAGCCCTTGATCTCTGACAGTGCTTTACTACATGCATTTTATTGGTGGGTGGCTGCTTGTTATTGCTCTCATCTTTCTGGCCTGCTCTAATTCCCCATGAAACAGCAGAAGGTTTCCCATTTCCTGCAGTGAGAGTTGAGCAAAAATTTTAAGTTGGATTTGTTTTCCAGTTAATAGGCAGAGGGCTGGGGTTTTGTTTGTTTGTTTCGAAACACTAAGTGAAAAAAAAAAAGTTTAGTAATCATTATATCCTCTCCCAGTCAAATCCAGCATGCTCCACTCTTAGTTGCATCCTACAAACAGGTATTCATTCTTTTCTTTGCTCAAATAGGAATGGCCTATGCACCTCCTGAGAAAACTGAGCAGAGCGTGGGAGGTGATTTTTAACGATGATAGACAGGGACTGTCAGAGCCCAGCATACAACATGGAATGATGATTTTGTGTGCCTTGGGGAGACATTGTTCTGTGACCAGTGAGAATGGATAATGGCTATCTTCCATCAGCCTTCTGGCTCAAACATGGCAAGCTACCTGCCCTGGGCAATAGTGTTCCAGGTGTGTGTTTGGCACAGCTCCCCAGGGACACCTCCAGAAGAGCTGCCAGGAGGGAAGCATGTCCTGAGTCGCAGCTTGCTCTGCCTTTCGCTCCCCATGGCCGATGGATCCCCAAGCCGAAGGCGTGCGGAGCTGTCAGGATGAGCACAGGGAAATGCTGCTTCCCTCGGGGTGTTTACCTCTGCTGCAGTCCTTGCTGCTTGTGACTGCATTCCTGAGGTGTGATATGAGTGTGCACACCGGTGGGTGAGACGTGTGTCAAGTGTTTTGTGGTATGATTTCTGGTATTCCACATGAGCAGCGCTGACTCTTGTTTTTGATGGTGCGGCTTGTTATTTGCTTCATGCAGTTAGTCATGGTTGGCTGTGCACTTTTGTGCTTGGTGTTTTAACTCCATAGCACTTCAGCACAAAGGAAATTTAAAAATCAACAATGAAACTGTTTCTAGTCTGTTCTTAATTAAGGAGACCTCAATAATTGATTTATGAGAAGAAGGACAGATAAACAAAGTGGTTGTTAACATAAAAATATAACTTATTTAAGGCCCAAATTTTCTTTTATTTGTGATAGCCAGAATCTAGGACAGCCTGAATACCTATGAAGTTTTATCCAACAACACACAATAAATGAGAAGAAAATGACCCTGGATAAAACAGTTTATGCTCCTCGCTACAATATATTAAATTTATATTTGTGCATTAAAACAGATAATTTAAACCTGCTTATGTACTTTTGTTTGTGATTATATGTGCAGCATAAATTTCCTTTTTCTAAACCAATGGTAATTGTTAAAAATATTTAAGGACAATAATAGTATAGTAAAGACAATATTAGTAAAGTTACTGTTATTTTACAATAATAGTAAACTAACCCTATTTTTAAATGGTCTGTTTCCAGCCCCCACCCTACCCCAAATTAACTGCATTTGAACTGGCTGGAAATAGATTAGAATTTTTAAAATTTATTTAGGTTTAAAGATAGGAGGTCTTCACATGTGGTTCAAAACAAAGCAGACATGTTTAAATAGGATAGGGGAAAAAAAAATCAAAATGTGACATCTGTCTGTGGTAACCCAATTGCTTCAGCTGAACTTTTTTGCCTTCTATTTTTATAAAATGACAATTTATTGCAAACCAAACTTGACCTCCTCCTATATGGAAACAAAATATAAAGTAAAAAAGGTGCAGAGCCTTTTTCTTGTCGAGGAATAAGTTCCCATCCAGCTCAGCACAGCAACTATATTTTAACCATGTGAATGAAAGTTCAATCCCACTGATAATTTGTAAAACTGGGAACTGTTTACAAGATGCACTAGAAATATTGTAGTTAAATATCTGGCAAGTAGCGACTACAGCTCCCATGTACAATACATGGTAGGAGTAAACAATTAAATGAGCACAGAAATGCAACAGTTCCTTGCAAAAGAAAAGTCACCCAGCCCAAGGCTGGGCAGTCAATTTATGCAGCTCACTTCAACATAAATACTCTTATTATTGTGAAATACTTGTTGCATGTGATCAACACAGCACTGAGAAATATGTTGCTACTATTTCAATGTTTCTTCTAACTCATAGACAAAACAACCCAGGGCCAGAATGTTAATAGCTCTGACTTAGTTAAAATACACCAGAAAGGATGAGGTTTTTCTGATGTCTTCTGAAAATGCGATCCCAACTGGTCACAATTATCTTGAATATCACCTTTGGAGTCATTTGGAAACTGCTTTTGAAATACCAGCAGATCTGTTTGTGAATACTTACAAAAGTAAACTGCTTGTTAAGGAGGAAGGGCACTGTCAAGGCCTTCACAACCTTATGTACAAAATTTTGCAGCAGATTTTGCAGACACCCAAAGGGTAAGTGTAAGGCTTCAGTGCCTTAAGGATTTCTGTCTCTTCTGTTAGCATCAGTTGTACTCCCAACTGCTGTGTTTGCACAACAGCTGAAGAAAAAGTTTCCACACATATTTCAAAAATACTGTGAAAACATTTTTGTGAACAAGAGTTTGTGAGAAATTAGAGACTTAATAGCTTTCAGGATTTTTTTTTTTTTTGCTATTTTCTTTTAAATATTGGTTAGCCAGAAAACCCTTTGTTTCTACAAACAGAAGTCCTTCATATTTTTTCCAGTTGAAGAACTAAGACAAAATGGTGGTTTTGCAAGATCTATAAAAAGGGACCAGTACTGGCTTTTTAAAATGGACCCAAACTTTTTTATATATATATACATGTATATATATATATACATATATATACATACATATATATTTGTATGTATACACACACACACACACATATATATATATACACACATATATATATGTACATGTGAATATATGTACACAAATAATCTGTCTGCCAAACTGAAAACAGAAGCACCTATAATCTAAATACACAAATGTTTAAGTGCCAAACTAGGTCACCTAACTTGGTGACAAACTAAGTATAGAAAAATCTCTGCGTATCCCAGATCTAACACAGAACATCTTAAAGTGCACAGACAGACAACTTCTCAAAGCAGAGGATTGCCCATGTAAATCTCCATTTCTGGGAATGTTCTGAAGCACTTTGATCTTAGGTACATGAACTATTTCCTCCTTCACTCACTTTGGGACTCTGACGCTCCCTTTCTCCCAAGGAGAGGATACCCTCTCCTGTAGATGTTCAGGGATTTTTACTGCTTTGAGCAAGATACAACATACTGGTGAAGGAGGAACTCCTGCCAACAAAAGTCTGCTTTTTACTCAATAGGTAAGACTGGAGACTAACTTGCTTCAGAGAAAGCAAGATGCTTTCTTGTTTTCTTGCTTTCTTGTTTTCTTCCTTTTTTGCTTTCTTGATACAGCCTGGTCCACCAGTAGCAGTCTCTGCTGAAAGAGGGCATCATACACCTCTCCAACTCATCCTCCTCACTTTGAACAGATCTATTCTACATTTACTAAGTTAGTGAGACAGGAACATGATTCCTATTACCTGGTGCTTAGAGTACTTGCCAGCTAGGATAGAAAAAGTCTAGTGTTCCAAGTTATTTCCTTAAAATATCAGTATCAGCTGATTATGAGGCAGCCACTAGTGTTCGTTTTTGTACTTTCTGAACCACTGAATATTAAATTACTCTGTAAAGAATGGAATGTTTTCTGTGGAGATGAAACGTAGCCCAGTGACTTCCATGTTTTGGTGGCTAAAGCACTTTTTGGAGGTGTAAAGTTATATTCTGCCTGCTCTTAAGGGACATTGTCAATGCAACAAAAATTCATAGTAATCTTACCCTGTGCAGTTCTTTACAGCTCAGTCTGGTTTACAAAAGCACGTGGAAAGCAGAGCAGCTGAATGTGAGGTAGGTGTATCAGCCTCCCCACAAGGAAATGTCTTCTACCTTCCTTCATGACTACTGCACTTGAGTGATAAACTTCTCTCTGAGCAACAGATGATGTAAGCCTGAGAAATGTATGACCATGACATAGAGCCTTTACAGAAAGGCTCATTTCCATGGATTCAGTCAGGAGGAGACTATGTTACAACAAAGAACTTCAGTTTGATTTCCTTCTTAATCATATTCATAAAGGGAGTATTTTGCTTTTCTCCTTAATCCAGAAGTTGTGTTGTAATATCACACAGACCTTCAAACTTCTGTGGCCTCTCAGCTCTGTTTTTGCTTCTCTATTTGCTTTTCCTGGTTTAATCTTTTATTTTTGTTTGATAATTCGGATCTATTCAAATGCATTCCGTCATATTTCTGAGAGAAAAAAATTCAACAAAATTTGAGAACAAAAAGGGTGAGTCCATTGGAAATAAAATTAGCAGCTTATTTTATTGCTTAAGGCCTTCACCAAGGAATAATTTGTGCAAAATTGCTGAAAGCTCAAGAAATCTTTAAACAAAAAGAGTCAATAGTTTGATGAAACCCAGACCTCCTGTGTTGTGCAATTAAAGGTTAGACAGGGTGATAAGAGCTTTAATTTACCTTTGGGAGATATTAATCAGATTTTGGATTAACTTAAAATATGTTTCCTGTGCACTCCTTGCCAGGTGAAGGTCCTTCAATGTTTCCTCTGGTGCAGAGGAAGAGAAAACACTTTCTCAAAGTGCGAGGAACACCACAAACGCAGATATGCTATCTGGAGGCTTTCTGTAAACTCCATAATTCTGTGATTTTCCTCCTAGCAGCCAGGAAAGCCGGGGGTACAAATTCCCCTATGTGCTAGTTCAGTGTGAGTTCTGTTATTATTAATTATTTATACAGCACCGTGCGTGTGCAGGCCTCTTTATAGACAAAAGGAAATATCCCCCAAGAGCCTGCAAAGGAACGGCCCAGTGGTACAAACACTTCTTTAGCTTTCCTAGGACGTCCTACCTGGAATAATCCACCACTGTCAGTGGACTACTTAGGTGCTGGTAAGTGCTCTGCTGGGTAGGAAGTGTTTGCAGGATTAGGCTGCAGTTAAACCATGAAGTGATGATGGGTGATGAGGGAAGGGAGGGCAAGCATTCCAGCAACGAGATTACGCTGTTGCTTTAGTTATAACGAAGGTGTCAAGGGGCCAGGGCATTTTTAATGCTTTATGTTATTTGTGATCCTGTTGCTGAGAAGGAAAGGCTCAGCTTTACAGGCCACACGGAAGAAATGAGCTGCTCACTTATTCCTCAATGAGAGGAAGAAGACTGGCTTTGAGCAGAGGGAGAGATGTAGCCTGTCACATGAGGAAGAAGACTCCAGAGTTAAGGAAGGATGCACAAGAAGAGATGCTGACCAGACACTCAGAGTGTCTCCAACCTCTGCTGCAGCTAACGTGTCCACTACATCCTTTTTTTTCCCTTTAATTGAGGGCATTTTCAGAAGTTTCCCAGTACATTTCCAGCTCTTGGCAAGTCCCAGGCACATCTGTGACATTTAGCTGATAGCCTCCTTAGTGAAGGGAAGGTTGCCAATGAATCCTTGTGCAACTGTTTATGCTACAAACCAAAGTATACAACTGCCAGTTTCACTCTTACAACACACAGAGCATTTTTCCTCCTTAATTGAAAGTGTGGAACACAACAAAGCCTTTAAATACCAAGAAAACAACCAGCTGAAACAAGTAGTAAGAAAGACATCAAGGGCGACAGGCACTAGGCTCTCTGCCCAGTGAGACAGGCAGGCAGGGCATGCTCTGTTTTTAAAAGGAACCTACAGACTCTGGGAAGAATATGGGATGTGGGGGTCAGGGGAGGGGTTGTTCTAGGATTTCAAGACACTTCAGATAAATATTGAAGGGATGCTGCCTTCCAAGTGAAAGCACAGGTCAAGATGTGACTCCAGAGAAAGCCAGCAGTGGCAGAGAAGGCTGAATTGCTGGGCTGGTCTCAGTGGAAATCTTTCCTGGAAGGCTTTTTCAGGTGAAGATTTTGCACAGAGATATGATACTGTTGCTCTTCAGGCACAAGCCCGCAGCAAAAACAGGTTGAACATCAGCACCTCCACCCCACCAAGAGTTTTAGGGACAGGCCAAGTGGCTGGGGAAAACCCCAGGATTTCTGAGGGGTAGTGTAAGAACCTGTAAATTCACTGTAGGCTGGCTTTTCTGACAGCTCCAAGAGTTAAAATCTGGGAGAAAAAAAAATTATTATGGAACTAACAAAATAACAGGAGTTAACAGGGAAATTCAAACAGATTAGCTTCCAGTCACTTTCTGCAGCATGAATTTTTTTAATTTTCTGCATTTTGTGGGAACCAAATGGGTGTCACAATGGTTAAATGAACTGAGAGACACCTCGCCCCTACACTTGGAGGGTGAGGATGGCACTTGCACAGAAACAGACGTCACCAACCCTCACTTTTCTGAATCCCCACCCCCCCACCTTAATCCCTCTGTGATTTGTGAGACTCTTCTCTTTCCTGAGTTAGTCTGTGATACGTGACTAAATTCATTTCCATACATTTTTTAAAGTTTTTAAATAATTCTGACAGATCACAAAGGGCACTTCAAGCAAACAGATATGTGTAGGCAGATCCACAGATTATGGAACTCAGATACTCTTAATTTTGTCTGCCCTTTTTAGTATTTAACCTGTTCCAGACAGTATTACTCTTTTCTCTTACAAGTTTCACATTTTTTACCCTAAATTTTTATACTTTCTTAGTAATATGCTTTGAATTCTACATGAAAAGAACTCGTGACATAAACAGCCAGATCTTCCTGCCTGAAAAATCTTTTACATATGACAAACACAAAACTAGCCAGGAGATGGTTCTGGCTCTGAGCTCATTTTCCATACTGTACAGACAGCTTTTGATGTAAGAACCTCATATATATTTACTCAGAGCATCTGACACTTGAGATCAGGCTTTTGTTGGTACAAGGTACTCCGGGCTGTCAGTCACAGCCTAGTGAGCCATTGTCCTCCGAGGTGATCAGCACACCTCTCCCCTCACAAAGGCATGTTTTCAAAGCATGAGTGGTGTCACACATGCTTCAGCTGTAACACATGCAGAATAGCACGAGATGCAGCACCAAGGAGCTCTCTCCTTCTTGCAGTCAAAGGTGGGGCTGATGCTCCAAAGACTTGGAGGTGGTTCCTGGTGCTCGCTGCCCCTCAACAGGCAGGCCTTGGCAGGTGCCTGATGGGCTGGAATTGGTGGTGGCCTGCTCTGGTATTCCGTGAGTTGTGATCTCTGTCCTCCACAGTGGAGTGGAGGGTCCAGATAGATGAAAGAACATGCAGTAGCTCTGAGTGAGGAAGGGAATGGTCCTTCAAGCTCATCAGATGGCTGTGGTGCTCCTGCCACCAGCCCGGGGAGCATCTCAGCCCCAAGACACAGCAGCAGCCAAGGGGGGAAATTCACCAGGAAGAACTGTCCTCACCTTCTCCCTTCTGACCCTTGAGAATAACTGTGACATGGGACATCACCTTAGGCCAGGCAAATAAAGCCTCTGAGTGAATTTCTGCTTCTCCTGACATCACTTCAAGGCTGCAGCTATAGAATTTTATGTTAGCTTTTGCACTGAATGACCAACAGAAATCCCAAGAGATTCAGTCTCAAAAGTATGCCTAAAGAGGGAATATGGTCTGGATGTAATTTAGCTGCCATTGCCCAGCCATTCCATAGATCTCTTTGACTTGTGACATTAAATATATGGAGCAAGCACATGAATGGATTAACATACACAGTCCTATAATTAGCTATGTTATTAAATTTGCTAAGTAGTTGGGGGGAAAGGGGCTTGTTTGCCATCTGTTTAAAAAGTATCTCTCTTTCCACTGAAATCTGGATATAAAAAACCCCAGACATGTGGGCATGACTGCCTTACATACATTACTGGGATTATTTCCCTTGAGTTAACCAAGACAAGCATGATTCATATACCAGTAGAATGTTGTGCAAAAATGTGCATAGCATTTTTTCACATAATGTTCCTTTTCCTTCCCATTATAAATTATGAATCATGTAAACATCATGAATTACAGGGTTTTTGGTTGGTCTGGGGTTTTTCTTTTTTCCCCATGACCCTAAAAACTACTAAATAGAAGAGTAATTATAATAGGCAGTATGGTAAATTCTGCCATGGAAATTATTTTTTAATTCTACTCTTGTCACTATGTAACAACACAGTCATTTGCTGTAATTTCCCTAGAAGACTTGAAATAAACTGATTTTAGAACCCAGACACACACACATACACACCACACATTTCCACTGAATCTGAATAGACAGCATGTTTGTATCGCGAGAAAGAAAAATTGGCACTGGTTAGAAAAGAGATGCATATTAAATATAAAATCATTAGCCTCAGCTATGTGGAAATTGCCTAGAAGTATGAAAACAAGCTGAGCTCTGAGTAGCTTAGAGTAAGGCCCTGGTTCACAAACTCTTCAATAGAGCTCTGTCACTCGATCAGGAGACTCACGAAAGCTTGTGTTGTAGGAGCAAAAGAAAAAGACAGCATAAAAGAAAAAAAATCAACAAAAAGCACCCAAACTGAAGGATTCCAGAGTATGGGAAGCTCTCCAAAAGTGTAACTGAACACTACTTTAAGCCAATATTTCTGTGTAGAGTCTTACCTTTAATGCCACATTTTTTTGGAGAGATGAGCAAGCATTTGTGATTTTCAGTGAGCCATTTACATCAGTGTCTGCAGCATGCAGACCAAATGTTTTATAAGCTTTTTTTTTTTCAAACAGTGCATATGATAGCAGTACAAAAGCACAGGTGAAAGCAAGGGAACCTGGATCTGAGCAGTTTTAACATTTGCCTCAGGCTAGCTGAAAGGATGTTCCATTAGCTCAGAGGCAGAGAGACCCTCTGGAACATTATGAGTTTGGGGTTCAGTCACACATCTGCAATAATTTATCTGTGATAAATTCAATAGTCACAATAAAGCAATGGAGAAGGCACAGCACAAACCAAGAGAGGAACATAAAGGGAAGGGAGCTGTAAGGTACCTCAACACATACAGTCTAACTCCAGCCTTCCCATACAGTCATCAGAGAGGGTTAAGCTTTCAGCGTGGGTGCTCTGAGTCACTGCCTGGAGGAGCTCAAGAGGTGATTATTTATACAGCACATTAACCACACAGGACTATATAGGAGGTCTAAAGTTCAGGATCTGAACATGAATACTCCCCAGAAGGTGTGGAGTTTGCATTTCTTTCTATTTGCCGCTATCCCCGTGGTGCCTGTGAGCTCCTCCAAGCCACGTTATAGAAGATGAAGAAACTTTCTAATTTACACCAGACAGAAACAAGTCCTATCAGAGATCAAGGCTGACATTTCTCTTCCTTGATCTTCCTCTCTGGCAGTGGTCAAGACCAAGTTATGTGTTGGATGTTTGTCCCTGCACAGAATAAAGTGATCAAGATAAAGTAGCTGGGTCTTAATTGCATGCAAAGAAAATTAAAACCAAAAAAGAAACTCCCTACTAAGGACCCTCATCCATCTGTTTTTCTTTAGGGATGCTTTAACATTAGCTAAATATCACTTATTTACACCTGAAGAAGTTAAATGATCTTGTTCCCATGAACTCTCTTACAAATACTGTCCTGGCCTGTGATTTATATAAAAGTAGCTGTTCCCTTAATTTTATCCACAATAGCTTCATTCTTACCGTATGAACCTGCTTTGTCAGTATTCGCTTTGATTTATGGAAGATTTCAAACTACCAAAATAACTATCCCTTTTCATTAAAGCTAATCCCCACAAAGACACTTTCATCTGCTGATTAGTCATGCTTCAGCAATGCTTGCTAACCAGAGGCTAAGTTATTGATGTGTTAAAGATGTAATCGCAGAGATTCAAGACCACTGAAGAAAATTCAACGTATTGTTTGACAGTGTCAGAATTGAGCGGTGTCTTGGCTTTTTGAACCAGCCAGGGCAGCACAAGCTCAGCAGCATGGTCAAATCTCTTCAGTTAAGCTACAGGCCAGAAAGGCTGTGCTAGGAAGTGTTTCAAGTCCACAGACATGCTGCACTGAAGATCATGAAAAGAAGGGGTAGGGATTTCCAAAATACTTCAGGGAAGTTGGAGCCCCACCTCATTCAGCATGAACAAACTGAACTTCAGTATTTATCAGCACTGCACCCAGCTTTTTAAGTCAGAGGCAACATATTTGCATTATAAATTGTACATGTTATTTATCATCATGGCTCATGTTTCCACAGCCTTGTCTCATCTGAATGTTTATTTAGAAATTATTTAAGCAAACCCATCTTGTACCTTTTCATGCTCTGATCATTGTGAAACAATAATTTCTTCCTGGCCATCACTCTAAGTGATTTTGCATTTAGAGAATGACAAGTTCAAATACTAGAAGCAGTTTCCCATGAACCGATTATCATTGCAAATGTTTAATATAACAGTTTGATGTGCTGTAGATGTGCTAAGGAGAATAAGGACTCGTAGAACTCTAGAACCTTTTTCTAAAACCTAGAGGTAATGGAGGTCTTCAAGACTAGACCCCCACTGAGTGAAGCAGCTTGCATTGTGCTTCAGAAAAGGGGACACGACAAGCCTGAAGTGCCACTTCCAGCAGTCAGGACCTGTCTGACTCAGCTGTGATTGGCAGCTACATGACACACATTTAAGTTCATCACAATACACCCTTGTCACAGCTACACCACAGCTTCCTCAGGTATATGTGTGTTCATGGCTGATGCTTCAGTATCTTGAACTTAATAGCTGTGTGCTTTTTAAGAAATTAAACATGAATGAGACCTGCTCTAAATCCCAACTGACTTTATAACTGGCATGTAGAGGTCTCCGAGCAATAATCAGTCTAATTCTTGTGCAATCACCTTTTGGGGCATAAACATATATAAATAAACATAAACAGATATAAATCACATTCAGTCGCTATTACTCATAATCACCAATCTGTACTAAGAACCACTTCACTCGGGTCTTCTCCACATTTGATGGACAATTGGAAATTACCGACAGCAGGAGGCCACCATGGATGTCACAGTCAGCCTGGCCTGGAAAATGTCTTAGCTGGTTTTGGGTAGTAAGGATCCTGAGCAGATACATCCTGCTGAGCCTGAGCTGGCTGCCTTCTGGGCTAGGCCAAGTATCCCCAGGCTAAAGGAGGTGACAGCATGGAGACCCCAACACAGACACACAGGTGGGCCCTGGCCCAATTGACACCAGCACAGGAGTTGGGCTGGCTCAGTGCACCCCCCAAGCATCACTGCAGGAGTCCTTCTGAATCCACTTTGTGCTGCTCCTCTCCCACAGCCCTGTTACACAAATAGCCAAGCACTGACTGCACTACGATGTCACTTTGTCCCATTTTCAAAACTGCTGCGTGGATGAGCCCACACTCCCTCATCACTCGTTCTGTTAGATGAGGCTCACAGGCTGCTCCAGGTTTGGAGCTTCTGTTCCATAATCTTACCATTACTTATGTTTGACCTGGATCAGCACAGACATATGCCTTTCCTGTCTTCTGTGATTCAATCTCAAATGCTCTTCACTGATAGACTTGGTTCTCATTTCCATTTTCATGTAGTGTGATAGAAGACACCAATGATGCTGCTTCTGCCATGTCCAGCCTTGTACTCACAGCACTCTTTTTTATCACTGTGTTTTCCCCAGGGTTGACATTTCACCCATTTTACGTCAGTCTTCCTTACTTTGCAGCATAAACTCATTATGTGTCCTTACTGTTTACTAAATCCACAATCCAGATGAGAATCCCCCTTTTCCTCATGGATATTAGCACAGAGCAGTGTGTACAGGGTTCATGGAAGCCAGCTTTCTGCCTCCTTTCTAGCAGCTGCTTCTTCATCTGGTGTATTTCTGGACGGACAGCATCCAGTTCCAGGGCAAACACTGCTCCACAAGGAATGTTCTTGGAATCCTCTGGCTGAGCTTGGTCTGTGAGCCCAAATCCACTGAGCACATATAAATTGGTCCATTGTTAATTTGTGCTGGAAAGCCCCGCTGAGCATAGGAATATGCCAGGAACACAAATCTCTGAGATCCTCTTTTCAATTGAAATGGCTTCCTCTCACTCACTCCATTCACCTTTCAGCTTTATTCTGGCCAGCTAAGACTGATGACTGCTCCACACAGCATATCAAAGATTTGCTCCATCTAGGCACAAATCACCCTTGGAAGGGGCATTGAACTGGACTGCAATTGGACCTGGTCCTGCAGATTGCCTGCTGCATGATGCCCTGTCGAGTCCTGTGTCAGCCACTTGTTTGGTACAGCTATTATAGAAAAATAAACCAAATGAGCTTATTGATACCTTACCCCTCACTTATAGTAGAGTTCTGCATTATCTGCAGCTGGGACACTCTGACCTTAGGCTGTATGGCAAATGGAAAAATCCTACAAACTCTTTCAGTGCTCTGACTAAATCAAGTCTACTTGGATTTGTGTCAGGGTCACCACTCATATTTGTTTTGTGATTGCACATTTAAGCAAGAGTTTAGTTCCTTTACCTTGTGCAGCCTAAAGTGAAGACTTAAGAGATTGACTTCCCTTGTGAAATACCTTCATTTCTTCAGTTTGAGGAATGATGAGATACTGTGAGAAACTAATCAGATTAAAATGTACAAAATCACTCATAATCTGTATATGTCAAATTCCTGGGAAATTAGGCTATTACTACTGAAGAAAGACAGCACAGAGGAAAAGCGTGTTTTCACTGTGACCTGGCAGTTCACTGACTCAGAGACAGGCTATCTGTACCAGATCTGTGAAGCAATCCAGAATATTTCAACCAGCTGGGTTGGATAATGCTGACACACACGAGACAGAGCCAATAGTTGTATCTCACAGAGGCTGTAACAGTCCTCAGTGTAACTAACAGGTGGTGTGTTGTTCCAGAGGCTTTGCATGATTCCACCCTAGTTTGAATCTAATGAAAAACAGCGTAGTTGGCATCCATATTGATTGTCCATAGACCTCTGATTTCTGTGAGTAGGTGAGCACTGATTACACAGGTAATCAGTTTGTGCAGCTCTTTGAGTGACTCTTCATCCTCATTGCAGTGTCTGGAAAATCACAAATGGATATGGTAAGGAGTGTGTCTTGCTGCTTTAGCCCAGGCAGCATTTTCACCTGATCCTGAGATGGGAACCCAGCTCTTTCACCTCTGTTTTGCAGATGTCATTGAGCAATTGATTCTTTCTGAAAGGACACCTCATTATTCAGTTTGCAAATACTGATGTATATCACTTTGCCAGTGGCTTATCAACCCTTTCTCATCTTGTTACCCAGGATAATTTGACAGATATCCTCATAAGATCCTGACAAGATTTCCTGATAACAGAAACAGTACGACCAGAAAGGTAGCCCTTAGGTGACTTTCTAAGCCCTCCTTTCTTCTTCTTTCAGGTAGTTTTCTTTATGGAGAGTTAAATTGCAGCAGGAGTGGTCTTATTCTGTGGCACAGGTGTCACTAGCAGTAATCAAAAGATGTTTGCACCTTCAGGTGATACACAAACACAAGCTGAGTGCTTCTGCTTCCATATGGCCCGGAACACAGCTAGCAGCTTCTTTGTGATGGCACCTGAAAAAGCCTGAGGGCTCTCATGCTCAGAGTAAAATTTACCCATAGCAGACAAGCTACTTTCTCTGTTGAGTACTTGGGCATGTTCTTTGACCTCCTTTCTTGCTGTTTTTTCTCCCAGAAAAGTGTGAAGTTTGTCTCCAGTAGTTTCCTGGTATGTCTCCTGTAGTCTTTCGAAACATGCTGGGGGTTTGACTAATGAAGTAGGAGTGGATGAGCAAAAATATTTTCTCTTTTTCTGTCCCAGTAGCTGCATCTATGCTGGTATCTCAAACTCTGCCAACCCTGAGACCTAGAGGCATGTTCTAGCTACATCCATATTCCTGAGCTTTCTTGCCCACCAAAGCATGGGTCAGGCGGATTCATTCTACCTAGGGATCTAACTCATGGCTTGTGCCATCTCCTGACATAGGCAGGGAAAATTTTGGGAGAATTTTACTTAGCATTAGCTAGAAATATGCCAGGAACCCTAGCAACAATTGAGCAACATAAACACATTTTGGTGCCTGGGAACATTTCTTGGTACTATTGTTTTATTTTTTCCATTATATTGCTCAAAAAAAAAAACCTTGAGCACTTTTTGACTGCTTTCCAATTGAACATCTCCTAGATCCAAGATCTAATTACTCAAGGGTAATAATTCCTGGCTGGTAAAAGAAATCCTCCTGGAGAGCACTTTACAGACAATGTGAGTGACAGCACAGAGATTTTTATTTGTTTTTCAGGGCATGTCCAGCACTTATTGATATAGCTGAAACATTCTGCTCATGCTTGGAAGTCAGTGGCACAGGAATTCCTGGTCTCTCCTCTTGTTCATATTCTTTGGCTATTCATGGCATAGAAATTCTCTGGCTGTTGTGAAGTCTTATGGAGAAGGTAGGGTGAATCATACTTGCAGAGTGAATGTGTCTTTTATTCCAGCATATTCTCTCACTGGAGAAGTTCATAACTGGTTGGGTGTAGGGAACTTGAATCTGATGTTATGCCATCTGTATAATTTCTGCTGTAACCCATAAATCCACTAGTGAATTTATCTCTTTCATGTTCCTTGGAAAACAAAGGCAGCCTAAGTTATTTCAGGTGGGCATGTTGAAGCCTTGCTGCTGTAAGTGCTACAGGGTAGTGTAAACCATCTCATTCTTCGACCGTGGCAGGAGATCCTTAATGCTCATGTGAATCCAGGAATGGATGGTAACAAATGTTTTGTCTGGTGCCTCTTCATCAAAGTTAGTAGGATAGCTACAAGCTAGGGTGTTTCCACCTCCTCCACTCCCATTATTGCTTCGAATCAAGTGCCAGAATAATTAGTTCATTGCTGAAGAACTTTAAAATGCTTTTCTTAGCAGATCTCATATCCCACACAAGGCAACAACTCACAGGTCTTAGTCCAAGTACAAGAGGGTATTCCAGCTGGGACTGGGAAAGAAAAAACCCTTAATGTGATATTACTTGATGCCAGTTCATGTAGTCCATGTCCTCCACTAGAGTACCACCCACCAGTCCAGATGACTCTGGATTCATCTCATACACTCCCAATCAATCATACAGGACAGACAACACTCACAGTGTACATAAGAGTGGTAAAATTCAGTTCTTACATCCATGTCAAAGGGCCTCAGGCTGTGGATCACAAATGTAAATGAGAGCAGCTGAATGCTTTTCAATTTTCGCTTTTGTTTTTACCATGGGGTTTGAAGTGTCACAATCTGTAATATAACTTCCCTTTTCTAGTCACAAACAAATGACATCTGGCCACTTTCAATAATAAACTTGAAGAGAGGGGACATTTCCTTTCAGCTTGTTGTGCCCCTTCTTAACCTTCAAATTCCAACGAGAGCTGAGGAGAAGGAAAACTTTTTAAAAAGTAATCCCCTAATGATTAAACTTACCGATGGAGAAAAACTTTGCTTCGAGCCTCTGAGTACCGTTTGCTTCACACAATCTCAAACATCCTGACACAGTTAATGCTTGAGGAGCTGTTTGCTGCTCCCACTCTCACTGTTACATCATACAGGAAACCCTTGCAGGAAATGAAAGTTCAGCCAGCCTTCTCCTCCCTCAACACCTTGAGCTCACCAGTCTAAGACAGAAAGCATACAAGGAAGAATGAAGGTGGGGTAAGAGCACGGGAGAGGCAGGCCAGACACAGATAAATCACATACCTTGATTTTCCTGTCTGGCACAACATCCAGTTTTCTTTCTGGAGGTGCTTCTGTGAAATAATCTGGATTTCACTGAGCAGGAAGTTTTCACTGTCTATCCCACATGGGGACTTGTCATTCAGGGTTGTGTAGGCTGAGTCTGCTTTGAGTCTGTGTCACCTCAGCAGGCATTTTTAAAGGAATGCAAATAAATTAAAGAACTCTTTTTTTTTAATTAAAAGGATGGGCTTCCATCTCTTGATGTAACCCCAGTCTGAATGTTCTTGTCACCACAAGGATATGGTGGAGCTCTTTGTTTGTGTGGAAAAAAGTCTGCTTTCAACCAGACTCACCCAGCTCTTTCAAACTGGGAGCAGAGAATGGCTGAGGTTATCAAGATGAATAAAAACTGGGAAAGGCACTGGAAGCAGAGGAAATGAAAAGCTCTTCTTCTGTTCTTAGTCAACAGAAATACCAGACACATAATCTTAACAGTTCAGGCCAAACCACTACCAGTGGAGCAACATGCAGTACATCCAGAAGAGGCAATTTAGGGACTGTGAATGGAGCTGCAAGGCCTCCTCCTGATGATCTACAAGAGCTTCTTTCAGAGTTGATTCAGGACAAGGGAAAGATTCCCTTTGGTTTTCCTATGGCCCAGATAGTGGCACCATCCCTGCACCACAGATAGCTAAAGGTTTTCTAGATAAATGTTTTTCTCTTTCTGATGAAAACACAATATATGGAAGCCAATTTGTGTTGAAAATTTTGAAATGCTAAATGGAACTGCACCATTTTTGTTTCCTGTTCTGCCTGCCTGCTCAGCCAGCTGCCTGCTCAGCTCCCTTCTAGCTCCCTTGGCAGGTGCAGGACTTCTGTCTTGCAAAGTGCTTGTAAAAGCACCTTTTGGTTCCAAAACACTAGGAAGTGCCACAGCAAGAGTTGTCTGTTTTTGTTAAAGCAAATGTACAGCTATTGCCAAAGCAAAGCTAATGAGGACTGCAGGAGCCAGGCAGAGATTCAAACTTCTGGACTGACATCATCACAATCTGAAACAAGAAAAATTATTTAAAAAATAAAAGGTATGACACTTTCCCACGAACTCACAGAACAGTGGAAAGCCCTCCAGGTTTCTGTGGAATCCGAGGCCTGCTTGTGGGTCTCCCACCAAAAGGCACAGGCAGGCCACCCCAGCCCAGGTGGGCTCACCAGCGCATGACTGCTCCTTCTCAGCATGCAACCGGCTGTGCCAGTGCCCTTGTGCAGTGCAGATCACCCAGATCTCTTTAAATGCAGCCCTCTCCTTTGGAGGCAAGTTGCATTCCCCCAGACACTCCCTGGGAGCACATTTCCCTGCAGGAAAATGCAAGTGAACCTCTTGTGGTGCACGAAGGAAATGCCCTGCATCGATCTTGTCACATCCAGCAGACATGGCCAGCTTTTATCATTTGGCTGCACATGGCTCCTGGGGCTGTAGAAGTCCCCAAGGCTCTCCTGATTTGTGGTGTAGAACTCTCTAAAGCAGCTGGGAATTGACAGTGTTCTTGTGCAGGCTGCAAGACCTTGGAATATTACCTGGTAACACGTGACAGGAAAAATCTACAAATCTGCCAGGGAGGTGTGGCTCTCTGTCTGCCCTTGTTTCCAAGGTTTGTGTCCTGCCATGTCATCTGAGAGCCTGCCAAAGAGCAGCCTCTGTACCAGCCTTGCTGCAAGGGCATACACACATTTGGAAATGAGAAAATAGCTGTAATATCCATGTCCATCTACACTAGAGTCCACCATGGGAGCAAGCAGCAGGGCTGGTGAGCCTACTGCCATTGTGAGGCTCACAAAATCTCACTTCAAACCCACAGACCTGAGATTTAAACTATTATCACAAGACTGGTCTCTTCCTCTGTGCCTCCTGAGTCTGTGATCCTCCACGGCTTGTGCTTCTCACAGCTTCTCCTGCTGCAAGGCTGAAGAGCATGGAATCTCCTAGGATGAGTCACAACACGTAGCCACACTGTTCTGAGGTGATGCAAAGGAAAACACAGCAGTGCTGGTTAGAGATAGTCAGCTCTAACCCCCTGACTCTGCCCGAGGACACAAAAACTCTGGCCATGTCACTGAGCACGGGTGGCTGACTTCAGAGCAGTTTATACAGTTCCCATCTCCCCTTCAGAGGGGATGCTCTGGGAGTCAGCTTAGCTTTCTAGTCCAGGAGAAGTTCACACATAGTTTACATTTTCCAATGTTTTCTTGGTGACTAACAGTGTTAGTGAACTCTGAGGAGAACAATCTTTCTGCTGCTGAGTGACCAGCTTGTTTTGCAGGTCCCAACCTCATCTCTGGCTCTTCCTGCTTGCAGCCTGTTGTCCAAACAGTTCCTTTGTCCCCGAAACCCTGTGGTCCAGTGCTTTACAGCCTGTCCTACATCTTCCTGACCTGCTACAAAATCTCTTTCCAAAAGCTATCATTCATCAGTTTGTTCCTGATGAGAGTCGCTGATCAAAGCAAAAATGTGGCTCGTTGTGCTTGCCACTATCAGAGAATCCCACAAGGCATATCTGATGTGAGCACCCATGTTCCCAGCAGCCAGGGAAACTGTAATCATGATTAGATGATCGCACACTGCCCCCAGAAGAGGGCTTGGCTGAGGCTAGGCAGTTATCTGGGGCCCCTATGGGGTGAAAACACTGGCTGTGCATGGAGAGAGAAGGAACACAGAGCTCACCATGACATTTCTGGACCCGCTGTAAAGGGCCCAGAGCAGAGAGCTCATGTGGGCACTCAGAGCTCCCTCCCATCCATTACAGTGTGCAGGAGCGTGGCCTGACTGACACAGAAAAGTTTCTGTGTTTATGGAAAAATGACCAAAAACAAGGCCGGAGTGGATTCTTTCATAATCAAGATCATTTTCTCTCCCACAAGCAGGAAAGCAGAGGGGCATTGCAAGAGAGGGAGATTTTGCTAAGCGGATTAACATATTAACTAAAAATAAAGATTGGACATATTTGGAATTCTAAGATAATCTTGCTTTTCTGGTGACAGTAGAAAAAACTCAAGCCTCTCTCCTTTGCTTTCTGTGGTGCTCCAATTCATTCTAGCCTGTTAATTCATGAGTTTATCTATACTGTACATAAAAAAGATATGTCTGTGCCTAGAGCACATACTGACATTTGGGTACAGATGATCTAGTGATTGGCATATTTTGATTCATCAACCCAATGCTGAATACATTACCAGAAGATTTGTTTTGAAATGAGAAATTGTTCTTTTTTGATTTATTTACTTCAAATGTTTTCCCCATATAGCATCTCCCTTTCATTTTGTCCATCCAACCTCACAAACCTGATCAAGGAGTGGATTTTTTTAAAACTCCTTATAGCCTCCACTGAGCCTGAAGGGCCAAACCTCCCTACCCTTCTAACAGCAGTCTTGGTGCTGTGCTTGAGTCCATAGCAATCTGAGCAGGGGAGATATCCCTTGGGGATAATGGTGTGAGGCTGTCCCTTGGGGATAATGGTGTGAATCTCCTCCAGCCCTGGAGGAGATTCATTGCAGCTGTCTGGGGTACCTGCTGATGCTGTGTCCTCCATGGTGTTCACCACACAATGTGCAGGCACACACAGGCTTTTGCCCTACACAGTCATAGCCCTCCTTGGCTTTTTTTGCTGCAAATACTAAGGAAGGAAGCAGGTATATGGACCTCCAGTTTCTCCATGCTTCTTAGGGTGTCCCCTCCCTGAGATCAAGGCAGAACAGTCTCACAGGTGGCTGGAGGATCACCCCAGGATGTTGGCCTGGGGATTATCTATGGCATCCTTTAGGACAGTGCCCAGAAAGCTAACAGGTCCACGGGGTGGAGGAGACTCGGTGCCTGCACTGCTGGTGTTATCTCCAGCCTGTGTAAATGAAGGTAACTGGTTTGTTTTCCAATCTGTCAGCCCCAAGGGGAGCCTTTTCGTGCACACACCCTGTGCAGGCTTGGTGACCAATTTCACCACTGCAGTTCAAAGTTGTGGGGTTTCAGACCCTCCTCCCCCAGTCTAGTAGAAAGCACAAGATGCCCCGTGGGGAGTTATTCTGGGGAATTACCCACCAGTGGCACAGCCTGGCTGCAGTGTGCCTGCTGGCCAGCAAGCACTTACCTCCCTGTTAGGGTGGGTCTATCCTAGGACTCCAATCAACCCTACTCTCCTAGAGCTTAAAATATTTTATTCTTTCAATCTGCAAAGACAGTTGAAATATCTCAAGAATTAATGAAAAATAAATGCCATAGCAATCTTCCCTAGGAACCTTCCAGTGGGTTTATATGCATATGTGTGTGTGTTTATGTGTACACACATGCACACACACAGATTTCACCATTTCAGCAGGGGACTTTCTATTTTACATTCTTCTTGGGCTAACACTTGCACTTTAATACCAGATATCACTGTGAGACATAATGAGGGTCATTAAATGTATTTATTAGCTTATTAAAGTGAACTGCCTTCACTGTTGCAGCTGGCCTGTGTTTTATAGAAACCCCAGCAAATCCCCAAAGTCACACAACAGGAGCCCAACACACTTTAGCTGATGACAGAGTAAATATCAAATTTACTAGGGCTAGCAAGTGGCAAACACAGTTCTGGTATGTTATTTGAAAATCTGCCATGAGGCATAATACGTAATTCTCAGCTCATAAGGGTAGAGTTGATTTGGAAGGAAATATGAGAAGAATTTGATAGGATTTAGTAATATTTTCAGGGATACAGTTTAATTATAAACAGTCAGGAAGCTCTTAGATACTAGCTGTGGTCTCAAATAACCATTAAGGGCAGAGGAAAAACTTCAGCTGGCTATATGAGCTGATCTAATGTGGATTTTAGTCATAACACATGAGATAGATACACCTGAAGTGCCCATATCTTCAACAAAGTCTATGTGGAAAATAAGTTTATATTTTGAGTACAGTTCAGGAAGAACAGAAAGACCCAGTGGGTGCTGATTGTCTAAACAAGGTGTACCTGGGAGTGCCCAGGTAAATGCATTTATGTTTTTTCACTAGGCAACCTTCATTTCTCACAGGCTGTAGTCTGTGAAGCAACTTTTTTTTCTGATTTTTAAGACATGAATATTTCTTCTTTCACACTGGGGTTCCTCAACCCTCATTTCAAACACTCCAGGGACTGCAACAGCAGGGTGTTCTCAGTGCCCCAAGCACAGATGGAGGCAAGAATGATGCCAGTGCAGGATTGGGTTCTGCTGCTCCTCCCAGGAGCCTGTTTGGGGGAAAACACTGCTGAGGAGCCCAGCTGCAGTGAAGTCCCTCACTGAGGGGATGGGCAGAAGCTCTGCCCCAGCAAAGCCCCGGGAGAGCTGGGTTCAGTCTCCCAGCCCCACAGATTCAGCCAACGTTGGGGTCCTGAAATTGTGCCAGAACAGTGCTGCCCTTTAACCCTCACTTTCAGGTAGCCCTGCATAGGTGAAGGTGATGGGAAAGGCTGCAACTCTCTCAGACATTTCTTGAGCTGTTCCTTGAGGGCAAAGATAAATCAGCAAGATAGATAGATAGATAGATAGATAGATAGATAGATAGATAGATAGAGAGATAGATAGATAGATAGATAGATGGATGCCGTATCAGTAGAAGCAGAACCAGCCACATTTCTGGCTGGAGATGGCTCCAGAAATCAGAAATCAAAAAGGGATTAATCACAAGGAAGCAGACTTTGTTTTTAAAAGCTCCTCTCATCCAAACAGCCCTCTCAAATCTGGTGGGGAATAGTCTCCCAGGACACTGGATGAGCAATGAAGCCAGGTGAAGACAGAAGAGCTGCTCAGCCTCTGTGAGATAGCTGTGACTAAGAATGATGACCACTGTCTGCCTTAATCAAAGAAAAAATAATCCTGTGTCCCTTTTCACTCCCATTACAAGGAACCCACGAATGGGTTTGCATCATTTTCCATAAAGCAGAAGGAAAATCCCTGCTGAGGTATTTTTACTCTCACTCTATCTCACTGTCCTGCTCTAACACCCACAGTTCTCCTGGAGATACAGTCCCTGCTTATTCAAAGTTCAAGTGTAGGGGGACCCTGAGCTGTTCTGCCAAAAGCTTTCCCCCTCCCCCTCCACCCCCGCCTGAATCACTGGCAGCAAACATAATGGCAGAGGGTGTCACATTCTTCTTACCGTAATTCTGAAAAGCAGACTGGGATATTTTCCGAGATTTCCTCTACAGCTGGATGCAAGCAACGCTGTGTGTGTGTACATGTGCGCGCACCCGAGTGCCAGTAAATCATCTTAAACTCACATGTTTGGAAAATTACTGGTTGATTTGGCTGTTTTCTCATAACTAAGTGTGTGTATTCAAATTATAATTGAAGATTTACGTCTTCAGGCTTTATTCATCCAAGTTCTTTGTTAAATTTCATATATGAATAACACGAAAGTGTATCCCAGATAGCCGAAAGGCATGAATTGTAAGTGCCCACACCTCTATACACACTTTTTTATAATGGTTTAGGCTGACATGAGCCAGGAAATTCAGAGTTTGGTCTCACATGGTCTTAATTCATACCTTTGAACACTCAAAATCTTCTCCCTATAGGGTTATATTTTAAAAATAGCCAGTGGGATTTAACCCCAAATTTCTGTGTAACTCTGATTACATTGGCTTTCTACATCTTTCTTTTTCAGCTTTATCTTTTACAGAGTTTCTTGCTCATTTTTCAGAAAGATAACAATTAGAAAGAGAGATTGGGAAAATATTAATTAGTTTTCTATAAGACCAATGTTATTTTTGAAGTGCTGGGGTATTTTTTTCATTTTAATATATTTTCAGCATGTTTATGTTTTATATGTTCTTATCAACACAGTGAAAGATGCTGTTATGAAATGATCCAAGGACTCAACAGTTAAGAAATGCCAGAATAAATTGCTTGCACAAGTCTGTTCACTTTTCTTACACTTAGGTCTGAGGAGATGGCTTGTACTTAGGGCCAATGCACTCTTCACATTGCACAATTCACTCTGGCACTCGCCCTTATCAGATCCCTCTGCCCTCTGTGTCCTCCTGGGTCACTGTCACCTTGGCCAGTCAAGGCCAGTCATCCAAAGTGATCATCACATCCCAGCCTCTCATCCCTCTTACCTTGTTTTCCTATGTGTCTCCTAAGCTCTTGGCCCACAAAAGCCAGAGCAATCTCCCAGCTCTCCTGTGAAAGGGTGGATCTCACTGAAAGCTGGCACATCACAGTGGAGAGAAATTGGCTGTAGATGAGGTGATCATTTTTCACACACACAAATACACCGTCTATCAACAATCTCCCACACACTTCACCTGCCACCTGCCCAAGTCAGTAGAGGATACAGCTAATTCCAGTTTGCTGATGAAGGCAAAGGAAGGATGTAGGGGCTAAAGGCAGGAGATGAGAATTTAAAGTCAACCCACATTTGCTTGAGCTGAGCAGCCTGGACACAGGACAACCTATGACCACACAGACCTGACTGTTTATCTGCTGCTGCAGTCAGCAATTTGTCAGGGAGTTGTGCACATCTGGTTGCCTGAGCTGCTCTACATTTGGAAATCGAAAGATCTCTAGTCACACAAAAGAAAAGGCTTACAAGTCTGACTTTTGCACAGAGCAAGAAATCAAAACTGCAAACCCTACCATCCACCCACTTTTTTCCTTGGGCAGAAAGATGTCCCATCCCAGCTTGCTTTGAATGTTCATTTGGCCCTTAGGCTAAAAACAGAAAGAAGAAAACTGGGTTCCTGAAAAAGAGTAGGTCTTTCTTCTAGGAAACAAACCTGAAATGTTCTGACTGAAGAAGGAAGCATTAGCCAGAGCTGTGCCACCCCTGTCTGCAACAGGACCTTTCCCACCATGTAGCTCCTCAGAACCTCCCTTGGCTGAAGCTGAGCCAGAAGCAAATGAGGCAGCATGGACTGGACCATGGCCCCACAGCTGAATGTGCTGGGACTTGCCTGGAAAGCAGCTGAATTCTGGTGGCTTATTCAATATTTTAATTTTTATCTCAGTGGCAAGATAGATTAAAAAATGCATTTCCAAGACTCCTCAAATACAGGCTACAGTGTCATACCACTTCCTATGTTGCCTGGGTGGTTCCTGCATTGCTAAATTTGTCCAGACATGTGATTCTCAGAAAAGCCTGGGGAGAGGCAATATCCCAAACTGAGCACTGGCTGACAGCAATGTGAAACAGGGAGCAAAAGGACTGTCACCTGCAGCTTGAGACCTCCAGAGAAAGGATAGTTTCTGAATTTTTTTAAAGTAAACAGGATTGTCTCAGAGAGACAGCTGACTCCATCTTCTGTTTCCCATGCAACACCTGCAGCTCCGCATATTTGGCTGAAGTTTGGGTCAAAAAAAGGGTAAGATTAGTATAATCAAAGTAATGTAATGGATTTAACCCAGTGAATGATTTGTAAACAGCCCAAGGTCTTTTGGGCTGTGGACTGTTGGGATTTGGGACCTAAAACTTATTAGTCTTTTCCAAAAATGCCACTGGGCATTTAGGATATAGAGTATAACTTCAACGACAGCTTAATTAACACTATGTTCCCAGTGAGCTAGAAAGGCTTTTATCTACATGGAGACATTTCCACTGCCCCTAAAACTTGTGTTTTAGAGCTTCAGTTCTCGTTCTGTTCCTCTCCCCCATTTCACACTGGGGAGAGCAGGACAAAGAGAGCTGAAGACCCCAGCCCTGGCATTGCCCACAATACAGCTGATCATAAAGAACATGTAGGATTCTCACCCTGAAAAAAAAAAAAAATCTCTGAATCATATCCTGAGTATTCCCTAAACTCTGTATCATCTTACTTATTTTTTCCAGTTTCTTCAGATGCATTTTTATTCCCAGCTTTATTCATGGCATCTTCCAGAGCTCTGCAGGTTTACCTCTATTGAGTAGTTCCTTAGTTTACATCTCTCAATACAGATCTTGTTTGTGGCTGAAAGGATGTCCCTCCACCCCCTCCCAACCCTACATATTCTCATAAATCTTTGAAAAACCCTGTTGATAAAGAGCAGCTTGTTGGTTGCTCTCACTGCCTTGGCAGGTAAACCAGCCTGGAGGAACAAGGAGTTCTCTACCCTCATGCCAGTGGAGGTACAGCCTCCCTTCCACTGCTGCCAGCAGTCTCCAAGAGTACAGAAGAACAAAAAAGCACCCCTAAAGAGCCAAGGAAATGTGACACTGTCTAAATTCAGGTAAAAGGTTTTTTCACACTGGTTGCTTTGTGTAGTGGGGAGCACTGATGGCATAGGGAAGCAGTGGAAGCTGTTTCCTTGCCCTTCAGCAGAGGCAGCATCGACTGACTGGGTTTAATGTAGTGTCACTTATGAGACATGTATGGAAAACTGCTGTGAGCAGTAGCAAACTGCTTGCCACTGGGCAGATTTCACACAGAATAGGCCATGGATTCTGGATGCAGACTGGGGGGGCTGAAAGAGAGGAGGCAAAGATGAGAGCTGTGGCACATGTGTATCCATACCCAAAACCCCTCACTACAAAGCCCAAAATAGAAGCTCTACCATTTCAAAGAGAGGAAACTCTAGAAAATACAGCCACAAACAACTGCTCTGTGACAAAATAACAGATTTAAAACCTAAAATATCTTTTTCATTCTTTACTTCTAGTCGACTCAAGTTTCAGTCATTTCAAAGGATTTTCTTAAAAGAATGAAAAAAAAAAAAAGCCCTGAACAGCTATTTGAGCTTATACTTAGTGTAACAGTCTCTAGCTTGAACTCGTGAAAGTATTTTGCTTTATCTTTGATTCAAGACACAGGCTACCCAGTTCATTAACACATGTCAGAGCTTACAAGTTAACTCATGATTTGCTCCTGCAACCCAGAGAGTTAGCTGAAGGCTCCATCCCACAGATCTATTTTTATTATTCTGTTTTTTTGTTTATTTCCCAGTAGATCTTTTACAAACTCATTAATGGACTTTTTGGGTATTAGCTACTGAGATGTTGAATGCACAGGTGCTCTGAAAAACATGAAGTATTGGGTTACAGAATAACTGATGTGATCTTTTGGCTTTTGCATCTGATTGTTAAAAAATAGAAAAAAGAAGAAAAAGCATAAATTGTCTATATTTCATTAGAGCTTTTCATCCAGCAAAGAGGCCAGATGAACTTCTTAATTCTGAGCTTCATTTTGGGACCTTATGTGTAATATCAAACAGAGTGAGTGAATTGCATCAATCCCTGATTCAGCACATGTAGACCCTTGTCGCTGAAGTTTCCCAGTCAATCTATCCTCTTCCCCCCACCCCTGACATAAATAAAGTCAGGAGTGGGAGATTCCCTTCAAGGAAATTTATCTCTTTGACAGTCAAACAGGTGGTGAAGTTAACGCAAACCCTCAAGAGAACTTGGTTGGTAAGAAGGGCTCTGCAATAACTAACCACAATGATTTACAAGGGACTAAATTGCCAGATTAGGCCTTGATAATTTTTCAACTCTTGACTTCATTATTACCTTGTGGATCTGGATCTTACATCACCTCTAGGAATGCCTGGGATCAAATTAAAGTGGAAACACCTGGTTGAAAGTCAGTTCAAAATACAGATTTAAGAACTAGGGGGGTATTTGTTTGCTGGATCTGCTTTTCATGCATTGTAGACAGCTATAAAATTCTGTTTCTCTGTGCTTAAGTTTTGTTTTCAAATGCCAGTTTGCTTTGCATGTGTGCTTGCTAATAATCTTTGCTCTTTGCAAGCACACTCGCTGCTTAGAGATATACAGAACTGTCATGTGAAGCAGATTTAGAAGTTAAATGGAGTGTCCAAGTGAGTCAAGCTAAAAACTCAAAGACAGATTGGTTTGAAAATCTGTGGTTTGACCTAACACAGCATGACTGTCTAAGGAAGAAGGCAGAGGTACTCATGCAGCAAGGATTTGCACAAAAAAAAATAAAGATGCTGTAGTTAAGATAGAATGCAAATAATGTTTTTTTAAGTAATGTGTGAGAACAAATAACAATTTTTGCCAGGAATCTGTAGCTGGAACAAACCAGTGGAACACTCAAAAGAACAGTAGACAATGATTTAATGTCACAGTACTGCTACTACTACACAATTCTGTTTGACAAGAGTCTCCTACAAGCCTTTATGCTTTTCTTGCCTCTGCATCTTAGTTGTCCTTCACCAGCTCTCAGCTGCAGCCAGTACTCATGGCTGGGTTTCCATGAGTCAGGGAATTCAGCACTGGCACAGGAGAGGCAAAGTTATATGACACTACAGCAGTAGGAACATTTCACAGGACACCAGGTGGAAAGTCAACAATTTATCTAGTCCAGACAGCTGCCAGACTGCTGAAGATAGATATTTATAGAGCACAAGAGAAATCCTTCCAGTTAGTTCTGGTGCTGGCACACAAGCAATGGCTGCTTCATCAGAGAAAGTGACCAGCTACAGCAAGTCCTTCTGATTTTAATGGGACCCTGCCTCGATGGCTTCAAATGTCAGTTCTGGCCTAACAACCTTGATGGGTGAAAGAAGTTCAACCACATTTCCTATGTGGAAAGACTTAATTTGATCTGGAACCATTCCTCAAGGGTACCACCTCACATGGCTGATGGCACAACTGGGCATGACGTGCCATTCAGAGACCAGGGTACTGGTGAAGCTGGGCAGGACTTGTTGCCAGGTTCCAGCAACCAATGCATTGCTTGGTCCTTTTTAATGGGTGAGATTCTCCCATGTGTGGTTCTTTTCCGTTTGATAGAGATGCATTGCAACAAGCTCCTGCCAGGGAAGAAGTCAAATGTGCTGCTTGACAGAAAATGACTGCCCATGGGCACTGAAGCTCCCTGCGGATGTGTACTCCTTGCCTGTGTCGCCACGTTTGACTTTTCCAGGACTAAAGATGTTTTCACAGGGCTCCAGGTGGGCAATGCTGCACAGAGGCTTGAGGGACAACTTCTCTAGCTTAGAAGGCTGGGCCTAAAAAATCACCTCCATGCATGGACCAGACTGCAAGTGGTAGCTCTCTCTCCTGCTTTGTTGAGGGCACTGGAAACTTCCCAGTGTAGGCTGGGAGAGAAGCAAAATCACAAAGATGATGGTGAAAATCTTCCCCCTGTGAAAATCACACGACAGATGGGGAGCTCTCACACTGCCCATGCAATTGGGTTCCCGTTCCCCTGGGACCAGAGCTGGCAGCCCCGGCAGGAAGAGGAGGCCAGGCTGCAGCACCTCGGCAGGTGAGAAAGCTCAGAATCCTGACCATGACACTGGAATTGTCTTCAGGGAGTGAGACTCGAGGAAAAGCTCCAGACAGTGACAAAGCAGGAAGTTACAGCAGCTGTAGGAGCTGCGGTTAATGAATTTCCCAGTGGGGCTTTAGCTTTTGCTCTGCCTTGCTCCCTCTGGCCCAGAGTACCGTATTAGTTTCTCCGCTTCCCAGCCATCCCAGTCCCACAAGCTGTTTCGTGTAAGAATTTTCAAGGCAGCAGATTGTGTTATGAGTCCCCAGTGAGAGTATAATTTTAGGTCCATTTCCAAATATTTAGTAACAAAGGCTTGACTTCCCTAGGTGAATCCCAGGAACACTGACAGGATCTCCACATCTGATCATTCGAGCATCGGGGGAAGGAAAAAAAATTAAAATTTGCAGGTTTTTTAGAAAACAAGAAACCTGGGTCCCACAAGATCAAGGGCTGAGGAATTTCATGTGCAATTTCGTTGCTTCAGTAAAAAGGGGTTACCTTGGCTGACCTGACTGCTCTTATTAGGTGCTCTAGGTCTTCAGAGGAGAACCTCCACAGGGGACTGCAAATATTTATAATACCAAAAAGGTAAAAGCTGCTTGTTGGAGACTCTGTGAAGAACTACCTCCAAGTCTAGGCAATAATTTCAGCTAAAAGTTAGCATCTTTTCCAGGTATGAAGAACTTGGGGACAAATTATGTTCTGGTCCTTGTTCCCATCTCAGTCCCAGCCTCAACCTGGCCTGGACTGTGGCTTGGTGAAAGTTACTACTGTTCTCTTCAAGCAAAGGAGAAATGAGTTATTTCCTTGAGAAAACACCATCTACCAACAGCTGTGGCTCAGAAGTGCTCTGCCTATAAATAAGGATTCCATATTAAAATATAGTTCAAATTATTTTTAAAACATACTCCCAAAGCTTATAAACTCTTCATAGGCCTGTTGTTACTTAGTTTGTTATCCCATCTAGTAAGAACAATTATACATCTTCTAATTGCTTCACTTTTTCTAGTCTGCTATACAAAATAAAAATGTAAAAGAGACTGAATGACTGCTTGAATAACCTGGATTTTCAGAACCTCTCTAGTATTCCTCCAAAATTCCCAGGTTAGTCCTGGGACTTATGGAGTACCTTATTTTTCACATGCTAACAGATGATGTATTACATGAGTCATATGTTAGTTTTAATGTCAAAATTTTTAAAGAACTGAACAAGTGATCACTTCTGTAATTCAAAAATAAAATACAGTTTATATTATCATTGTTTAGAGTCACTGCAAGCAGAGAAAAGCTGGCATTTCTTTATCAGGTTGTTTGGATTGTGGATACAAGAGATGAGGAAATCCACATGTCAATACTTTTGCCGGACTGTTCTAGTTTCTGATGTCTCCAATGGAAGCCTTGGTCCCATCTGCCTCATGCTTATTTTCCACCATGGTGAGGACTTACTGAATAAGAAGCTGGCAATCCTCAGCATTTCAAGCACTGCAGTTCACAGGCAAGCCCCGGGAAAGCAGAGGTCTTGAGGAGACACTGGGCCCTTGGATCTGTATCTGCATGAAGGCTCCCACTGCTGCTACCGTGGTGAATTAATAGGAGCCACGAGACAAGACTTGATGGTGAGACCTCTGAAGACACCAATAAAATGAAGAGCACTGACACTAGCTAAATTTGGAGATATTTGGGAGACCTTAATTCCACCCGCTGCTCCAACCCTACTGTTGACATATAACTCCTTACCTCACATGCCAAAGGTTTAAGTAGGGAGAAGCTCTTCTAAAACAGTGCAGAGGTCAATATTCCTGGCTCTCAGCACAGCAGGATAAGCTAACATCCTTAATCACTGTGGGATGCTTCCGTTTGCCCATTAACTACTGATCTGTGTAGAGACCTAACTTGTATTGAGTAACATTTGTTCTAAACATGGATCCAAATGCACTTGCCTGTTAAGAAAATAGAACAAGTTTAAGCTAACTTTGCTTATCTGTATCTTAAGTGGTTGCATCCGAATGAAAGTTTGTAATTATCTTCTGAGGGCTTGTTTAGATGTGATGGTTGATGGAAATGGCAGTGTGACAGGCATTCCAAAGGCACTGGCTAGTCCCAAGTCCCAGAGCGCAGAACTTCTTGCTCCAGAGTATCCTTCTTGTTTAAGTTGGGCTGGAACAGTTTATGCTTATTGCAAGATGCAAAGGTAGCACACACACACACAGAGCTCTGCACACTTAAGTGCAGCTATTTCAGAATAACCCCTGTGCAGGGCTGTGTGTGGAAGAGCCCTGGTGGATGAGCTCAGGGCTGGGGCTGCCTGCAGCTGCCATGGGAAGGGAGGGCTGGATGTCAGCACCAGCAGACACTATACATGCACACACTCTGCAGCAGAAGCTGCTAGAGCAGGTACAAAGGAGTGATCCCCAGAGCCATCTTAGCACCCCAGTCTTCCTCTCCCACCAAGAACCTCTCCCTGCACACAGCTACTAGCTTTCCAAATGCTTCAGCATTACCTGTTCCCCATATCTTAACTGCCACAGCAGCTTTTATTGATAATTGGATTAGGAGAGAAAAGCTCCAGTCATTCCAGTGCCATAAGCACTGGCCCAGGCATATTGTTTGCCAAAATTTTTCAATCAGAATAGATAACATTTTAAAGGTAGTTTGGTCAGCCTACAGACAGGGATGTGTTTAAAGGTTTGATTTTTTTCCAAATACATTGTGGTTCCTTAACTAAGTGCTACAATTAGCCTGCTTAAGAAGAGGGAACCAAACATCCCTTAAGAAGAGGGAACCAAGCCAATTTAACTTAGGTACAAACACACACAAACACAGATCCTGACTTCTGAACATTCATCATTTAGCTCAAAAAAAGAAATTGTGGAAGAAATTAATTGTTTGTGTATTGTCAGCACTAAGCAGATAGCTAAGTATGTAAGCTGGAATGTTATTTCTAAAGTTATTTTAAATATTTGGGTTGTCTACTTAAGCTATGTTTAAATAAAGTTACTATGAATTTCTTCATTTCACTGAAGCCATTATAAAGCCACACTTTCTGTCATTATATACATCAGCATTTAATGGTGAGGGAAAAACCATGGCAGGCTAATTAGAATACCAGGGGGCTGGGGTTTCTGTAACTGCATTTCTAACTTTGTTAGAGTCTAGGGTAGTGTCCCTAGACTCTCCAGCCTTTTTTTGCAAGCTGTGTGACTAAACATCTGAAATTTAGGCTTAGGGGCCTCAGAAAAAAGTAACACTTAAATAGGTGCCCTCATCAACGATTCTGCCTGATTTGCTGTTTCAGGGACTGTTAGAAGACCTCATCTCTGTGATAGTTTTATTTCCTGTTTGTGGGCTATGAATTTGGCTGCAATGGAAAGCTGAGCAGAGCCCCAAAGTGTCTATACTGGGTTTTAATGGAAAGAAACAAACTCCTGAGGTTAAATACTTACTCAACTACCATTTGCATTATGATTATCCCTTTTTGTTGAACAGAGGACTTATCTACCCAGAGACACAAAAAAATTAGGAATCAAATTCAGAGGTTAGGTTAATGATTTTATTAACCTAATAGCAGGCGCAGACTTTCAGAACCATAGTTGCCCATAACTTACTCCTTTATGTGCATTCACTACACAGCTCTGATCCCTCTGAAGTTGCTCTTGAAGATAAGACTCATAAGGGTTTGTCTATACACAAAAGTTAGAACAGTTTATGGTGGTGTTTGTATGTTAAGAATAATGGTTGCTGCTGAATTACTTATTCATTATGAAGCTAAAGGGTATTGTTCCTGATGAGCTCACCCCACTCAGATCTTCTGCACAAGTACTTATGAGGTAAGGTAAACATATATATATTGTGTGTTACCAACTCTAAATACACAGGCCTAATGGGGGGAAGAACAATTCATACTACAGTGGGCATCCAGCTTAGGTGCTCCAAGCTGCAACTACATTAATACATAAAATAACCTACGAGCACATGATACAGGAAACTACTGGCACCAAAAGCAAGGATACTAAACTTGTCTATGTCATTCCAATGGCTGAGTGGGTACACCAAATTCAGAGACCTGGCAACCCTAGATTCTTTTTAAAGATTAGGAAATAGAGGAGAAACTCTAGAAGCCTCCTATAGATGAACCAGTGATGCAAATTGTCCTGCTCACTGGGAAGTAGACTGCTACAGAATGATCTTCAAACACCCTGTTTACACAGCTATAAGCTTAGCACTATTAAGATAGGGGCTTTCTGAGAAAGCTCTCATTAGGTGCCTATCTCATCAGGTTGTTAGAGCAAGACAAAAAATACCAAGAGGTGCACCCACGTCATCTGGATTTAACAGTAATCTTTCACGGCATTGTCTTACAGAATGAAGGAAAAAGTTCCTATATTAAGCTACTAGTCTAAAGTATTAAATTAGAACTTAAACTTGGCTGGCTTTATGTGAACTAGCACAGTCTATCAGTCACAACCCAGAAGAGACATAATTTTCATAGTTTCTGATTGCAGTGTTAAAGGAAACTCTCACCATCACATGGTATTTGCAGCAATTTAGGGCAATATAAACAAGGGATACCCCAGTTTCCACTCCATCCTGTCACAAATCTCTTCCTGCTTTGTAGGAATCACTCATTCAACTGGGAAGTGATAGCCAGTCAACAGAAAACCTTCATGGAGAGCTGAGATTGACTTCTTTACATGATTTTTTTTTAAGGTACGACTAGAGGTGACGGGAGTTTTGGAATTATTTCCAAAACAGCTCATGTGTATCAGGAAAACTAAGAAGCTGAATTCTTTTGGAGGCTTGAATTAAGTTTAGGCTCAGTCTCCCACTCTGCAAGACAAGCACTACAGAGACTCAAAGATTCTCCCCCCCAAGCAACTCTCATTAGATCTACAAGGCATCTGGTATTTCCTTTCTCTATGTGTATTGCTGACATTTGAATAGAAGATGAAAAGTTAAGAGAATGAGTTTTAGAAACACGCTCACGGAGAGCAACAGCCACAAGCCACCCCCAGCCACACAGCTGAAGAACTGAGAGAAAAGGTAGCAAATTTAGAGAAACCAGGATGATTGTACATCCAATAATAAAGTAAAACTCTGCAAGCCTTGAAACTTGCTTTTTAAGTAAACAATGTAAATTGGCAGAATGTTTTATAGAACACCTTGGTATTGGTGGTCAGCTTCTTATTTTTCCTTTTCTGTCAGGTTAGTCAGTGTCAAGTATCAATACATCAGACTTTAAAAGCTGCTTCTTAGTCTCACAGAGCAGCAGAGATTGAGACATCTTAGAAAACAAAAGTGCAATACAATAATGCTATGCAATAGAATAAATTTGTTGTACTTGCTTTTAGTGACTTTGCTGTAAGAACATGGGAGGTAATTTGGCCCTGGGGAAATCTTCTTATGACTTTTGAAAAAGAGCATGGAATTTGGAGTAAGGGTT
Source organism: Ammospiza caudacuta (assembly GCF_027887145.1). Classification (NCBI taxonomy): domain Eukaryota; kingdom Metazoa; phylum Chordata; class Aves; order Passeriformes; family Passerellidae; genus Ammospiza; species Ammospiza caudacuta. The sequence goes on along the minus strand of NC_080593.1, from coordinate 122,870,376 downwards.
AACGTAAACATTTTCTTCTACTTTCAATTAGTTTCTAAATAGAGTTAGTTAACAACACTGCTCTTGACACAGATACCATTTTTTATTTTATGTGTGCTATGTATATAACTACAGTAACAGCTACAGCTGTACTGAAACTACATTTACTTTTTAACTCACTGAAACTGCATCCACACCAGATCATTTTTTCAAGACCTGAAAGCAGCTCTATAGAACACCAAAATTAATACTCTTCATAACCTCTTGAACCACCTACTTCATCAGTAAGTTTGGAAGACAAAATTGTCAGAAGCTCCATTTCACAGTACTTACTGATAGCCTTCAGAAGATTACACTGTAAACCATGTAGCTGACAAAGTGGATACAGGAGTTGAGCCATAAATATTTGATCTGTGTTGACACCAAAGAGTTGTGGAACAAGTAGTTTGTGTTAGCTCAGTCTTTAAAGGAAACATTCCAATCACCATTTTAAGGAAAAGGTGGCTCACTTTAATAACCACAGGCATTGGTCACTATTTAACAAGACATTCTAAAAAAGTAATCACAATTTTTCTGATAGTAGTTTACAAGTGGATGGTATACATTAAGATACAGAGGTAGAATTTCACTTTTACAATGCTTCACTAATACAGATTACCAAATTCAAGGCACAAAATTGTTCGCTTTACAAAAAAATACTGTAAAAATGTCATTTGCTGTTCTACAACACGAGTACAACTCAAAAAAAAAATCTTTACACCCTTTAATATTCTGAATGTAGAGTTGCATCAGGCATTATTCTATTTTCCCTTGCTAATAATTGGCATATGACCAGCACTTACATAAACAGTTTGTATCTCAGCTGAGTTGCTTTGTCTTTTAGGCACAAGTCCAGTTAGATAATTCAACACAACAGTTTCCTTGGGGGGGGTGGGTGAACTCTGTCAGAAGTAAGAATGAGGAAGAAGAAATGAAACATGTAGTCCATAATAGTAAATTGGACTCTGACATATAGAGGGAAATGGAACAGAGCATATTTCAAATGAAGTCAACTTGGAAAAAAAGTCAAATGAAATCACTGACTGCATTCCTAAAAAAAACCAGATGCCCAGTACAAGTTTGCTTTGACAGTATGTAAGACATTCATTTGCCTTTGAATCGGCAGAGATTTACAAATTTCTTTTCATCTTTGTTTAAATAGAACACACACAGTTGCAACAAAAGAGAATTACACCACAATTTGGCCATGTGTCCTTTAGAGAACGTGGGTGAACGAGTGAAGAGATGCATTCAGAAATTGTCCTTGAATTTGCTACAAGATCATGAGCAGTAGCTTAAATTGCAAGACTTCCCTCCCCTCCTAAGTAACGTAAGGAAAGTCAAACCACTTCTGAAGCATTCCATCTTCTGGCTGGAGACAGCTCTTAGAAGCCTTAGCAGACTAAGGAAGAGATATCACACAGTGCATCCCTACAACAAGTAGTATGACTAGTTTACTGTACATACAGTGATATTCTAAAGGACAATGGTGGCAGCTACATTGTAAATTCATTTGAGTTACCTATCACATTTCCCAAGTACTCTAGTCAGTTTTATTTACAGTATATAAAAATCCATTGATTAGAGTTCAATAGAGTTCAATACACAGGTTTAGGACCCAAGAGAATGCCACAGTAAGATGTTGACATTTGCATCTGTTAGATGCAAGTGCACTTTGCAATTCAGTCATGTAACATTATTGCATTCACCTATAAATGTTAGTCCATCCAAAAGTGTTAGATTCCATTTTTTGCTTCATTGTTGTTTGTAGCCTGTTTCCGTTGAGCGATGAAAGGATACATACACTTGTCTGCTCCCAAAAATCGATACATGCATACCACAGCTTCAAATGGCAGAATACTGGAAAAAAGAGGTTATAGATTTGTTAGAAGACAGCGTAAGACAAAACCTCTGCTTACATGCACTTTTAAGTACATGTGTTTACACAAACTATGTACTTGGTCTCCTTAAAAACAATATAATACCTATTGGAGATTCTTCTTAAAAGACTTAAGGGATTTTTATTTCACAGGGATACTTTCAGAGAGAACTAAAATTCTAGAGTCCCAATCATACAGGCAAGTAGAAAGGAGAAAGAAGCTGTTTATTCAAATGCTTCCATCTTAGACCAGATTTTCTGTTTCTTCACAAGTGTGATAGCTTGTTTTAAAGAACAGGGGCAGGGGCAGATAGGAGGGCAAGGGCATCACAGAAGGCCTGGTAAAAGCAAGGCATCTGCTAAAAGCCACATCAGCAAAGGTCATCAGACATCGAAGATATTCTTTAATGTGAGATTAGTGTTAGTTAATGCCATTCTTTGATCACCAGATGTCTAACAACCTTGATTTATATTCTAAACTCAATCATCCATCCTCAAGAAGAAAGGTCCAAAGTAAAGAGAGCAATTTCCTTCCCCACCCCAGATAAAATTCCAAGAGGTGATTATGTGATGGATACCTGGCTACAGATCCTCCTCTTGCTCCCACATGAACAAAATATTGTTTTTATTTCAAGTGTAATACTCAGGGGCTCCAGTGAAAGAATAAAATGGGATTCCTCAGGCCCTGGGAATAGCAGCAGGCACTTGTTCAGTGGCAAGCAGTACAGTTCCAGCCATTAGGAGTGATGATCACTGAAGCACCAAAAAGTAGATGTCACTGGTACAGGTGTCTCCAGTGCCAGAAGTACTGCTTGTGCAGTGACTGGAGGGCCTTTGATCTAAAGGCTGCTGCCTGGGGCACAGATTATGCAGAAGCTTTGATCTCCCTGTTGGAAGCTGAAGTGTTGAACCAAGAAAACCCAAAGGGCTTTTGATGTGGCTGCTGCTGCCGTAAGGCATCGCCTGTGCAGGAAGCACTGAAGCACCCTCTGAGCTTCTGGGTGAAGGAGTTAGTTCTTAAATATACTGACAGTGGCCTTCATTTGGTGTCAGAATAGACACATACATCTCTCTTCCAGGAAAGAGATGAGCAGTCAATATACCTCTATTTTTTGGTGACCCTGTCCACCAAGAGACACTTGAGCCAGAGGAGAATAACCACCTTGTAAGTGGAATAAAAAACACCAAGGCGCTCAGTTTCAACCATCACTTGCAGAGAGAAAATAATACAATACTATATTTTATATGTTCCTCCCACACACTACAGATTTTAAACAAAACACAGATGCCTGTGAAGCTGTTCTCCATAAACTAGAATTCAAGTGATGTTATATCACAGGAATTGAAGCAGCTCCTGCATTATCTGGCATCACTGAAATGTTAGCCTGGCTACAGATTAAAACAGTTTTCATTCTAAAACTGCAGTGTGTTAGAATGAAAGAAGTAATTCCTTTAAATAGACCTTTTGCCAAAGTTAAGACTCTGAAAATTAGTTCTGAAAGTACCAATTTTCAGTTTATCTACTATATCTGTGCAAGTTCTGAAGAACCTGCAGGTAGGAAGGGCCTCCTCACACACTTGTTATAGAAACATGCAGCTAGAGATTCCTCTGCTGAGAGCTGCCTCATGCCCCATTCCTAAAAAGGAACTCAAAGAGTGCAATTAATAGTCTGTTAAAAAGAAAATAGGAATCCAAGGAGGATGGAAGATGCAAGAAGGTTAAAACAAAGATGCATAGATACACAGGACCTTGGTTAAATGAAGCTTCCCAAGCAAGCAATCTACAAGCTTGCAAGCCAACAGAGACGTATGAATTCTAGCAAAATGGCACCTATGGTCTGTGTGGGTGGGAGGGTGTTTGTATCATGAAACTGGACATGCTCATATATTCTGTGGATTGCATTGCCAAATAACTGGCACTTCAGTTCTTACCTTTTCATGAAGGTGACCATGTACATGAGGCGAGGTGTGCAGATCATTGGCTGGTCTGTAAGGATGGCTCTCATAGCCTGTTTCACACAGTATTCAGGTTTCAAGGGTGGAAGGAAAGGCTCAATTTCTTTTCTGGAACATTTTATTAGGACAGATTAATATGATACCCAAAGGACCATAGACCCCAGTGAAGAGTTCATTAACTCAATTTCTTTGGAACTTGTTTATATTCACTCTTAAGTTACAAAGACTATAGCTCAAAACTTGCATTGTCTGTGTACAAAAGGACAGAAGACAGTGAATTCAGAAAGTCTCTTTTTGAGTCTAACACTAACATTTACTAAAGCAGATATAATATTTAATATTTTTATGGTACCACTTGAGTTACCTTTAAATACTTTTATGGCACTACAAGCACAGAGCAGAAGGAGAATTCTACTCACCTGATTCTGCACCCTCTAAACATTCCTGTATCTACAAGATAAGGGCAGACTAAAGTAGTTTTGATTCCATCCTTTTCAGCAGCCTTCAATTCATGGCTCAAAGACTCATGGAAGCCTACAGCTCCAAATTTGCTGGCACAATAATCCTGTGTTGGCAAGGAACGAAGCAGAGGAAAAAAAAGGGACAGATATGAATGATGTTCAAAGCCAGCATACCTGAGGTGATTCTGCACAGATTTTCAAAGCAACAACAAAAAGACGCCCACTGAACAGAGCACCACATCAACTCATTTATCACTTTACTTTTGAGGTAATTAGCACGGAATCATGAAAGCAGGAAAGCTGAATGTAGGAGGATATTACCTTGGATTCAAGTCTTTGAATCAGGCAGGCTCACATGACAAGTTACTCCAATTACCAGTTTGCTTAATAATAAATGCTACAACAAAGGATTGAGATACCTAATACTACCTTGGGTCAGATTTGAAAAAGCTTAAAGAGTTGGCAGGGCATAGGTGTAAAAATCTTAAAAGTGTTATTTTTAAGGTTAGTTTCAACAGAAGATGCAACCAAGATTTGAGTTTTTCTATGAGATGCACAAAACCACTACTGCTGTCTATGCAATAACTTTTTATTGTTGCTGAACTTAGTGTGTTTTCAGTTGGATGTGTCCATCTCTGTTGGTAGTCACACCCAGTTTAGGAAATTCCTTGTAACTTTCTCAAGACAGTAAACACTCTAAAAATCCCAAAGTTACACCATCTTCCTTCATTTAGGTTATGAAACACTGCAGTTTAAGGTCCTGGATTGAGCCTTACCTGTATGCAAAGAAGCCTACACTTATGGGGTAATAAGACTATTATTATTTTAGACACCTTAATTAATTTTCACTAACTGAATGCTTTTTGTTCACGCTTGCATTTGTACTAATGACTTTAAAAAAATGACAAGCTGTAGTCCTAACTTATGTTTATGCACCAGACAAGTCTCACAAACTGGAGTTTTCAAACACCTGCTAGTGAAGCAGGTGAGCCATACATTCTAGAACTTTTGCAGTCATTTCCCCACAGATACAAGAAATGTTACTTTTGAAAGCCTTTGCCTTCAAGCTTAGCACTGAATATCTTGACAGGAATAGGCTAAATGGCTCCTTTCAAGCTCCTAAATTAATCAGGTAATTCAAAGATAACCTGGCATTCTGAAAGCCCCAGCCATCCTAGGATTTTGCTCTCAGCGCCAAGTCCACCATCCAAGTAAATGAATGCAATGCCTACCCACTCACAGGGAGCCATATGTTGATGTGGTACTCAGCACCATAATCTCCAAATATCTTTGAAGATTTGACCTTACTTCCTCTAGCTGATAATATTTAAATAACTTATCTTTGGCAAAAAGTGCCAAATTTTTGTTCATTATAGTCTAACAAACCTCCACTCCAGCAGTACTGAATAGCCCCAAGGAACTTGCAACTGTCACAATGTGTCCATGGTTCATTTCCAGCATCTTGGGAAGGAATGCTTTAGTGGTCTACAAAAAGAAAACAACAAAACACAAAGTACACATAAGCGACGTAAGAAAAAAAAACCCACTTCATGAACAAGTTACATTAGCAATGAGTTCTCAAACTCTCAGTTTATTATCAAGAATACAGAAATACAATCATTTTACAGGTTTTGAACTTGAGTTTGTCAAAAATGCTAACAGAAAACCTACAGCTTGTTTGTGAATCCAGACAGCAAGGCAGCAAGGATTATATCTGCAGAAATCCTAAGGTTAAAGGATCAATTGAGCTCAGACGTGTTTATTTTACCAGAAGAGACTAGTTATCAGAAGAAAATAATTTGACCTTAAAATGGAAGCCACATTTTTTAAAAGACAGAAAATGAAATGCAAAATGTTTAATTACACCATCCAGCACATCTCTGTTGAGACCAGTACCAATTATCAGTTCTAATTATTGACAGTGTTTTTTAAGCTAGATATTGCTAATTTTATCCAAGTAACTTACTGCCTTAGGACCTTTATATTAAAAGAAACACCACAGGTGGAGTTTTTGCTGTTGTTACTTCTTTCCTACAATAGAGCCAACATCTGCTAGTTTAAATTACTTCCCATCTTTGTTAGTATCTATAGCACTGCTATAGCTAAAAAGACAAGATATACATTTGTGGTACTTAGTCCTTAAAAGTTCAAAAATAAAATAAACTCAAAGCAAGTCTCAAGATAAAACTTTAATTTTAACCTCCAATTTTTATACTTTGGTTATAACAAAGTTTGTTTCTGTTTAAAAACCTGAGTCAGCGTTAACCCCTTTAAAAAAATTAAGTTTTAAGCAACACACATTGAAGGTACTTGCTGGAAGATCACTCCTACCAGAATACCTATCTTTGTCATCTCTTTTCTGAAGCTGACTCAACACTTCCCCATTAAAAATAGTTATTAAGCAGGGCACCATATTTACAACAAAAATTAATGAAGCAGTAAAATGGTATGTGTAGTTACGATGTACTTCAGCTTTTAGGGTGTCAGTGTACTATACAAGATCACTTCTAAATTGCCCAAGAACTTCAGACAATGCTTTTTAATCACAAACATGCCTAGTTAATATGTTAATCTATTAGTGACAGAGCTACTAATTTATTCCAACTCACTCAATACCATGAATGCTTTATACTCCCAAAAACCAACTCTTCCCATGTAATTTTTATCCAAACTCAGAGAATGCAAATGCCCCTTAAGTATTTCCTACTTGCTTAATTGTTGGTCTGAGCCTTGTCAGCTGCATTCTTAAAAAGACATGCAAACTACAGCTGAATCCATCTAATTCCATTCTTATGCTGTCTGCATTCTCCAATCACAGACATCAGGACAGTTTTGCTCTAATGATTTTCACATGTTCTTGTACAACATTTTTGCCTGCAGGTGTTAAATGACTAATCCAGACCTCCTAACACCACACAAAAGATTGTTTTCACTGGACAGCCGGCAGATGGTAGAAGATTAACAGACCTCCTGACTCCTTGCCTTTTCTACTGTTGATTCATACAACTCCTAGATTCTGTCATAACTACATAACAAAGGCAATTATAAAAAAAAATAATCTGAGAGCAAGCTGCCTTGTGTTTGTTTCTTTCCTCATGGCAGGGATCTCTAAACCTCTTACACAGAGCCTCTGACAAGAATTCAGTTTGCTGTTAAACTAATCTGTGCCAGGCACACAAAGTTTCAGCCTCTCTTCCCATGTTGCATGGCAACAAAGCCGAGTCATCATCGGGCATGGCCACCCGAAAAAGAGGCTTTGCTTGGACAGCACTGAAGTTTTACAGAGTGCTCTTTATTTGCAGCCTGCCTTGCACACTGCAACACCAACAGTTGCCAGCCCTGATCCTCTGTGCTATCCCTGCACCGCATCCACGCTCCCAGCTCAGTCCTGCTAAACCATTTACTCCACTCCCCAACATTTGTCAGCTCCATCAGCACTTTCCACTTATGTCTCAGCTATCTGTCCACATCACATTGGAATGACTGATTGCCACCTCACATTGCCAGAAAGCTTGATAATGCAGACTGAAGCTCTGGCTGCAAACCACAGCAACTACAGAAAAGGGGCCTTGAAGCTTGTCTTGGGGTAGAGAAAGAAGGGAAAGAAGTAGTGACAGATATTTTTCTACTATTTCAAGGCATGAGTCAGTATTGTCTTCCAAGAGATGAACAGACAAGTGCACCAAGCTATTATCTTTGCTATGGCGCTGCTTTTTCTTCTCCTTTTTTTCTGTTGTTTTTAATATGGTGAACTACGTGTCTTTAAGTGTCTATGTTTAGCTTGGCTGAGGAAGAGAATTTCCAAAGTCATATATGTGTATATATATATATATATATAAATTTGCAAAATAACCAGACTAGTAAATTTCAGAAAGCCCATTCAACTATGCTATACTATGTCAAAGCATAAAGATTATAAAAATTGAGTTTTCAGAGCTTGTGGCTAGAGTAATCCATTTTCAACCAAATGAAATTGGCACATGAAAAATACAGCTTGTTGAGGACACTTTTGGGTGACGTCTTCAGCATCTCAAGTGCAGACTTGAACAACTCCCAGCAGCAGAACTAGAGCCACTTCCCCTAAGTCACCTCTTAAAAGCCATTTATGGCTCAATTGGAAAAAACCCACAGCTCCTCTGCTTTAAAGACAATCAGAAATGCAAGGAAATCTTTGCATGGGACCTCAGTGTTCTGAGACAGTCTGTTCAGATCAAGCCCTATACTTTGTCATGGCATATTATCCCAAAAATCCACTTAAAATCTGAAGCTGAGGGAGTCTATAAAGATAGCATAACTATCATACATAGAAAACTTAGCAGTCCACTATCAGCATCTCCAGTAAATGGATGTTAGAGAAAGCCATCTCGATTGCTGCCATGCTCCAGCCATCTGCAGCAGCTGGGAGTCAGCACTTGAAAACAAGCACTGTCAGAGGCAGACACACCCTACCGGGGGATGCATTTCCAGGCTCAGAGTAAATGCTTGCCCACTGCTCCTCCCAGCCTCCTCTCACTGGGAAAAACAATCCCAAAGTGAAGTTATTCTTTCGGGGTATAAGCAATCCCTAAATAAATCAGTGTTCTTACTGAGCTTCTGGCACCACACGCGTCCTTGATCAAAGCAGCTTCCTCCATACTCTGATTCCCAGTTTTTCTACCCGTTACATAAACCAGATCAACCTAGTTTCTTGTTTCTAGTTTCTTTCAGCTTCAACTACATCTGCCTACCAGACCTGAACTCTTCTGTGTGCTTGTTGTGCTGCTGACAAACCAGTTAAGAGTTTGACTGGTTTCGGGCAAGATGCCTCCTGGGTGGCCTGCCCATCTGGAGTTTGTCTGAACAGGTACACAGACCACATTAGTCTTCTGAGGTGATGCATGGACATGCTAATCCTCCATTAAAAAAAAAAAAAAAATTAGAAGACACCAAGCAAAAGATGGGTTTTGTCCATGGCATTAGAGGTCATGAACCAGGTCCCCAAAATAATTCAAATCAAGTCAAGTGGTTTAATTGAACTATCTGCCTTCTGGTTTGATCCTCAAAGCTTCATTTTTACCTCTCACAGCTGCACAGGAAGACATTTAACTAAAACATAGAAGTATTTAAAGTCAGAGCTGGGTCATTTATTCATGACAAACACACCACAGTTCTCAACACTGAGGAGAAACCAGTAAGTAGAATATAGAGGATGAAAGGAATTGTGATGCATCAGGGCGAACAGTCAGGGAAGTTATGCAAGTGTTCAACATTGAGAAATGCAAGTTAAGCATCTTCTTCACCCAAAATTACCTTTTTCTTTTTTTCAAGGGAAAAAAATCCCAACAAAAGCCAAAATCAAAAAGCAAACCCCAAAAGCATAGTGGGAACATGAATTTTCTAACCTGCAGTATACTTTAGATAGATAGAAACTAGGTAGGAGAGACAGAATGTATAAAGCTGTTGTGAACAGAGTAGAGCTAGTTTTTCAAACTAGCTCAGCCTTTAAGTTTTTTGGAACCTAGAGATCAATTTCTAATCTTGTGAGCATGTTCCTCTATGCTTTTGAATATACCAATAAGACCAAACTATTCCCAGTAGCTGTAACCAAACTTCTATTTCATGTGCACACAGCTTAAATGACTTATTTCTCACAAGTGTGAAACTGAACAAGCATTTACATGTCACTTCATAGCTTTCGTAATCTGTTCTCAACATTTTGGTTTACGGCAAATTAACTTCTAACAGTCTAGCACTTCTTCCCTCCCCTTCCCCAAATTCTTTAGTTCCATTCTTAATGAAACAAAACTCCAAAGATTGTGAAACACAAAGAGCAGCACAGCTGCAATGTCAAGACAAATTAGTCTAAATACAGCAAATGAGAATATGAAGAAATACTGTGTTTGGGAAAGTGATTTTTTTAATTAAATTTTGGATTAATTATTTTTAAAGAAGAAAGCAAGCATCCACAGAAAACAATGTTAGCTGTATGCAGCTCAAAACAATGGATTCTGAATGCAGAAAGCACACCAAAGTAGAAAAGTATGTGCTGCCTCATGCTTAGAGAGTTGCCTTTATAGCAGAGAAAGAAACAAACAGGTACCAACACAAAAGGTCCTTTAGGTTTCTCTTTTTCAATACGATACATTTCTTCATACTTTCTGCCTTCTCTCAACAGCCTTTCTAAACTATTTTAATGGCATAAACAAGCTATATTACTGTAAGTTTGAAGTATCTTTATGCCAAAGTCTATGCCAAAGCTCATTTTCCATACAGTTCCTTCAGGTAAGGAGCATGGTTATTCTTTTGAATATCAAAGGAGGTGAGTTTTCACATCACTAGTTATACACAACAGTGGTGTACTGGTATAACAGAGAAAGCATTTTCTCCCAAGCCACAGCTATTCCTGATGGCCAGAGCAACTACCTAACAGCACAAATGAGTACACTTTCGGGTAAACATATTGTTTCATCTTCATATTAAAAACTCTTCAGGCAAATCCAAGAGGCAAAACTGGTGTGGTTAGGCAAGGACTTACATTCAGATATCTCTAGGAACTAAGGTACCAGAGACCATAGCAGCTTGCTGCCCCACATTTGCTAATTTGTTAGTTTAACAGTGACAAGAAAAGTTTTTAATCCAAAATACATGTTATATTCTCCTTCTCCTTTAGCATGGACATAGAGTCTTCTTTCTTCCCATTCTTCTTCACAGCCTACAGCACAGCATTGCAAGTTCTCTTACTCTTGCGCAGGACAGCATGTGGCCACTCCACCCTAGAACCAAACTGAGATTTCCACAAGCCCCAGCTCCTTGTTCCATTCCAGTAATTGAGAAGTGCACCAAGGTCCAACAAAAGAGCACCTCTAATTTTTCTACAGTCCTACCTGTAAGGTAGTCCAAACTATGTGGTATTGCACTAATGCACCACTATATATGTTGAAAGGAAAAGTGCCTGAAAGGCAGAAAACCCCCATAGCAAGCTTATCAGTAAATACACTAAAGTTATTTTCAGCTACAGTCATATAGCCCAACTCCTTTCAGAAGACAGCCACTTTATATACAGTTTATAAACACAGGTTAAAACCTCACTTACAGGATTACAGGGGAAGTCATCATCAAATGGTTTAAGAAAAGGCCTTGAAAATATACCCTAGAACTCTTTCATAGGAACATTTATCAAAGTTAGGCATGTAATATCCAAAATGCATTCTCATGCAGCAAAGTATGAAGTTGCAAGCCTGTCTTTAACCATTTACTTTCCTTTTAGCTTTTTTATTTGGTTCCAAAGAGAACTGAGAATAATCACTTGTCATTTGTACGATCATCTCAATTACTTTTCCCATATATCCTCCACATCCTTCCTGAATTATCCTTCTACAAGCATCTCTGAAATGTTAGCTTAAAATGGGAATGGTAACTGCACTACGACTACATGAAAATACCAAGTAGTGAGTTGAAGACTAGAGAGACCACACAATACAAAGGACGTGGCTCTGACAGTAACAGGCTGAATACAGCAGGCAGACAGAAGTCTACAACTACTGTTGACCTTGCTAACACAAGGGACCAAAGCTGTACTTTAAAGGACCTCAGATGTCTGCTGACTGTTTTCAAGAACTGCTGGGCCCCTTCTGGATAATTAGCCACTGTCTAAGTAAATATTTGAATAGCTGTGGAAATTAGAACGATTTTTGTTCTTTAGTTTCTATTCACAAGAAACGATAATGAACTATAGGTCAGAATTACACAGTTTTCCTAAAGTAATGAATTAAAAAATAAAGTCACATTTCTCTGAATTTTTTAATAGGACTACCCAGATCTTTTTGAAGCAAAAAGGATCAGGAGTTTTTGTGTTAAAAGCAAAATAGGAAACTATTCACGGATTGTCCTCAAGTGTGCCTTGCACAGGCCCTGCATTCAGAACAAAAAAGCTAGACCTTCCAATATTTCATCTCAAAACAAGTCCCTTTGTTATTTATCTCCTAGCAGGCAACACAACCTTTAAGTTCTCACTGAAGGTTTATTTGTCCTTCACATAAACACCCACTGTTTTGGGGCCACAGGGATTCCTTTAATATTGAACTGCACCAGCAGTTAATGCTTAACATACATGCACAGTAATAATGCTACAATTGCTGTGCAACCGGGAGCCCAAGAAAGAACATGACAGACTTAAACAAAAGTCTATAATGATGATGAGTTGCACAAAAGCAAAGCCACACATACACTCCCCAATACCTTGGATAGCCTACATTAGTAGACAGAGATAAATCTACTCAGTTTAAGTGAAGGCAATAAAAGAAATACCCTCAAGATGTTAAGTCACAAATGAAAAAGAAACATCAACTTATTTAAAACTTTTTTTAATTTACTGAGAAATAGGCATACTTCTCTTCTCTCCCAACTCTGCATGAAATACTGCATTGAAGTACATGAAGCCTTAGATTAGTAAAAACATAAGCTATTACTTGATTCACTTGGTTTATAATTTATTATTAATTTATGGAAGTAATTTTCTCTACCCTCATGACCAATGCACATACACAAAATCCCCCGTTTCTCAGACATACCAAATCAGCTGAGAAGCATTAAAGTTGTACAAAACAAGGTTAAATCCTATTTAGGGAAGTTTGTGAGTTTGTTAGTAGAAATAAGCATCTGTCACACCATTTGCAGAAGAATAACTATGCTACAGCCCACATTTACATTACTACATTGTTTAGCATTTGTATTGTTTAAGGTTCAGTTCCAGAATTTCTCCAGTCTTCAAAGCCAATAGTTACCACTTATCCTATGAAGAGTTTAGTTATCATAGTGGTTCCTCTTTTACATGGAGCTAACTCATGTTGAGTTTATCAGACAAAAGCTGAAACTGAATTAAATAGTTTCCTTAATCAGAACTTAGTGCCACAAAGCTGTTTACAATGGGTAGACAGTAAAGATAAGATAAGTAATGCTATTAAACAAAAAAAAGCACACAGGAAACTAATACCACTAGTTATCTCTCAAACATTAATCATTGATTTCCACTCTTTACTACTAGAACTAATTATGCTCTGCCTAGGGCAACTGAACATTGCCTGACTAAATTGTCTTTTGTATAGTTTGTTAGCAAGGCTTAGTTGAAAAAGCCTGTGTCTACAGAGAGAGGGATATGAAAAATGCTTAGGGAAGGACATTGCAACAGAAACTTTTATTACTGTTGCCTTGTCACATCACTACATTGTCCTCCCTCCTTCCTTATAAGGACTTTATTTCCTGTGATCTTACCCCATACTGGAGCAGAAAACAGCTTTGCTCTCCCTCTCATCTAAAGTGTAGGTTAAGTACTCAAGAACACTACCTAAGAAAGACAATTCTGACTTCAGAAACTTGCCTCTTGAGCATCAAGGTGGAAAAGATGTCACTGTAAGCTTTATAGTGCTCGGCCGCTAATTAGACTTCAAGGTCTCTTCAGTAAAGTTTTTCTGCATCCCCCACCACTGCATCAAACTAGATTTTTTTGGGCACCATAATCTAGAGCAGGGGTTTAGGTACATAGAACACAGGCAAAAGTAGCCCTAATTTCTCCTAAAGAACACTTTTCACAGCTGTTTAGGAGCCACTACTATATATAGTTTCTGGGCATGAAGAAATTGAGGTATTCAAGCTGAACCACTCTTGTTATCACTATACCAGCAAATGGAATTCAGAGACTTTATGTTATTGGTATCAGTTTTCACCTTTCTGCTCCCAAGAACTCCTGTATTTTTTTTTCTAGAAGATTTTAGATTTATCTGCTTTTTTAAATTATTTCCATCCTCAGATGTCAGGCCTGTTCTGCAAAAGTGTCCAATCTTTCTAATGTCTATATGTTACCAGTCATTTTTGCACAAACATCTAGTAGCCTTTAAAGGACATGCTTGTACCTACACAAAACCATAAATGCACACCAACTTGTCCACGTCCCCCTTGCTGATATGGCTTGGCTGATGTGTAAGTGCTTCCAATGTATGCAGCAGTACACTTCAGTCACCGATTATATATTTGGACTTCTTCCCTCCAAAGTCTGCAAGTCTTTGATTTCATACAGCTACGAGAAACAAAGCACATTCTCACTGGTTGCTGAGAGAGATGGTGAAAATCTCCATCCTTAGAGGAATCACAAAGCTGTTTGGGCACAAGCCTGGGCAACTGGCTCTGGGTGGCCCAGCTGGAGCAGGGGAGGTGGACCTGATGACCCTCAGAGGCCACTTCCCACCTCAGCCATTCTGTGATTCTCCACTTAAGTACACTAATTCCCTGTACAACAGCCCATTCCCTCTTTCTCTCACAGAGGAAGAAGTTCAGAAGCCAGCAGAGACCTTGCACTCTTCATCACTGTGTTAACTGCAAGTTTATCCATGCAGAATCTTAACTAACTGGAAAGAATGCCAACCCCTCTGCTACATCTCTCCTGTATCTCTCTGACAACACTTCTTGCCTGCAATAAATTATCCTGATCTGAAACAGTGTCTGTTCTACTTCCATTTCTCCTTCTCCTTTGGTCACAAGCCCCTTCTGCTGGAGGGAGGGCCCAATGAAGCAGTGTAGACCACCCAGCTGAATTTCTTGAGTAAAAAACATACCCAAGCCAAGTTCAGCACATACATGTACCATACTGTTTTCAAAAACTAATTCTGTCCCCCTGGCTATCAGAAATCTTCCAGTAACTACACTACCATGCCAGTTTCTTTAGGACATTCTGAGCCCTCACAAACAATTTTTTGCACTTTGAATTTTAATGGTTTTAAAGTTTGGTCAGACCAATCCAAACATACTGGATTCTTGACAGCTAGCAATGAACAGTGAAAAAGAGCATCTCTGCCTAAATCATGTAAAAGTGCAAAATCTAAATTCCCAATGACATTTCTTGTAAAGTAATCTAGAAGATGAGACTGAATAATAGAGGTAAGATGGCATAGTAAGAGGGCCATTGGAGGCCCAGCTATGTGTTTGATCCACCTTACACAAAAAACAAGCAAGTCTAGACCAAAGTGGAACAAATGTATACCTGCAGACTTCTCCAGACAGCACAAATTTAGGGCATCACTGAACACAAGAACTGAAGGTTTAAAAGTACTCACTTGCAAAAAGCTGGCCTCTTCCCTCCTGGTCAAAGGCATTTTATTAGACAAGCTAATATTTATTCTCCATAAATATTAATCTCATTCTACTCTCAGACTATCATAGCTATCCAACCACAATTACTATACATTTAAATGAAGTATTACACAGTTGGCAGCCACTGAAAAGTAAGATGCATCTTAGAAAGCGAATCCTTCTGCTCAAATCTTCCCGGTCAGTATTTGAGCTTTCTACAGAGCCATGACTAACAAAGAGATCCAATGTGGCTGTGACAGCACAGATACACTCCTGCAAATTCAGGAATTTAAATTACAGTCTGAGTAGGCAGCAGCACCAACCTTGTATTCTTCCACAGGCAGATCTATCAGTAAAGATGACCTAAAAATAGGTTTATTGAAATGTCAAATTTGAAATTACTTTAGAGTTTTCTACTCAAGTAAAACAGGAAGTTAACACTTGCCTACTCCCTTCCACAAAAGGTGGCTAAAGCCCCGCTGAAGTCAAGTCACTAGAAATTCTGCTTTGTTTATATACTGACAAATGGCTGTGTCAAAGGATTTGTAGCGTTTCAGAGCTATGTTGACATTAGTGTAACAAACACATTAGTTCCTCACCTTCATTAGCACAAGCTTGCAGCAAATGTCCAACCATTTGGAGAGCAGTTATTTATTGCCAGCTATTTGATAATCTTGACAAAAATGAAAACATGCCCCTATGAGTCTGTGAAAAATCCACATAAATTCATTTTAGAAAAAGCTATTAGATAAGAGCTCAGAATATTTTGTTCAGTGAACAAGAACAGAATCCAACTTTTAAATCCACGTTTTTCTCCAGCTTGCCATAAGCTTAGTCATCTTCTGGACTATTTAGTAAAGCTTGGTATTTTAGTCTACAGGTTTCCAAAACATTACTAGAGAACAGTACTGTCAGAACCACTTACGGAAAATGTGAAGTCATCATTCATGTTTTATGACTTATGTAGCAGGCTTTTTAAGAAGTGGCTAAGCAGAAAGGGACTGCCATATTTTATAGATACCTTAAGGCCAGTACCTCTGTAACAATGCAATTCCTAGAGTACTTGCAGGCAGATGAAAGCTGAGTCACTTTACTCATCCTGCCCAACTCAGTCCCCAAGTCATTGTTTTGAATAATTTCCTTCATAACAAGGAAAGTGATTATGCTACAACTGAATATCTCACAAGAGGAACAAGACTAGAAGGAAAGTTTCTCTTTCTACATAGCAGTCTTAGTGGAAACAGAAAACTAGGGAAGATGAGATTTAACTAGTGATTTAACTTCAGAGTTTCTTCAGGAAACAGCAAGACCCTAAAAGACTATGACTTCCTACAAAGTAACTCACTGAACAAGAAGTAACATTTCTAAAATGCATGAAGCTTTTAGGTTTTAAAAACCTAGGTGTTTATGTTTCACACTTCTCCCCACCCTTCCACAAAAGGGTGTACAGAAAATAAATAGTCTCAGCAGGTAAATTTTTTGCTTCATAAGCCAACAAAGGATAAAATGATCAAAAGACTGCAGCTAATACAG
The DNA here is from genome assembly GCF_027887145.1 of Ammospiza caudacuta. Classification (NCBI taxonomy): domain Eukaryota; kingdom Metazoa; phylum Chordata; class Aves; order Passeriformes; family Passerellidae; genus Ammospiza; species Ammospiza caudacuta. The sequence goes on along the minus strand of NC_080593.1, from coordinate 122,853,429 downwards.
TGACTAAACCAGCAACTAATGCAATTTTCAAAGATTTTGCTCGCACAGGCATTTTAAACAATCATCAGCAAAATACTCACTTTCTTAGGGGGTGAGTCTTCAGAGAGAGAAATACTTCCTTTGCATGTCTGTGGAAACCATGCTTATTTCCCACAAGCTGAAACATGGCTCCAGCCTGGGCTTTTTTTCCACATTCTGTGTTAGTAAAACTGATTTCCAGAGAAGTCAAACAGTGCAGTAGGCACAGAGATCACAGCAATCATAGTATTGTTTCAAGGTAAACAAGCTAAAGCTGTTAACACAACATTACCTGATGTGTACAGAAAACTAGCCTACCTTTATCTAAGGGTTTTTAACAGTTGTAATTAAAATACTGCCATCTCTTTTGAAGTCATTATATTCAGACTGTTATGCCAGAGGAGGATTTGTTATGTCCTGGAATCATTCATGACTACTTAATTATTCAGAGGATGTAAATCCTACTCAAAAAAAAAAAATCTAAGAATGAGGTTTCGCTAGGATAATCACAGAGGCTCATTGAATAAAACCACAGAGCTGCAGGTTTTCAGCTAGGTGGTTTTATCCTATTCCTCTTCACTGTTTCTCCCACACATTGGCTACTCCAAGTCTGAAATGCTGATGAGGTGATTCCAGCCTTCAAACAGAAAAATGAATCAACTTGGGTAAGAAAATTAGCAGCTTTCCTCCCTGCCCTGCAGACAAGTTAGTGAGCTGAACCAGCTCACCCTAACAGCAGCTGAATATAAAAACTAGTGCAAGGTAAGATACAGATTCAAGGGATGGTCCCACAAGACAGACTGCCACCACAAAGCTGTCTTGTAGCTTCATCCTAGATCAACAGGACTTTGGACAAGTTACTTTTAAACACACACTTGTGAGCTTTTTCAAAACAATGCTGAATAGGGGAGTGCTTGAGAAGCTGTCACACAAGTTCAAACAGATGGCAGAAGCAACCAGCACCAGGGCACATTTAGGTGCAGAATTCAACAGCCAAACAAACTTGAATTTCAAAAGGCTCACACTAAGGTAGTCACCTCAGCTCCACAGCTGTTCCAGCACATCTTGGCCTACCATGCCCTCCCATCCCAGTTGTGATAACTCACTCAAGTGTTAATTTGACTGACATATAAATCATTTTACTAATATAATTATTTACAAGAACAGAGTGTTCATTCAAAAGTCTAAGCACAGATGTAAATCTCTCCCCATTTGTGACATATCTGCTTTCAAACTAAACTCTCAACCCCTAACATTCTATGAATCTCAAAGTCTATGCCTACTCACCTATACTGTAACTGCATTTTGAAAGACTGAAAGACTAATTTTTAGCAGATGAAGAAGTCTAAGACCACAGGTAAAAGCACACAGCATCACATGCGAATCAGCTTCAGCTTGACTTTGCAGAAAGACATCTGCCATTTTTCACAAAAGACAGAGAGGTATCAGTAACTCAGTTTTATCATCAGTGTCAATAGCCAGAAACCTCAAAGGTCAAAGGGAGCAAGGCTTATCAAGTGAGTGAGGCACTGGTTTTTACATACAGAGAATTGTGGAAAGATTTAGTACTAGAGTACGTAACAAAATCCTTCCCTCCCCGCAGAAAAACCCCGGAAGCGAAATCAAAGCATGAGAAGCATTGGGAGAGAGTAATAGTTCACAGCTGATAAGGATAAAAGTAGAAAAGATTTAAGAAGTGCCGTGCTAAAATGACAGAGATGGTGCTAGAAAACATAACATTCATCTTTCCTCAGCCTGTCTAGTCAGAGTAATTGATGATACTGAGAGCTATGAAAAAGGATTGCTTACCCACACAGATCAGTTAAGGAAGGTCTTAGGCAGTGTTGCAAACACTGGGTTAGCAGGACACTTGGCTGCATCAAAATTGGGATTTCTTTTCCCCACCACTGAGCACACAAACACAGCTGTCTTCTCCAATTCTGCTACAGTCACTTGGTTATTACAGAAAGTAAATAACATAATGACACAAAATTAACCAAGCCAGCATTCATAAAATAAAGGTGGATGTTACCAGTAGATGGAAGAATACAGAACTTTAAACTCCATTGCCCTCCTAACCTCTACAGGACAAGAAAGGCATACACATGGCCTTTTAGATGAGTATTTCACTGAAACATTGAAGAGCTGCTCTCTCCACTTGTAACAAGGTTAGGCACCACACTGGCAAAGACCATTGTCACATTCAAGGTTTTCCTGTCTCCCCACATCCTTCACAAGTAACTGCATAATTGCAGACCAAAGCCAGGTCAGAGGTTTTTGCTTATTCAGCTGACCTACTGTGTTCCATAAGAAGGAGGAATATAACCATCACACTGATCACTCACCCAGGACCATGCCTTCAGAGAAGATTAGCAATCCTGAAAACACTCACACAGTTTGCTGACAAGTCTCCAAGCCTCAGAAAAAGTCACAGGACACCAAAGAGTGAGATTTTCCCAAGTGTCTTACCTCTATACTATACTGCAACTCCAGCTTCATATTAGATGGATGTAGAATTGCAAGTCACTTAATTATTAATACTTCAGATATGTTTCAAGTAGTCTTGGCATGGTCTCTTCAGGACAACTTTCCCTTTCCTTAAGTGAACTTTCACAACGGTTTTCTATGAAGCATTATGGCTTTCACTGTATTTTTATACAGTTTAGTGAATGGAAGTAAATGGCTGATCACACCTTGTGCTACCATCTTGGACACCAATCTACAGGCAACAAATACTCCATGGGTCACAATCTGAGATTCTCTATTTTCTGTTTCCTGAGACTCTAAGATCCGTGCACCTTTTAAATGGTGCAGCAAATTAAATTCCATAGTATGTCTGAGAGAAGCTGTCACAAAAGCTTTGGTGTAACTGAAGCAGTTCAAGGAAAACATTATGGAAGGTCATTTTAGAGCTGTTAACTGACTGGAATGAAAATCAAGCACTGTACATCATCGGTGAGAGGGAAGGGAACTGCACAAATTCAGCTGTCATTTGAACAAAAAGTCAGCATTCTCCATCACACAAGGAAGATGCTCCAGCACAGAAGTATATGTAGGAAGGCTGGTGTTGTAACACATTCAAAAAATCTTCAATATGATTTTCTCACAGCCCTGAGTGTTGCTAACTAAGCAAGAGTGCTGTAATTTATTCTCTTCACACTCCTTGATATGTAACTACTTATTTATCATCAAGATACAGTAGACAATGAAGAACCAAGACAGAACAGACTCAATAGCCCTAAGGGAATAGAGCTGAGAAAAACATGGAACAACTACAGTTTGGTGGGCAGCACTGTGGAATCCCAATTATAGATGCTCAAACTCATGATTCCCACACAAGGCAAATGAAGAGGCGTTTTGCATAAGACTAAGATCTACCTAGCACCCTATCCCTACACACTCAGTTATGTGTGTTGGCTCTTCAGATGAGTACATTCCCAAAAGAGTAATTTTTATCCTCTTCCATTACTATTCTGAAACTGGTGTAAGAGTGGTGCTATGGTCAAAGCTCAAACATACAGGCACCTAATTAAAGGGTCTGGGTTGGTGTCTGCATCAAAAAAGAAAACTTAAAAAAAAATTAATGCTTTTTAACTGATCACTATACCTAAAACATGATTACAAAGCTAAGATACAGATATACAAAAATTGCAAGATACAAGATCTAAAATTAAAGACTGCATGATGGTAACTGACAACTGTGCTTGACACAATGCTAGTCCTCGTAGACCATAAAGTAAACCCATGAAGAAAGTTCTGAACCAATAGCACTGTGCCCATTTTAACTCCAGAAATATATATACACCCCTTTATTTTCCAAAACTTGTGCTGAGTACACTGTTTTATAAAATGAGAAAGTGTAGTTTTCTAGGGTCTGCATCTGGAAGATAGTATTTTCTCATTTGATAGATTCCCTCTTTTTTTTTGAGAAATGAACCCAGAAACAGATGAACAGCAGAACCATACCAAAGCACTCATAAGTTTTAAGTATGACTAATACAGCTATTTCCATAGCAAAGAGTAAGATTGCTTTTTCCTTCATACTCACTACCCAGCATGCTACCACAGTATATGAAACACATGTGCTGTCCAGGGTAATTTACTGGTGGCATGGAGTTGAATAATTGAGCAAGGGAAGAGCTAGTTTTGATGATACTTTTTGGATCACATACAAATGTTTTGCTTGAACTTGATCCGGCTCATTTTTCAAAGAAACAAGTCAAGAACACATAGATTAAACTTTGTAAGTGAACTCGAGCATCTTGTTTTTTTAACATCATTAAAAAAAAGAAAAAAATTTAAGTTAACTTCACTCATCTGAAATACTAAATATAGCTGGGTGGCCTGTTAGTGGAATATTCTGTCTATATTTGATCATCAGTGCTAGAATCCTAAATTTGATAGAACTAAAAATCATGCCAAGAAGCCAAAAGACTTAGCAGGGTATAGACCCAAATATCATAAGCTGCATTCTCTTCCATAGAAGATTGTGTCCACACTATGTGTAATACTTCTGTATCTGAACTAAACAAACTATAGGCATAAATGGGCTTTATTTAACACCAGGGAGCTTGAAGAGAAGACAACAATACATAAATACTGATACATTATAGATAACCATAGCCCCTCCAAGGCTTTAGCAATCCTGTGAGTCTAATGAGACTGATAAGTACAGCAGCTGCATCAATGGGTATTTGATTTAGTAACTCTGCATTAACCATCTTCCCAAGGTATATTTAAATTTTAGAGGTTTTCATGAATGCCCTAAACACCCTAGTACTGTTTCCCTCTCTAATCAGTATTTATCTCCCCCCACCAATGTCAGACCATCTGAAAATTACTTCAATTCCTACAGAGATGCCAGCATATCTTTAAAAAATCAAGCAGCTGTAAATAAATGAAAAAAAACCAAACAACCCAGACTAAGAAAGCAGTACACAAGTCTTTAAACTCTGGGCCTTAGTCACTCTCTATATGGATTTCTTTTTTTTTTTTTTTTAATATGACAGAGTTGGAGCAGAATGCTTTTGCTTCCCCCTTATGGTAAGTTGAAGAGAACTCTAGGAGAAAAGCTTTAAGCTGAAATATTTGGAGTATCCCCATGACAGGGAAACACAGATCACTGATCTTTTAGAGCTGAATACTGAAGACCTGTTGTACAGGAGGATCTTCATGTCACAGAATTTCAGAACCTGCTCATCACCCTGCACTGGCCCTTCCCCATGACCAAAACTAGAAGGACTGCCCAGGTATTATAGTGATGCCCAATATTAATATTTAATTATATAGCAATAGATTATTTTTCCAGAAGTGTTAGAGTAGGTACAAGACTCTCAAATTGTCCCAAAATTAAGAGTTTGTAGTTTTATTTGATATGATGCCATTCTCTAAACCACAGTATTTTTGATACTTAAGCTTTATTGTAAAACTACAAGAAAAAAGTCCAATTCCTATATTTACTAAAAATCTGATTTAGTAAGAGCTTCAAGTTATATTGTGACAGCATTTTTGAATTTTGCATCCCGACACATCATAGAAAGAAAACTTCTAGTCTGTAGAAATTCAGCTCTAATAATTGACAAGTGCAGCCAAGTAAGTTATTATTCTTGCAATAGACTGGCAGGAAAGATAGTGTTACACTCCTGCTACAATTTTATGCATCTGCAAATTATAGTAAACCAGAGCTGGCTTATTTCAAACCAGGAATGGATTTTGTCCCTATGTTTTCAATATCAGAAGCATTCAAGTTATCACAGCATGAAATAACAGGTTTTTAATACTGCAGTGGATTTTATGCTGTGGAAATTGCTACATGATGCAGTGGTGACATTTTTATATAGAACACTCATAGGAAGGATTACACAAATCATGCATGTCAGCAAAATGGAAAGCATCTGTTTAGGCTGTTGCATGCTGCTAAGGTTCTCTGGACTGCCAGTTTGTGATATGGTGCACAGCCCAGTTAGACTCACAGCAGCAAAATAGTGACAGATTTTCATGTCACTGCCTACTGCAGAAGTTGGGCAGCCTTCTGATGGTAGCTGCTTGCATAAAAGCAAGATCAGATCACCTGCATTCTGCATGGAGAACAGGCAATTAATCTGATGTCAAATGTTTCAAGGGACAGTACTAGAGCCTTATTTTCAGTTTTTATGTAGAAACACATCAAGGCTTGATTAATGATCAAGGGATGAAAAAGAATTTCTACCAAACCACATTAAAAAAAAAACAAAAAACACAAACACCAAAACCCCAGAAAGTACAGACACTTAACTACTGAAGTAATATTACATGCAAGATCCATGTCTTTACAAAATCCATTTACAGTTTTTTGGACTAAACACCCTGCAAGAATACTTAAAAGCCTACATAATGCTCCAGAGTATTAGCTTTGCTTTTGGACCACCAGTTCAGCTGACACGGAAAAGCCTAGCTGTATAAGACTTCACACATCTAGACACATTGTTCTATTTAAGTCAGCATTGACTTGCATCAAAAAAGTTGGCTTCAAATCAGCTGATTCAGATGATATCTTATGAATTAAGTAGTATTACTTTCAACAGAAGTCCACCCACTATTTGTCCAGCCAATCTTTTCTGGGACCATGAAGGGGAATACAAGGAAAAGAGTTTTGCCAGAGAAAAAAAAAAGAAAAAAGAAAAGCAAAGCAGGGCACAGAATCTACAGGAAGTTTACATATGAACAGATCCTCAATTAAATCTAAAGGGTGTTGACTACTCCTTTAAAACTTAAGCCAAAATCTCAAGTTCCGCAGTCCAGACATAGCTATACCTTCTTGGAATATTTTTTTTTTAAAGCCCCTTAACACTAACATTTAGAGCTAGATGAATGGAACTGTTATGGAAACCCAATCATAGCAATACTAGAATCTTAGTTTTCTATTACTGTAAGAGACTCAGAACACACAGAGTGCTTTAAAAAGGTCTCTGAAACTGTTATTTATAAGTGTATGACTTAGGCCTGAAGGAAGAACAGCTGGAGAATTTAGGATCCTCCCATATTTTAACTCATGGTGATGTCATAATTTAGAGTTCTTGGAAACTGTCAATTCAACATTTAAGCCACATCAATAACAGTCATTAAATCTACTACACATCTCTATTGGCTTAACCACCAATTTAACTTTCATTAAAGGGAACACACAGAACTCTTAATTATAAGAAGTCACATAAGCATTCTCAGAACCTCTCAGATTGCTTTAAAATATATACTTTGAGACTTTAAAAGAGCTTCTAAACATACTATCTCCTGTGTACTCTGCAAGCTTTACAATACATTGGAAAGACTGCTCTGCCATTAAGTGTTTCACAGTGCAGATCTGAAGGGGCTCCTTTAGGGTTATGAAACAGCATTTCATTTCCATGTTAAAAAGTTAGCTTGTGAAGGCCTTCTAAGTTTTGAAGATGAAGCACTTTATAAAATTGTATTCTGAAAAACCTTGTTTGACTGATCTTACCTTAAGTCAAAGTATATTTCAGATTGCCTAATCCTTTCATTGTTATGCAAGTGTATTTCATAACCTTATTTGAGGAATCAAAGAACAGTTTTAATACTAACAATGGTCTCAGTCTGACAACTAATGCTAACCCAAGTGTACATCATGCCCTCCTTCAACACTCCAATTTATGTAACTCCACACCACTATGGGTCTAAAAATAAACCACATGGGAAAACAAGGTTTAGATGGACAAAAAGAGTAAGACCACATACTTGTTCTCCTTAATTAGCACCTGCTAGTTGTGGAGACAATACCATCCCAGAAACCACTAAGCTAAGATTTTCTTACTTCTACAAGCAGCCTCCAGAGAAAGCTATGAGGATAAATACACAGAATTCCTGAAAAAGTGTTCCCGGCTTGATTTCTTGAGAAATCTTTTTTGCCTTTACCCCCAGCCTTCAAAAGGAACACTTTGCCTCCAAGGCAATTCAAACAACATTTTCAAGGGCTTTTAAAGAATTTTTTCCCCGAAATGTGCAAGTTTGCTATTGTAATGATCCTTAGAACAGTATATTAAAGTTGCTAATGTGCTGGCAGAAGAGTATGTGAGAAAAGAAGCCATTCATTAGCAGTAACAACCTTTAAGGAGATTCTGAGATTATTGCTTGTAAAGGATTTAATATCCAAAGCTACAGAAATGACCACAAGACTCAGAACTCTGGATTCTAGGAGGATACCTCTGATTTAAGACGATTTGTTAACGATCTTAATACCAGCATTCCTGTTATACAGAACAGTTCGAAACAAGAAATACCCAAAGCAGTGATCCTACAAGTGAAAAAGAACAAGTGCAAACCTCAAGGAGACAGGAGTTCTGCAACAGCAGTTCATTTCCCAAAATTAGTTACCAAAAAGGACAGTAGAAAGGAGCTCATAGTTACCCAGAAGTGTGCGTGACAGTTAACCATCATGGTCCTCTCAATAAGCTCATCAGGACACTCCAGAAGATGGTGCCCGGAGACCACACCAGCATTGTTAACCAGGACAGACACCTCGCCAACCTCCTTGCGGACCCTCTCAGCTGTCAAGTAGACATTCTCTCTTTTGCCCACATCACAGGTGTACGTGTAAACCTGCAAGTTGCAATGGGGCAGCACATCTTTCTCTCCATCTCCAGCCACTAAAAAACACAGATAAGAGAACAGAAGGGGTGGGGGGGGGCAATAAAGTTCTTGCTCATATTTTGACATTCAAACAAGTAGCTCAAGCAGAAACAGCACATACAATTTCAAACCACCAAAACTTCTATTTACTTTGGTGTCATTGCAGTACACCAGGAGTCAGCTATTTACTATCGCTGCTACGTGTTTTAGGAAAAGCCGCAGGTTTTAAAGCAGCCGCCGGAGTCCGGGGCTCCGCGAAGCAGGTCTGCGCTCACGGCTGCGGGCACAGGGCCGGCTCTGGCTGGCACAAGTGCCGTCAGGGCGTCTGATACCCCGGCGGTCTGCAACGCGGAGCCGCTCTCAGGGCCGGCCGCAGGTGAGCGCTGCTCCGGGCTGGAGCCGCCGGGCGCGCAGCCCCGGCTCGCTCTGCCCCAGGCCGGGCAGGTGAGCGGCGGGGACAGCGCGGGGAGCCCCGCCGCTTACCTCCGGGGGCGGCAGCGGCCGCCTGCTCGGCCATCTCCCGGTAGATGTGCCGCACCATGCCCGCCGTCTCCTCGTTGCTCTGCGTGTTGATGTCCCACAGCACCAGAAGCGCCCGGCGCCGGGCGAACTCCAGGGCGAAGAGGCGGCCCAGGCCGCTGCCCGCCCCGGTGATCAGGCACACCTGCCCCGCCACACTTTTCTCTTTGGGCCGCACCAGCCACTTGGCCGCGGCCAGCACAAACGCCCACAGCACTCGGAAAGTGACCACGAAGAACTCCAGCAGGATGTTCATGCTGCCGGACCGCGGGGCCGGCGGCACGGAGCCTGCTCGCCGCCCGGCTCCCCGACCTGGAGCCGCCGCTGCCCGGGACCGCCCGCCACGGGCACCGAGGGAGGCTCCGCTCACGGGAGTCCCGCCGCCGAACTCTCCCGCTCCGTACCGCTCGCTCCCGCAGCCCCGCCTCAGTCACACACGCCGAGGACGGAGCCCGGACACGGTGTTGCCCGCCTGCCTGCCCTCCACCTCCCCGTTCTGCCCCGTCCCGCCCGCGGCCCCGCTACTGGCAGTGAACATGTTGCTCGCTCGGCCCCTCTATATAGGGCGGACCGGGCGGCCGAGCCCCTCCCCCGGGCCGGCCCATCCCGCCCCGCATTCCCGGGACCCCCCGCCCCCGCCCCGCTCCGCCCCGCCGCCGGGGGAGGTCCCCGACGGGAACGGGGACGGGACGGCCGGTGCTTTGCGCTGCTCGGGGCGGGAGTCCCGGCGGTTCCCGGCGGCTCCAGCCCGCCCCAGCCCGCCCTCGGACTACAAATCCCGGGGTGCGCCGCGCCCCGCCGGAGCGCCATCTCGGGTGCGGTGCCGCAGCGCGGGTGAGAGGAACGCGCACGGGCGCTGAGGGTTCGTGCTCGGGGCTAGAGACGCAGGGAAGCTGGAAGCCCACAGCAACAACAGGGCCACCGCAGGATGCACGATGCCCGTGTGCCTGGGGATCCTCTGCTGAGCTGTGAGAAACCGCTCAGGAAAACCCTCATGGCTTCTTGGTCTGTCAGCCAAGTACAGAGGTCACTGATATCGCACCCGCCACCGACTGAAATAGGAGCTCACAGGTGCCAGCACACGGAAAGTATTTTCTTCGGTGCGATAGCGGCCGCTCCCTGTAGCTGGGCACCCTGCGGCCACTCGGCGCCGGAGCATCCCGCTCCTCCATTCGCCAGTTCCAGAGGATGAGGACCAGAGCGTGCCCTTGCGATTTCCCACACATGAGTGTGCAGGACTCATGCCACTGCCTCTGCTCGCCTGCAGCCCTGTGCCTTAAGTGCACGACGCTGCGCTTTCTCCCCTGTGTGGCCATCAGTTTTCAGAAAAGTTGTGGGAACTTTGTGAACGCTGCCTCTCGGATTGAGCACAAATTCCGATTAAAAAGTTGCAGAAGAAAGTGCAGACAACCTCTTAAGTATATATTGCAGGTGGTTTTGCGTGCAGATTTTAATCCACCCTCTTTATAATATTGCTAATGAGATCAAGTGATACAAACGTCTGTATTAGCACAAAATAACACTATTGTAAAAAAGTGAACCTGTAACTACGATCCAAAGCACTCTCAATAATGTTCTCAGGCGTTACTGCTCTGACACCTCTGCGTGCTTTTAATTTGCAACAAATAAAGTCAGTAAACGCAGAGCTCGGCATTTCTTATGTCTACACGGGTTTTTACACCGGACAGTCCTTTGTTGCTCGGAGTTCCACTAATTTCTCTTCCGTGTGTGTGTAATGAAGTGTCGGTGTCTCCCTGGGTGATTTTAGGCGCGCACAGGATGAGACTTAGGAGCCACAACCCTGAGCAGCCTTCCAAGCTGCTGCGCTGGGCAGCGCTGCTTCCCGTGCCGCCCTCCGTGCTCCACGGTGCAGTTAGATTCTGTACGGCGAACCGAAAAGATGCCCAGCCTGATGAAAACACATCCCGGCAGAAAGGCAGCCCGGGGTTCCCGTTCCCCCGTGCGTCCCGGTGCAGGATCCTGCGGGCAGCATTTTCCCCCCGGCTCCATTCCCGCCGCGGTACTGAGCGCGGGCGGGAGGTGGCGTAAAGGACGGGGTTAGGGCTGGAATAGGGGGAATCCTGCCGCATGCAGCCGCTGGCAGCCCCGCCACACAGAGCTGCTCTCAGCCTCCTCAGGGAAGGACGGCTCTGGTGGCGGAGCGGGACCCGCCCGGCCCGGGACACAGCCGATCCCGGGATACAGCCCGTGCTCGGGACATAGCTGGTTCTGGGACACAGCCGATCCAGGGACACAGTCAGTGTTTAGGACACAGCCGACTCCGGGACACAGCCAATACTCTGGAAGTAGCCGGTGCCCGGGACACTGCCAGTGCTCGGAAAACAGTTGATCCCGGGACACAGCCCGTGCCCGAGACACAGGGGATCCCGGGACATAACCGGTGCCTGGGACACAGCAGATCCCGGGACACCGTCGGATCCAGCCCTGCTGGGCCGAAGCGGTTCCCGGCCGCTTTTACCTCAGGCACTCGCGGGACACCCCGGCGCTCGCACAGCGGTCAGGCACTACGGTGGACGTCCAAACCCGGGGTCCTGCCGGCGGGCAAGGCCTCACCTGCGCGGGCGAATGAGCTAAGAGCGCGCCGCGCACGCGCACGCCCCTCTCTTCCGGCGCTGACCATGGCGGACAAGGAGTGAGTCCCGTCCCTCCCGCCGCCATCCGCCGCCATCCGCGGCCCCGCGCCGCCCGAGCCCTGCCCTCACTGCCCCCGGGGCCGCCGCGCCTCCGCCGGGGCTGGGAGCGGTGGCTGGGGAGGGACCGGCGCGGCGGAGATGGAGCCGCCACCGGCCCGGGCCTTCCGCGGGCGGTGGCTGCGGCCGCAGGCCCTTGGCGGGGTGGGGAGGGAGAGCGGGCCCCGAGCGCCGTGGCGGCCGGGAATGGGGGGCCGGGGCGGCGAGTTCCTCCGGGCTGGGCGGGCGAGCAGGGCTGTGCTGGGGCGGGAGCAGGGAGTGATTGTGCACCAGGGCTGGTGTCGGCGCTCGTCACGGTGGTTGTGGCTCTGTAAACGCTGTTGTGACAAGTTTTGTCGAGTCTAAGAGTTTTAAATCTCCGGGACAAGAGGGAGTGGGGCACAGAGTGATGTCTGGAAACTCTGCCTGAAGTTCAGGAGAAGCTTCTCTTCCGTACGAGTGACCATGCACTGGAACAGGTTGCCCACAGAGGTTATGGAGTCTCCCTCCCGGGGGTGTTCAAAACCATCCGGGTGCAATCCTGTGCCATGTGCTCTGGGACGATCCTGCTTGAGCAGGGAGGTTGGACCAGGTGACCCACTGTGGTCCCTTCCAACATCACCCACTCTGTGATAGTCTGAGCAAGTTGAGAGTCCTGTCAAATAAATTTCACAGTACTTTCAAATAAGCTTTAGCTGCTCAAGTACCTGTTGAAACGTTCATTGATCAGAGAGAAGTTACCTTGAAAGGTCTTTGTTTTCTTACCAATTGTAGCAAAGTAGAACAGGTCTGTGTATTCATGGTTGTGTGCAGCTCTGGCGGGTCTGTCAGGGTTTCTTGTCTGGCACAAAATGTGGATGGTGCAGGTTCTGAACCAGAAAATCACCCAGCTCAGTGCCAGGGAGCTGTCCTGGGATGCTGTTCCAGGCCTGGGAACAGTGAGGATGAGGAAGGTGCAGTGAAGTGGCTCAAGGTAGCAAGGCCTGCGCGCATGTTCTGTTTGAGAGTTTTGGTGTTTGTCACGTGTACTGTCACTGGGTTTCTTCGCAGCAGCTAAACGCTTTTGTTTGTGCTCTCGTGTAGAGTAAAGAAGGTGCCCTCGGTGCCCGAGAGCCTGCTGAAGAAGCGGCAGGCCTACGCGGTCATGAAGGCCAAACGTCAGAAGAAGATTTTGGCTATAAAAAAGGTGAATGTCTCTGATCCCTTTACTCAGATTGCTTATCTACTGTAGTAGCAGCTGCTGCTGCTGCTGATGTGATGCAGTACAGAAATTCACAGTGTGTTGATATTTTCTTGAAGTTTTGGACTAAAAGAGGCTTTTAGTGGCTGATGACAAAGTTCTGGGCAGAGTTAAGGGTGAAGTGCACGGCTGTCTGTAAGGTACGGGGCAGGAGGTTATAGCCTGTGTAAGGGGAGCTTGGTGTGTGATCAGAGAATCCTAGAGCTATAGGGGTTTGCAAGGGGGCTTAAAGATCATCTAGTTCCAACCCCTGTGCCATGGACTGGGACACCTTCCACTAGACCTGGTTGCTCAAAGATCCAATCCAGCCTGGCTTTGAACATGTTTAGAGTTGGCCTATCCACAGCTGCCCCAGGCAACCCATTCCAGTGTCTCACTGTCTTTGCAATTCAGCATTTCTTCCTTATAGCTAACCTAAATTGTCCATCTTTCAATTTGTACCCATCACTCTTCATCCCCACAGTGCTGATGGAGAGTCAGGAATGATAGCATGGCTTGCTGTGTAGCAGCCTGCCAGCTTCTCTGGAGCATCACTGAGGGTGTTCTGAGCTGTGTGATACTGATCTGTGTTACCTGGGGGCAGTTCTGGGGTATGGCATGTTACTTGAAGGTGATTTTCATGTGTTCAAAGGCATTTTCTGACTTTACCCAATTTCCCATTTGTTGCAGTACCGCAAGGCACAAAGGAAGCTGATCTATGCGAGAGCCCAGGCTTACCACAAGGAGTACAGGCACATGTACAGGCAGGAGATCCGCATGGCCAGGATGGCCCGCAAAGCTGGCAACTACTACGTGCCAGCTGAGCCCAAACTGGCCTTTGTGATCAGGATAAGAGGGTAAGCTTGGGTACAGGTATAAGCAATTTTATGTTCAAGAGTATTGAAGGTGGCTTTCTTGTTACTTCTCTGTTTTGGGGGTTTAAATACATTCATAAGATAAAGCCTTTTACAAATGGCTTGAGGAGTTGCTGGTAGATATTGTACAAGCCCTTGAGGTGTGTTTAATTAAGGGCTAAATAATTTTGCTGCCTACTGTCCTTGGGAATCCCTGATTTTTAAGAAGACAAGGCTGAAAATAACATGCAGACAGTTACTGTTTCTCACCTTTAACTTGATAAAATTACATGCTCCTATTCCCAAACATTCTGCTGAGCTGTTCCTCAAGTGTTTGTTTTGTCCTACTCTGGTAAAGTGTTACAGAAAACTAAAAAAAAGTGTGATTGGAAGAATTATATTCATGACAGTGCAAGGTGAGTTCTAAATTGTTTCAGTAGAATAGTTCTTTTCATGGAAATGGATGTTTTAACTTCCTACTGAAATATATTGCAATAGTAAGTTAATTTACTAAGCTTGCTTTGTGTAATTCATGAACTGTGTTTTTGTATGGGAGCAGTGCTGTTGTGTTTGGGGTTGTTTTTAACCTGATACCTGGTGTTTCTGGGTTGTTGGTAACTCAGGCTGTTTCACTTTGCTCTCCAGTACCAACGGTGTCAGCCCGAAGGTTCGCAAGGTTCTGCAGCTTCTTCGCCTGCGGCAGATCTTCAACGGCACCTTTGTAAAGCTCAACAAAGCCTCTATCAACATGCTGCGGATTGTGGAACCCTACATTGCCTGGGGGTGAGTGAAAGGCACAAGGCCCACTTGTACCTAATCAGGGTGCAAGTGTTGAGTGGGTTTTGCATTTTGCTATGCTGGACTTCCAGGGGTTTTTAATCTTCTGTGTGCTTTCCTGTCTTTGAGTTGAAAATGTGGTTAAGGCAGTGCTTTAAAGGTAACAACTGCTGGGTATGGTTGCACTCTCATACTGATGTTCTTGGGAACTTGGTGTGAGATTTGCTTCTGTGTTTACTTGTGGGACATGCTAAATGATCTTTAATTGTTTGGTATGGAAGTCCAAGTCAGGGATGTTAAAGCTGCCCTGAAATGAGGCTTGCAAAGACTTAAAATTCCTTTTTTGAAGGTGACTGTTTTGTTTCAGTTACCCCAACCTGAAGTCCGTGCATGAGCTGATCTACAAGCGAGGTTACGGCAAGATCAACAAGCAGCGCATTGCTCTGACCGACAACCGCCTGATCCAGAAACGCCTTGGTAACTTCTGCTGGGCAAACGGGGAGATCAGTGCTCAGCCGGGCAGCTGTCCCCAAGTGTCACTGCAGTGCACTGCTGTTCAGTTGTGATCTCTACTTCTCTCCTAATTGTTTAATGCAAAGCAAGCTGGAAGTAACTTTCATCATAAAGTACTGAAAACCGGTGTAAAGAATCAAATTTTAGCCTTTTAAATTTGTGATGGTAAATGTAGCCTCCTTGACCTTTATGGGGTCAGCAGGTCTTTTGAGTAAAGAAAAACTGCTGTACCATGAAGGAGTCATCAGAGCTTTGAACTTAATATTAGACATTTTGTCTTTGACTTTCGTGATCTGGTAAACAGACTTTTTTAACTTGTGGAAAGAACTGGGTAGTGATCAGTGTATTCAATAAAAGCAAAGCGTGGTGAACAGTTGGGATATGGGCTGCTCTGGGAAGCTCCCTTCTTTTGCAGTCCTGCCAGAATGAGTGAAAGTGACCACTCAAGTCTTCCTTTTTTGGGCACTTGTTTTGCATTTTCCTTCAGATTAGGCTGTGTCATACGTCTTTATTTTCCTGTGCAGTGAATGAGCATCCAAAAGATACATGTATTCTGTTGTAATCTCTTTTTAGCACTGTGTTTTACAAGAGTTAATTTGTAGCATATTGCTGAAGACTCTGGAAAGGCATTAAGGAAACATGCTGTAGCATTTATTCAGCAGCCTAACCCAATAGCTAGTGAGTTTCCCTGAGTTAAACATTGCAGTGATTTAGGTGGATTTGATCTAGCTTTTCTCCAAAGAACAGTGTTTTGCTAAAATTCACTAAGTGCGGGTTGTTTTTTGTTGTTCCTCACTGCTGACAGCAAATATTTAACAGTTGAAACTGATGCCTCTTGCCAAGTATGCCATCTAAATGTTTACTTGGCTGGAGATAATCCATTTTAATTGGAAAAGTCAGTCATTCAGTTTCATGACAGTGTGAGTGGTTTCTGACTTCCTGAAGTTTATCAAAATAAGTAAGCATGACAGTAACAAAACGATAATTTTTAGTTTGTTATTGACCAGTGCCTCTGAAGTCTTTCTGAAAACTGTGTCTGAATTTTAGGAAAGCTTGGCATCATCTGCATGGAAGATGTGATCCATGAAATTTACACTGTTGGCAAGAACTTCAAAGTTGTGAACAACTTCCTTTGGCCCTTCAAGTTATCCTCTCCTCGGGGTGGAATGAAGAAGAAAACAATCCACTTTGTGGAAGGTGGGGATGCTGGTAACAGAGAAGACCAGATCAACAGACTCATAAGGAGAATGAACTAATGGTGAGATACTGCCCAAGGCTGTCTGGTGTTCAGCTCTGCAGGCTGCTGTCATTTGTCAGACATTCAAGTTTAATAGATGCTCACTCATTCTTGGGTGGTACCTACAGTACAAAGCTACTTGAACAATATAGTGTTCTGGATTTATTTTGGAAGTCTTACTAAAGCTTTAACATTTAGGAAGTTAATTTGTCAGTGTCACTGATATGTTTAGGAGATACAAACATTACCAATAACTTGTTTTAAAGCCTTACTTGATTTTATGTTGGGAAGCCTTGAGATCTTGGCTAAAACTTTTAAGCCTCATTAATAACCTGTTAATATGATTGAAATCTGGTGATTGCAAGTACCATGTTTTTTTCAGGTTTTCTAGAAAAGCCTGATTAGGACTGGTCTAAATTTTCAGCTTGTTCAAGCTTCTGAATGATTCATTTAAAGCTTTCATGTATAGTGACCAAGTTGGTGATTTTGAAAGACTGATTTGCCCATTTGAATAGTCTGCCCTTTAGAAATGAGAAGGTTTATTAGCACTTGAAGTGATTTAACAGTGACTGCTGAGTGCTAAATGTAGGACCTGCTCTAAACAATGTCTTATCTATTGTTGTTACTCTGCTGTTCCTGCTTTGGTGAAGTCTGTACCATTCAAAGCCAACACATTTTGCAGAGTTCTTGTACTTCGCTTTGCTTTTTAGACACTAAACTACCTTCAGTGTTGCCCATATCTTGGTTTCAGTCAAATATCTTTTTAGTTTGACAGGTATGCTGGAATTTAGGAGAACTTCATTGTCTTAGGGTGTTTGGAAAGGATGTCAAACAAAAACCTAATTTTCTCCAAACTAACTCCTCTAGAGTCAAAATGGGGTTTTTTTATTTGGTTTGTTGGGATTTGTTTGGTGTAGGGCTTTTGTTTGGCTGTTTTTTGTGAGATTCTCTTTTTTCTTTTAGATTAGATACACAATTTTCATATGAATTTATAGAGGATTGGTACATAAAAATGAGTAGTGTTGTGACTTTACAATTTAAAACGGGTACAGTTCTATTTGGATGATTCAGAAATTAAATTTTTTGAAATTTGGAAATTAAAGTTGCTGAGGGGAAGGAAGTTTTATGTTTTGTTTTGCTGCTTTGTTTTTTTTTTTCCCTCAAGTCTTTTAAAAATACTCTTATAGCCAAGACACAGCAAATTGAGCTCATTGGGCTCTGCTTTCTGTCCAAAGAGCTAAAGGGGATCTAGGAAATACTTTCCATTTGATTGACAGCGTTAGTTCTTGAAGTGTTTTTGTAGGCTGCTGATTTCCTCAGTTCAAGCTCCTTGCATGTTGTGCTGTTATCTCCCATCTGTGAAGTCAGCAGAGTTTAAAGCACTGCTTGCATGGCATGTGGAAATTCCAACTTCAGGAAAATAGTTCCTTGCTGGGGACAGTGTTCTTGAAAAGCTTTTTAGCTCAACTATAGGAAGATGTTGGTAACTCTGAGGAGCAGAATTGCTGTAATGTTTGGTGCCTGGGGTGATGTTAAGTTACTCCCACTACCATTCTTGTAGAAATTTTGCTGCTGGTGGTGGAAACTTGAAGGTTCAGTACTGGCAAATGTGTCCTTGAAGTTAGTGCATAAGCAAGGCTGGGGAGGACTGTGTGCTCCTGTCTGGTTTCTGAGCATGATGCTGTTTTTCATGGAAACACTGCAGCTTTTTGTCAGTGTAGATCCTTTCTGCTCTATCTTCCCTGCTAAAGGAAAGGCAGATCTATACTGGTAGTGTTGTTTTCAGGAGCATTTCTAGAGATGTGAAGCTTCTAGCTCACTATTGCAGTTGTTGTAAGTGCCTGTGAGGGTTGGTGTTTTGGCAGAGAAACAAGGGATATTCATTCATGTTTTTCACTGGACTTGCAGCTCAGCATCCCATAGAAGTGGCATACATTAGAGCTTTACTTCATCTTTAATTTAGGAAGTGACCTTGCAGTTTCTTATTTTATGCTTATAAGCAGTTGTTATGCCTTTCCTGCAGACTAAATCTAAGATAACTGCTTGTTCTTGTCTCCTCAACTTTCCTTTCCTGCTGTTGTGAATAGAGTGCATGTTTAAAATTCAGGTAGCCTACATGTAGAAAGAAGAATGTTGTAGTTTCTACTGAGGCTGTGGGCAAACTAGAGTAGTAGGTTCAGGTGACATACAGGCAGTACTTTCTCCAGGTAATGTCATTATGAAGGGCTGTGTATCTGAAGAAGAGTATTCCTCTTTCCTATAAGTAGATTGTTTCCTGCTGTTTGTCTTTATTTCTTATTCTATTTGTCACTTACTTCTTAAGTGATATTCTCAAGTGAATGAAAAAAGTAGACTTCCAGTACTGATTGCTTTGTATAGACTGGGAGGAAAGAGCATAGTACTTGAAAGCAGCATATTTGCTGTATGTTGCTTGAAAGCAACATAAGTATTGGCAACATACTGAATTTCATCAATTTTTCAAGCAAACTTTACAGGAACTGGACCCAAGTCAGCTTTTCTGCTTTCATTTTTGCATGTAAACAGTCTCTGAAATGTGCCAAAAATAAGAGTGCAGCAAAAGTTAGAATTGCACAATGTCTTGGCATGTCTTTAAATATCAAGTATAGGTATCAGTGGTTCAAGGTGGAAATGTTCATCCTTTTAGGTCTGGTACTCAAAATCTCAGTTTGCAGTGAAGAGATGTTAATGTAGAAATTAGTTACCGTGTGTGAAACTACTGCAGTCTTAAATCCAGTGAAACAAAAGGAGTGTTTTCAACCAAAATTACACACTGTAAAAATGTATTACTTTTTCATGTTTGAGATCTACATGTGCCTAATGATACCTTTTTCTTCTTTGCCTTACAGGTAAAGATGCCCAGCTGCAATATTTCAAAGTCTGGTCTGTTAATAAAACAATCTTGCACAAAACAGTCTGTTGTCTCGATTGGTGTCTTTTTGTGATCCTCTTCTGAAGTGGCAGCCTTTTTGAGATTCAGTTTGGAGTCGTGTTTCAAAGAGCCATAGTTTGAATTAGCAGTATGTAGATACTGCTTAACCTTCATTTGGAGGAAGAAAATTTGGAAACATTTGTGCAGGTAACAGATGAGGTTTTGAGTTGCAACAATAAGTGACAAACTGAGCTGTGTGCTGTTGTTGAGTGGGCAGGGTTCCTGCTTAGCTGTAGTGCACCAGAAAGCTGTGTGAAAATCTTTTTATGTGAAGAAAGAAGCAAGTGTAAATCTGTTCTTAACATCTTAAGATCAGAGAATCATAGAGTGGCCTGTGTTTGAAGGGATCTTCAAGTTCTAATTTCTATAAGATCTAGTTTTCATGCCTCTGCCATGAACACCTTTCACTAAACCAGGTTGTTCAGAGCTCCATACAACCTGGCCTTGAGCACTTCCAGGAATGGGGCATCCACAGCTTCTCTGGGTAACCTGTTCTAGTGCCTCACCATCCTCACAGTAAAAAATTTCTTCCTAAAATGAATAAAATCTACTCTCAATGTAAAGCCATTGCCCCTTGTCCTGTCCTTACATACCCAGGTAAAAAAGGCTTATTGTAGGCTCCCTTCAGGTACTAGAAGGCCACAGTCAGGTCACCCTGAAATCTCCTCTTGTCCAGGCTGAATAATTCTGATTCTTTTAGCCTTTCCTTATGGGTGAGGTGCTCCATCCCCCCAATCTTCCTCATGACACTCCTCTGGACTTTCTGCAATCAGTTGATGTCCTTCCAGTGCTGGGAACCTCTGAGCTGGATAATTCCAGCTTTGAACATCTTCAGGTAATTTTTGCCAAGGAAGTATAAAGCACTTAACAAAATAGTAATTTTTTCCACATTAAATGTAATCACTCAGTTTAATGACATAATTTGTTTGCAGTGTTAGACTGCAGGTACTATAAAGTAGAAGAGCACAGTAGTAATGAGGATATGAACAGTTGCTGATAAATGTGTAGGTGTAGCAGAGAACAGATTAGAAAGCCAGAGACTGGTAAAACACGTAACTCGGCATTCAGACTGATTTCTCATCTTGCAAGCACTTTACTGGAGGAGTCTTAGCTTGCTGAGGCATTTGGTGCAACAGATCAACAAGTTGTGTCTGCTTGGACTGAAATACTTGGGTTTTTTTTCAGATCAGGTACAGGCAAGCTGTATTAAAAGTACCAGTGAAGGATTTCCTTATAAAATTCACTGTCATTGATTTTAATGACAATTTCTGCAAGAGCTTAGTTCTGCACTTCAATTTAAATAAAACTTAACAACAATGCTAGTTTATTAAAGTTTCTCAGAAGCTAATTTTTAAATAACATGGAAATTTATGATGGCAGCTTAACTAAAAATAGTTGAGTGCTTTTATTTGTGAGTATGTTTGGACATTGGCAAAAGAGCTGAGTGTCAGTCACTGGGTGTTTCCAGCTACTTGAACAACAGAGTTCTAAAACCAGAACTAAAAATTCCCCTATTGTGAGCCAAGCTCCAGAATGTAGTAACACAGCTGCTTGTGCCTAAATACAAAAGTACCAACACCTTGGTCCATTTAAGCTAACTGCACTAAATCAGAAAAAAATAGCATTTCCTCGCAGCTATTCAGTGCAAGTAATGGGACTACATGCTTGAAAGAGGTTTAATGTGTGAATGAGTTTGAAACCATAAAAGTATTTCATTAGGCATCTTCATAAAGTGAGTGATAAGCTATTTTACAAGGAAGAAAAGCATTTTTATAAAGTTGCTGGATGAAGGGGAAAAATGTTACAGTGAAAATTACAATAATCACTTTGCATGATTAATAGAATTGATTTGGTAAGAGTACAGTGTTACTTCAGTTTAGAATTGCATCAATGAGCAATGAATTTTGCATGTTGGGGGGGATGTACCCAAGGAAAGTGTTGACTTTGGTATCCCTGTTCATTTGTTTCAGTTGGAAGTGTGTTCACTACTTCTCTACAGCATTTTCACTTATTTTCCTCTGACTCACACATGTTCTAGTATCTTAACAGACAAGCATTTTGTGAACATAAAAAAGCCATACAGATGGATCACAGACATTGTGTGATAGGTAGAGAGCATAAAATATTAGCTCATTAAGTTAATCGGTTCTGTAGAACCTTGCTTGTCTGATAAGAGTGCCCTATAGGTCCCAGATTTTGTTTAAA
This sequence comes from Ammospiza caudacuta, assembly GCF_027887145.1. Lineage (NCBI taxonomy): Eukaryota > Metazoa > Chordata > Aves > Passeriformes > Passerellidae > Ammospiza > Ammospiza caudacuta. The sequence continues at coordinate 122,831,825 of NC_080593.1, read as the reverse complement.
GGAGTACATTGTAAAGCATTAGTGAGGCGAAAGTTAATTTGGTTTTCATGGTACTTAAGCAGCTCATTTTTCTTGCCTGTCTCTGAAATCCTCTTTCAGGTAACAGCTGCAAAATGTTAGTACATAGTGTGGAAACTAATACTAAAGTGTAGCTGTGTTTGAGGCAGTAATTTGGTGTAATTGGTCACCTTTAATAGGATAGCTTTCAGGATTCTTGGTGTTGCTTTTCAGGCATGTCCCATAGTAGGTGTTTACAGAAACAGCTCATAATCTGATAGCTGAGGTCAGAATTTGCACTAGAAATGTGGCACAGTCTACTTACTCAATGCATGCATTTTGGAGCATTTATGAGGCAATTTAAGTTTAAAATGTAGCAGACAATGACAATCCCTAAACAAAAAATAATTGAGATCCTTTGTCAACGTTCTATGATAAAGTTCAGGTTCTTGGAAACATCTTGTTATTCATTCACTGTCCATAACTGCCAGCTGCTGACATGTTCTGAAATAAAATTTCTGTGAACTCCTCTCCCCTTTCAGAATGACCAACATCTTCCTGTTAGTTCCTCAGAACTGAAGCCAGAAGCTTTACCTAATAGCTATTGGAGGAGCAACAGGAGACTGAAATGCTAACAACTCACAAATTTTTCAGGCATGCTAAGGTTTATACACTTTTCAGTTAATTGATATGCCTTTCTTCGCTGCTGTCCAGCTCATACAGCCTGTTTCACTATCACCAAGTGTAAAGTCATACATCTGGAAATGGAATGGGAGCCCATCCCAAGGATCAGTGTTTCGAGAGAAAGTTCGGAGACATGATGGATAGTCAGCTGAACATAAGCCCCTACTTGGCCAAATGCAATTCTTGGATGCATTAAAAAGGGAATATCAAATGGTATGGGGGAGGCAATACTACTTTTGTTCCAGTAGTGCTTACACTGGTGCCAAATGCAGTATCCAGTTCTTGTGCCAAAAATCAAGCACATGCCTTGTAATACTCACAGCCCTTACTTTAAAGGCAGACATGGTTACAAAATGAGTATCTACCTATAATTGCCTTCATGAAGAAAAGTAGTTTGATAATAGAGAATTCTTTGATCTAACAAAGCTATAATAGGATGAAATGTCTCAAAATTGAATCCAGATAAATGTTGGGCTTTAAGCAAACAATTTTAATGGAACATAATTAGACACTGGAACACTTAACCAGCAGTGTGCCAGATTCTTTGTTAGTGGTCATTTCTAAAAAGAAGCTTTGGGTTTTTCATTCTTTGAAATATACGCTATATTTCTAAGAGATTTGTTGAGTCCTGGTGCCTCTTGCTCAGCAGAAGTTACTAAAAGCAGGCTCTTCAGGTGCTTGAGAGATACAAGTTAGAGCCTTGTTTTAAGGTGTCTGGCCACCCAGAGTAACATTCAGAATGGATATTCAGAGTGTTACATGCTTCATAGGGGAACTTGGACTACAAAGTCCAAGCATAGTGCACAAAGGGGCGAAACACCTAAACCTCAGCATAAACATTGCTCAGGAGAGAGATGGTAGGATTTCATATGGGACCTCTATGGGCTTTGCTGCTTCTGTCTGTTTAAAATCCAGATCTGGCAGCTCTCTCCTAACAACTGGGACCCGTGTGCTCTTTCAAGAAATGAATAGTGTTTACTGTCCATGTTGAGTCTCAGCAAGCAGAATGGTGTTCCTGCTTCATCCAACAGGTTTGCTTACACTTAGGCAATGGGTTTGTTCAAACCATTCCTCCCATGTCCCATCTTCCAGAAGATTGTCCTTTCCATAGAACTGTAGGTGAGAAAATCTCAGCATGTTGCTCCTTATTGAAGCTGCACCAAAACTTTAAGGCAGGCAGAAGATCAAAGTTTTAGTTTAGATTAGGAAACTGCAGAGCAGACAGGTATGAATCTGAAAACAGTCAAGTTTAGAATGGAACAAAATCTTAATCTCCCAAATCCCAGGCAAAATGTTCTGCTTAACTAGTTTTGTCAGGTCTAAATTGTAGTGAGGATTTCTTTGTCTTTCTGGATCTTTTGCATGATTTTGTCCAGATCTCTTCTATAATGTTCCTATTCTTGGCATACTTGTTTCTTTCTAAAAGCATTTGTACTGCACCAGACTATTCCAGGCCTTTTTGATTCCTAAAACATGTAGGTTTAGGTATAAGTAAGCTTTTACATGTTGCAGTTTTTCATGAGTGAAAAGCCTGAGAAAGCATTGAGCTCATGAAGTGCAAGTGCTAAGAACTAGGATGTTCAGAAACTATTTTCTACATGTAGTTTTTTAGTTGGTCTGTAGATGATCACACCATTTCTAGCCTAATTGGTGAAAACTAAGTACTTATGATCTTGGCTATCTCGCAAATAAGAGCAAATTTTTGAAGTCCCAAGCTGTAAGCAATATTCCCCAAGTTATTTTTCTAAAGATAAAAAATCTGCTTTTGCATGTTACTGCAGTCTGAATACTGCTAAGTATTTCTTCATATAAAATATTAATTGCATAAAATATCTTTCATGATGAAACAAGTAAGTACTTGGAGGGAAACAATGAAAAATAAGGGCATGTGCAATCATAGGGCCATGGGCTGTGTATGGGGAGGAAGTCACATGCAAAGTTAAGTAGAGGAGGAAAAGGGAGCAGAGGGAGGTGTAGGCAGCAGAGTAACTCTTCACTTGCGTAGCACTGTTTTGGCAGTCCAGAGGGGCTGTAAATCCAGTTGAACCAGCCAACATGCCACATGCTTTACATGCTTCCCTTCCTGAGTTGCTCTGGCAGTCAGAGGCGTGTTGTACAACTTAACCAGTCCTTGGAGCCTGCCTGGGGTGCTGGATGTCTCCTGGTGTGTGTGTGCTGCCCAGGCCCTGCAGCACTGCCATGGAGCTCTACCCGCGGCACATTTCCACTCCTGCTGCACTTTGTTAGGGGCTGTGCAAGGATTACCTCACTGACATATCTGATGGCAGCTGTTATCCACAATATTATGTTCCTTATTGCACCATAAAATCCAATTGAAGATTTCAAGTCCTGATCATTCCAAATACCTCATGAATAGAATAACACAGTAGTACCTCATAATTTCAGCACAATGCATGTTTAATTTTTTGATGCTAATACTGTATTTCACATGTCATTATAACAAGGCCTCCAAGATAAAAAGAAATAAGATACAATGAGCCAAGACAAGTAGGAAAATGGGATTCAAGGAAGGCTCTAAGCATACCTGGTTTTAGTTTGAAAAACAGACAGACTCTATCTTCTTTTGCTAGGTATTATTTAACAACTGAACTATAAGAGAACATGTTTAACTAGTAATACTGGCCTTTTTAGTGTCAATCCTAAATTTCTAATTTTAAGTACTCTTTTTTTAACCTGAATTGCTTTTTAAAAATGTTGATATTCCCTCCTACTTCTGAAATACAGTAGGTGAGGCTTTTCTTTATATGAATGGTCTCCTGACATACACTTGCACAAATGCTTTGTGGGAGAAGCCATCAGAATTGCAAGTGCATAATCATAGAATCATAGAATAGTTTCCTGAGTTGGAAGGGAACCACAAGGATCTGTCTCCTGGCCATGCACAGCACCATCCCCAAGAGTCACACCATGTGCCCAAGAGCACTTCCAAACACTTCTTGAGCTCTGCCAGGCTGGTGCTGTGACCACTTCCCTGGGGAGCCTGTTCCAGTGCCCAAACACCCTCTGGGGGAAGAAACTTTTTCTAATATTGAACCTAAACCTCCCCTGACACAACTTCAGGCCATTCCCTCGGGTCCTGTCATGACAGAGAAGAGATCAGTGTCTGTCCCTCCTCTTCCCCTCCTGAGGAAGTTGTAACTGCAATGAGGTTGTCTGTGTATATCCAATAATTTTCTGTGACTGAGATGGGTTCAAATTCACATGTATAATTCTGCAGCAAAAATTACCCACACTTATGACAAATTGAGTTTTTCTGAGTAATGGCCATGCTTTCTTTTGAAGTTAGCATTACATATGGTTTGAATTATCCTACTGGCTTGAGTATCTTTTGGTCTATAGACATCTATCATGGATGTTAAATAAATTTAGACTTGATCTAAATACAGAGATTCCTTGCCCTGCCAAAATGTGCTTTACTCTGGACAGGCACAGCAAGAGAATTGTAGGAGACAATTTTGGCTGCTGCAGTCCTGCAGGACTGAGCTTGTAGTAATGCGTTAAGTACCAGTTTGGGTATCCATCTGCAAAGGGCCAGAGCCAGGTCTGAGCCAGGGGTTTTCAGCTGGAGTGAGAGGTGGTCTGGACCAGCAGAGTGGAAATATTCCTGGCCTGCTCCGTCTTAGCTCTGCTCTATTTCATTTGTTCAAACGAACAAGACTCTCTTTTCACCATCACTCTCTACTTGATTTTTTTAACTTAAATTGGCTTAATTTCTTACAGGTTCTACCCCTGTGTTTTGTGAAAAGCTATGTAAAAAACAGGGTATGAAAATGAAATAACACTTTGATTTCTATCTCTTCCCTTGACATGTTGGTTTAAACCAAGCTCATTGATTCTTCACTATACAAGTAATATAGATTAGCAATTTTTTGTGTCAGAGAAACAAGCAAAGACCTGAGATAAATTTGCAGAGCCTTTGTTCTGGATGCTGTTCCAGCACTTTCTGGAAGACATGCTGTACTGAAGAATCTATAAACTAAAATAAGCAGAACTTGAAGTGATAGCACATACATAGCACACGTGATCTTTAAAATACAATCTTAGTGAATCATGTTATATTAAAAACATTGATATGCAGTCAGATTTAAATTCACTTTTTGCTAAATGCCTTGATTACTACTGGTTTTGTTCATTCCTTTGTCACTTTCTTTTTTGCTTTCACAAAGCATGCATGATTGAGCAAAATAGGCTATTTCTGCCTCAGTTGTAATTTTTCAGAATGCAAATTTTGATTCTTGTGTTTCATTTCTCCTCATGTTTTCAATCTGAGTCTTCCTGAACCAAAATTTAACAATGGGAATTAACTTCTCCTAACTGTTGCTCAGAGGCTGAACTTTTGAAGTGAATATATATATTTTTTTCAATGGTAACCTGTTACTTCTGAAATAAACCAAAAAAATATATTCAGTTTTTCTTCTCTTTTTTTACGTGATTTTTTTTAACAGTATAGATAAAGCTGAGTGGGTAACAGTTGTCCTACATGGGAAATGGACAGAAATTTGTCGACAAAGTCCACGTATCTCTGAGGAAAAGCAGGTAATTTATCTGTCTGGGAGTCAGGATGATTAAATTCTCCCTCCACAGATTATTTTTCCCAAGGGCTCCTGTAACTTAGCCATCTGCAATGTCTGCTCTTGAAGTGCTGAACTTAAACCTGTGTCTTTGCAGTGCAGAAGTGCCATGAGTTGCTCCTGGGTCCTTAGGACCTTCAGGACCCTGTCAAGATGCAGCAGTTGGTGGTGACTGCTCTATCAGACAGAAAGGCTCCTGCAGTAACACGCTGTGGAAATGCTCCTCCTGGTAACACCCTTGTACAAAGTTACACATAGCTGAGGGCTATTGCTCCAGTGTGTTGAAACCATTTTGTTTTAAGCAATTGTGCTTAAACTGGAGTCCAACAATACTACTATTTGTTACATGAAATTTCATTAGAATTGCGTCCAGAGCAGGCCTCAGTTGGGAAGAGAAAATAGCCCCCAGTGCAAAAGCTGCCCATTATCCATCTGGAGCCTTCACAAGTGAAGTACAGATCCTGTAATCAATTTATGTTTTGGATGCTGATGAATAAAGTATCAGAGCACATGTCAAGCTACAAACTCTGACAAAGGTTTGGTCACTTTCTGAAAGTTCACTTGGAAAGAACAAGGCCCTTTCGTGGGGTCTGCATTCTAGGAATGGCTGGGAAAGGCAGGACACGTGGTTTAGAAGAAAGTAACAACCTAAGCATTAAAAATAGTTGTAGGTACTCAACACCATGTACCTTTTGGTCTCTTACACAAAGCCTGTAGGGACATGCAGGTGACTATACCACAGTCAGTTTATAAATGAATCTCTAGATGGAGCCAAAACAGATCTCATGCCTGAGTGTTGCAGACAGAGAAATTATTTTTTTCTAGTGAAGGCTTACAGCTATGAGAAAACATTCAATTCCATACCAAATCTTTGTATCCACCTGTGAATTACTGAAGTTCCTTACTGATTTTTTTTAGGACTTAAAGCCTAAAAAATTGCAGTGCTTGTAGTCTAAAAAATTGCGTATCGGTACATTTTACTACATATTAATGGCTAATGCAGTGTTAGAATCCCTTATCTCACAGTCAATCTTCACCTGTGCATCCATTACATAGATAAAATCAGTAGGAAAATCTTACGATGCGTCCTGTAATATTTGCCTGCATATTAATGATTTTCTGAATTGTCAGCTTTGGTAAGTGCTAGTCACACACATTCCCTTTTGGTGCTGTGTTTATGGTGTGACATCTGTTTTGCCTGTCATTTACAAGCCCACTGTTTTAGAAAAGAATTCACCAGCTTTGTTATGTGTGCTGGCTTAACACTGCTCTTGTCTGTGGAATCTATTGACAGGTTAGGACAGAAAAATGCTTAAAACTCTCTTTCCTTGAGAAAAGAAATTGCAGACTGCAAATATAACATTGAGGGAAAATAACCCCTGACTGGTTTTATTTGTTATTCTTTATTATTTTCATAATGTAGACAATATAATAATAAAGAAACTCTTTACAGTTGTGTTTCCTTCCATTTATCCCTCATAAAACTTCATAAAAATATGTGATTCCACAGGCTCACAGTGGTCACTGATGTTTGTGGAAGGAAGGGAAAGCACTTATATTAAAAGTGGTCAAATTAAAACCAACTTGGTAGGTCCTTTTTGGCACAGAGCCTCCTCTATCCTGCTGTCTCACTGGAGCTAAAGGTAGCTGAGCTATGGGACATTGCAAGTTTGGTCCACATTGGATTAAATTAAGAGATAATTACAGCTCTCAAATATATAGCTTTTTTCAGTGTCTGTGAAAAACTGCTTGGGCTGCATGATCTCAGGTTCCTGAGATAATTGCCGCCTCACAGTTGCTTTCCTCCTTGGCAAAGAGAGAAGATGCCAGCAGTTACTGTGCTCACAGGTGCTGCAGAATGCCCCGTGAAGCAAACTAAGAACCATGAGCTTTGCCTTGCTTGGGATCCATCTAGCATTAATCCTTGAAACATTCAACTGTGTAACACTTAGTTGTTCAGCCAAAAGTCCTGCACCACACCATTTTATTTCTGACTTCACTGCACAAGATAACTCCTCTTTTCAGAGAGCATTGCTTGCTGAGTGACCCAGAAACTTTTTGTCCCTAATAGTGGAGGATCTTTGCTCATATCATGGCACTGATAGAAGAACTGCAAGCATGTCCATCTCATTGCAGTCTCAGTTTCAGGGCAGTAACTGCCTTTACTCAATGTGTCACTGATGAAAAGTGTCCATTAGACACAAAATTATGGGAACTTGGTCAAGGTAATAAACCCACAGTCTGTTACAGTGATTTATTCCTACCATAGTGACCTGCAAAGAGAGAATGAGGTAGATCTCCCTAAGTATGCAGAGAGTGGCTTTGCCAAGATTGCTTTTGAATATGGGTAACTGTACTAGGTGATAGGGCAACTCTGTTTCTACCATGGCATTCCTTTATGATCCCTGGCAAAACACTAAAAGCCAGAGAAACATTCACAGTGAAACGTCAAAGAGTGGAACTTTCATCTCAGAGCAACAATGAAATGTGATTTATGTGAACAGAAGAGTGTGCTCTGCAGTGACAAGGAGCTAACTTTAAAGTAAATGAGAACTTGGATAACTAATAGAGATGAATAATGAAAAAAAATAGTTCGGAAGGAAGCTCTTGAAGTCAATCATCTGCTTAAAGTACTGTAACTTCCAAGTTAGATCAAGCTTTCAGAGCACTGAGTTTTGAAATTCTCCTGGGATGGAAATGATACAGCCTTTCTACATGATACCCAATTATTCTCACATAACTAATCTTCTCTCTTGCAGTATGGCAGTTGCCTCTCCTTCCATTGCTGTGCTTTGATGATGGAGTCTGTGTCCATTCTCTAAGCTCTTTTAAAGTATTTTGAGATGCAATTTTTTTTCTTCTCCTTTAGTGTTTTCCTTGAGTTAAACAGACCTGGTTCCTTCAGTCACTGCTAATATATTCCCATGGTGTGGGGGTTGGAGCTAGTTGATCTTTAAGGTTCTTTCCAGTCCAAACCATTCTGTGATTCTATGGTTCTATGATGCTATGTTCCATCTTCCTGAATTACTTTAGTAACCCTCTAGATTTCCTTTTGTGCTGGAGTATCTACTGGAAGGTCCCAAACTGGGCACAGTACTCCAGATGTAGCTTCATCAGTGCTTGGTGAAGAGAAATAATCTCTTCAGCCTACTCGCCATGCTCTGGCTAACACTGATCTGTGTGCAGTCAGCCTTCACCATTGCAGGGACTCATGTCCACCAAGAATCACGTTTTTAGTAGACAAACAACATCCACAGCCTTTTACTCACCCATTAAGTGGGTCACCTGGTCACAGCAGGAGGTCAAGCAGGACAGATAAAACAGATCATAAATGGATCCCATTCAGCCCCACAGACCTGTGGGTGTGATATAGCAGGTTGCTGACCATTTTCCCTTGGATTATGGAGGCATCCTTCTGTTCTCCATTCCTGTCTTGCAGCTCATAGGGCTGAGTACCCTGAGGACAACTGGTCCTATTATCCCTCCATCCACAATGTGGGGCTTGGGATTTTGTCTCTCTTTACAAATGTCCTGCCTTCTGTTCATCCTCTCTTATGCTATTGTATGGTCAGCTCCTCTGCTGTTCCTTCAACTTGTTGCTCACCTTGTGACTTCCAGCAGCTGGCACTGCTGGAAAGGGTGAAGCACAGGACTGCAGACAGTCACCTCACACCCACAGCTCAGCTGCCTCCTGCTCTGAATTGTCTTGGTCCTTCTAACATGACTGCATGCACTGGCTTGCCATTGTCTGTCAAAGGGACCCCAGAATTCGGCACTGTGGCCTTCCTGCTCCTTTTCCCCATGTCTTCTCTTCTCAGCCCTCTAATCTGTTTGTAGCCCTTGTCTCTAGGCACAAAGAGAGTTTGTGGAGGCAAGGACACTGGTTTCAGAATTCCTGTGTTTTATTGCTGATATCTAAAGGCAGCGTGTAAGAGACAGGGGTTCTGGGAGAAAAAAAATGCCTCAGTTCATACTACCATGAAGAATTGAATTCCACTGTATTTAATGATTGCAACTGTGTGTTTCCTAATTTTCTAGGTACCTGCCTGGACATCTCAGGCTATTACTTGCAAAAGCCTTGAGAGCTTGCAGTAAGAGTAATGAGATCTACGTTTTTGCATATTAAGGGCTACTCATTGCAAGTGCCTTGAACAAACCAGATCCAGCATGCCTCAGATTAGGCAACCAAAATCAACAGGTATTTTGAAATGTACCCTTTGTGTGGAACAGCCCCTCTTTTACAACAACGGTGAAATAATTCACTTTGTGGAACACAAGCATGCACTGTAGTGAAAAAAACTCCTAAGAGAATTCATAACTCTGTCTTCAAAACAATATGTATTAAATCATTTGGAGGGCCACACACTGAGTATCAAAGGGAAACCAGTACTGGATTATTGTTCATTAAGTGAGCATCGTTCATCTGATGCACCAAAGGAAGCAGGAGTGCTGCTGAATAAAAAGCCTGCGGCTAAATAATGACACTACAGCTTAGTCCAAGGGTCAGTGAAGGAAGAACAAGACTTCCATGATGTCAATTCTAGTATTAGTATACTATGGAGAGCTTATGCTGGATGTAGGCTTCCCACCAGAGTTAAGCATAGGAAAGACTTTGCCTTTTTTGCTGAATGCACACCAACCCCAGGATGTTTTATACCACTTCCTCAATGTACAGCACAACAACACTCTGCACAGTTGCCTTTTTAGTTACACCACTAATTGTTTAACAGCCTTCCCTGCCCACCACCCACTCATTTTTCCATCCTTCATGCCTTAATGACCTTAATTGATCTCAGGAAGATGATGACAGTGACAAGAACATAACTATTGAAAAGAAGCCAGTAAGATCATCAGGCTTGTCAGCTGGAGGAGATGCTGGCTTTTTGGGGGCTGGAATTTGTGACTTGGTGTCTGTCAAATTCGGTTACTTTTGTAAGGCTGAAAGCCTAAACTAATATTTTCTGCTTTGTTGCCTTTTTCTGAATGGTTACATTTTCATCATAGTCATCACCTTTTTCTAGCTTGGGTGAATTTGAGTTATCTGTCCAGGATGAAAGATGGAAAAAGGAGGGAATGATGACAATTAGCAAGCTGTGACATAGCCACTGAAACATCTTGGCTACCAAAAAGCCAGCATCTCCTCCAGCAGATGATCCTGCTTCTGAGCCTTCTTCTTCCACCCCACATACGCTGTTCTTGTGTATTTAAATTGTACTTAAGTCACTGTAAGCATTTTCATTCTATTACCTTAATTCTTACATTGAAACCTGCTCTACTCTCTGCTGACTTAACTAAGAGCAATGATCCACTGAAGTCAGCCTTTTCCACCAGGAGGAAGCTCAATAAACAACATTGGGAACAGAAACCCAGTTTAAATTCTTTGTTTTTGTTTAATGGATTCATAACAGGAAGTGAGTGAATTTCCATGCTCATATGAGGTATCCAGCTATTATAAGGAGTGCTCATGAATCCAGGTTTCCTTTAGCAATCAAAATCATGGTGCTGGCTCCCTGTCATATGGGATAAAAGATTCATATACATTTGCATGTCTCTTTCTGAAAAAGAGGAATACTTTATTTTAGGGACACACATGTACAAGTAGAATAAGTCACTTCCCATCATCTTCATACCACATGTTCCTGGAGAACTCAATATTTGTAATAATTTTTTGTCTCCTACCCATGTTTACACAGGGGAAACATAATTAGAGGTTAGGATAAAAAAGGCTCTAAGAAAGCAAAACAATCCAGCAAAGAATTAGTAATTCTGCTGTATTTCTTGTTCCAAAAAACAAATAACTATTCTTTACTGATGTTGCACCACAGGAAGGGTGCAAGAGCAACAACACAGATCTTGGGCTGATGTCATTGTTTTCCATGACAATAGCTTCTTGAGGTAGTCTCTTTAGCAGTCAGGTCTTATTGCAAGATCTCATCTGTTACTGGTGAGAAAGAAAAGAGAACACCCACAGACACTCTCTTCTGGGAAGTGGGCAAAATGATGGTCTGGTTTTCTTCCAACAAATAAACTAACAGCAGCTAGATTTCAGTCTGCTGTAGAGATTTCTCACAAGCAGATTCTCTCTCAATGGAATCAGGTTAACTCTTTTTGCTTGTTCAGTGTTTTCTTTTAAAAACTGCGTGGCTTTACACAGGAAATGTTTGGTATTTACAAAATCCTTCCAAAGGGAATGTTTTAAGGCTTTTACCTATAGGATTAAAAAAATGTTTCAAGTAGTGCTTGATTCAAATAGAAGGTGAACATTTCCTAAAAAAAGGTTAAAATTAAAATCTTTTTCCAATTAAGTGATTTGAATTTAAAAGAAACCTGGACAACTCTAATCTTTGACAGAACAGCCCTCTCAGGAAAGCAAAAGCTGATGTCCTTCCCCACTGTCACAAAGAGCAAACCAAAGCAGCTCAGGATGGTTTGTCATGAGATCATCATGCAAATACACTTTCACTAAAGCTCCTCCATCTTGACCATCTCCTCCCTCCTATTCTAACCTTAGGACTGAAAATTTTGAAGTTTCTTTTTTTTTCCTACCTTTCCTCCTTTCCCACATGCTTCTCTCTCTTTAGTGACACAATTCACAAGCCTTAAACAGAGCTTTGAAGAACAGTGTATTGGTGTGTTTCTAAAGCACTTTCACTGTTTCAGTCATCCAACTAAATCTAAATGCTGTTGCCAGTTATTTATTTGTTAATAACTCAAACCAGAATGATTCAGCTCATACAGCTGGCACAGATTCAGGAAAACCAATAGGCTGAACTTGATCAGATTTTTATCAGTTAAAATGTATTGAGCTTTTCAAACATAAAAAAATATTGCCTAATAAAGGTCAATGCAAAAGCCCATGTAATGACAAGAAAAAGTTATTTTTGGATACTAATGTATTGTCTATCAATTCTTTATTTGCCTTGTTTAGCAAAAACCAGAAGAGGCATGCATGAAACTAGAGCTAGTGCTCTTTAAACAAAAGAATCAGCATGAGTGCTCTGAGCATGTTCTAAAACTAAAATCATTAAAAATGTTGTTGGTATCTTAAATATTTATTTTAAGGCTGAATCTAATTCTAGCCTTCAGAGACAAAAGCCTGTTTACCAAATAAGGCATCAGATTGCTTAGTTTCATTGAGATAAGCCATTTATTTCAATATTATTTAATGCTAATGCAATCAACCAAAACTTGACATATTTGGATCCAGCTGTTCTGAATTAGAGTCCACAATTTTCCAGATTCCAGGAAGAAAGTTAGGAACAAAATTATGTTGTTTTGGTTTTTTTTCCTGTATTGTCTATTATTATTATAGACTAGCAACTATATAAGTTAAAAAGCCACAACATTTTAATAATGCCAAAAACTCAATTGGCAGCATTAAAAATACCATTTTATGAATCAAATTTTGTCTATCAGTTGAAACCAAACTCTATAAAAGACTCATCTAAATAATCATGGAATAGGCCTTTACAAGAATGAAATGGATTGGTTCTGCTGAAATGACCAAGAAAAAGATCTAGGTGTGCAGGCCTTGGTAAAGGCTTTGGATATTTTAGCTAAGGGACCAAGGAAAAGTTTTCCACCTTATCTCGCTAACACACTAGAGAGATAAGTATTTTCCTGGGTAGTCAGGTTTTTAAAAATAGTTTAGGGATGATTATGCAATAGTTCTCAGATATTTGTATCCTAGAGATTCTAGGAAGGATTCCTAGAAAAAGTTCTTTGTCCTAGGGAGCAGCCCAAGAGCCCAGTGCAGGGCAGAATGTTAAATGCAACCAGCTGCAATCCCTGGTCCAGGGAGCTCTGCCACAGGCATCAGAACTGCTGGACTGATATTTCAAACAAAGTGAAGATACAGAGTGGAGAAAACAGTCCAAGGGGCTGAAGGGAGTGCAGGAGACGGCAGCACTGACATCCTGGCTGATTGCTTCAATGCAGATTTAGCCTTAGGCACAGAGGGTCAGAAGCAGCATTAAGGATAAATCATTTCTGCGCTCTGTATGATAAACATGGTCATGTCAGATGGAAAGAAAGTTCCTCAAGAAAGGAGGATGTCCTCAGGATCCATAAGTTGACCTGCTCATGGTTCAGATTTCTTAGGGGACCCCAGGATGCTGCAGCTGACCAGCAGGATCAGGGGGAGTATGACTAGATAAATACCTGAAATTTGGAAAAGCTAGAGAAAAATTATAAATAATTCAGCTACATGAAATAACAGTTCTACTTCTCAGAATGAAATATATGAGAAGGAACACACTTTTATTGCAACAACAGAACGATACCATGGGCCATATGTTCAAATATTTGTTACATGTTTAAGAGTTTTCTGAACCTGTGGAGCTTCACTCTGAGAAGTTGTACATCCAAATCCCAAAAAAAAACATTAGTGGAAAACATTAAAAAGATATATTTGGCTAGGACTGGAGCATAGACTAATGCAGGTATCTACATTTCATTTGGTGATCTGGATTTTAGCTGTCAGAGAGAATTAGTTAAATTCATTTAAATGCAAGAGTGAAGAATATGTCTTTCAGTTTTAAGTACCAGTTTTGAGTCCCAGTTCAGCAACCCTATCCAAGAATTTGGATCTAGACAGACACCTTCTTCAACTAAAATTGTACAAGCTAAGAAAATTTTTGGTAAGGCCTCTGAAAACAGAGTCCTGACCAGATAAAGTTACAATAAACTGTCTCAAAACTAGTGGTTTTCTCATTTTATCGTAACTGAACAGAAAAATTAGTTACTGAGGAAATACTCTAGGAAAACAGAATAGAGTTCATTAAGCATGCAACTTATTTGCTGGATATCAGAACTGAAATGTCATGAAAACTTGTAGCGATCTAGTCAAGAGGAAAATAAAATCTTGTCAAAGTCTTATATGAGTAACCTTCAACATGTAAGAGAATGACCATATCCACCTGGAAGATTCACCCTCTTTGAAACAGAGCCAGATGAAAGTACATGAAAACCTTGAGATACATGAGGCAGTTGACAAAATATTAAAACAACACAATACAGGTTTTTCAAATTATAAAATCCAGGCCTGGTTAGCCAGTCAATTCCCTTTATTGGCAAAATGTCCTAAGGGTAACTTTGAAAATCATCCATAAGTATTCCATTTAGCTACACTGCAAGAAGAAAGAAAAATACATAAAAAGAAAAGGAAAAAAAGAAATACCCCACGAAAACCCCACAGCTTTAACAGCTTAGTCATGAGGATACTCTGTCAGAGAAGGACAGAAGGTTTATAGCCTGATTCTTGAACACATTTCTTTGCAATAATGAGATACAAAGAACAGATTGTATGGATATTTATATAGCAGTTGGCAAGGTATCACAGCATAATTTATGTATGATCAGCTTAATTTACATGGGTTTACCCATTTCATTCCCTTCCATGACCCATAGATGCTGACCTGAAGTGGAATGAATGTACTTTCTGACTTAGAACAACTATTCAAGAAGCAAAATGTAACTTCTGTGCTGGACAAGACCTAATGATTTAGTCACCATAATTTCTTCTTTTGATAGCTGTTGATATCTAATATTTCAGTAGAAGCAAAAATTTATCTCCCCAACAATAAATTACCTAACTATAGGTCTTTTCAGTCTGCACATTACCTAGTCATTTTAAAAATTCAGCCTGTGCCTAAATTTGGGCTGTGCTTCAGATCTCCATTTCACAATTTGGCATTTGATTTTGTACTACTGTGTTAAAAAACTTCTAGGTATTTTGTGATCTTATCCCTTCTTCTAACTTGCACCGTGGTAATATTTACATGCATGAAGATTGGACTAATTTACTATTTTTTCATATTCTTTATGTATTGCACCTATATTTCTGCCTGGGTTCTTTAATATACTAATAGTTTTGTTTCTTCAGAAATATGACCACATTTCTAATTAATTCAATAAAAATGCTTAGCAGGTTTAATGTCCCCTGATTGTTATGTTAACTTGTCTGAATTTTAAAAAGGTAGAGCACCTGCAGCTCCTACAGACTTCTTCAGAAAGCAGAAGAAAGCTTCTCTTTTTTCCTCCAGAGACTGATATCCACGCAGTGAAACTTGGCATATTTGGTTCCCCACAACATGGCACTACATGTTAAAGGAGATACTAGCATTATCTTGCTAAACCAGCTAAATTTAGGGTGAAACCTTTGACAGTTCTTAAAAGGTCTGAATGGATTTCAAAACAGCTATCACATTGTGTCAAGTTTCAGAGATGGTTTGCATATTGTGACATTTTTCTGCAAATCCTTCAGGGTCTTCTATGAATTGAAGGAGATGAAAAGTAAGTCACTAAAGAGAATATTTCTTACAAAGTTTTGATATTAAAGATGCCAATTTCTTGGCAATAAGATAATTGGCATTAATGAGCTTTACTTAAGAACTAATCTGGTTTCTGAGCATCTGTCCACAGATAGGGAACATTTAACAATGATATTCACCCATTGCTTTTCTACCCATCTCATCTGAAAAGCACCCTGAACCACAAACAGCTACAATGCAAAGAGTGTATCAATGGTGAAGTATATATCAAATTTAAACTCAGTTTCTCCAGATCTTCAGACTGATTGGTGCTGCACACGATTAACAAAATTCACAAGAGTTTTTTTTCTGCTTGTTTTGTTTTAAATTTTCTGAACATTTGCATCTCTTGCTTTGGAAAACTGCACTGTTGCCCCCACAACAGATTTGGATAAAATACTGGGAACAGGGGGAAGAGGGGGAGCAGGGACAGAGCATGCCACCAGTAATCAGAAAGTATGGAGAAAGAAGTTATCATCAATAATCAAAAATGAGATGCTACACAAAAACGATGCACCATAAATTGTCTTTTTGTGGGTTCAAAAAGGTTGGCAAGCCATCCAGAGGCCTGGAAGCAAACGAGGAAATAACAGATTTCTGGCTGTGCACAATGTCAAGGATCACTTCACCGGGTTTCACTGAAGAATTTAGAGAAAGATTTGACACTCAACTTTTAAGCAATTGGTGACTTTTAAAGAGGACTAGGGCAGTACATGTTTCATGCCAGCATGCTGCCCTAGCACAATGCCAACAGGTCTTAAATATTTTAGTTCCCTCTCATCAAGTAGGAACTTCATGTCAAAAATATTGTATAGTTTCTTTGTAGAAAAGTAGGCATCTAGTTAGGATCAATTCTTAATATTCAGATTAAGAATATTCACAGAATATTCCCAATCTAGAAACTAGATTCAGGCACAGAATGTTGCTTGCTCTAATTGATGAAATGACGGACACATTTTTACAATTTGGTTTTAAGTTCTACAGACAATTCAAGCAAAAAGATCCTTGTTACCCCTTAATTCAATTTTCCTTTTTTTTTTTCCTTTTTTTTTGGTGAATATTCCTTTTTTTTGGTGATGATTGAAGTTTTTACTTCTCATTTGAGATTCTAAGAATTCTCCCAGCATGGCTGCAAGGTTTTTTTATTGCATTTTGCAACCAGCTGTGATCTGTAAATCTATTAGAAAGAGTGTCAAACGCCTATTGTTCAGTCCTTGAAGAGCACAATTCTTACATTTTTCCTTTGTTTCCATTTTCAGTAATACTGTCATCTACAGAGAAAACTTCATAAATACAATCTGTCCTATACAAATAAATTATGTTGAGTTGTGCTTGTTTCCCCAGATATCTTGGGTGTAAAAGGAGAAAACGAAATAAACCTACCTAGCAATTCTTCTCAGCAGAGTCTTAAAATACTCAAGGCAGAGACCATCTGCACACGGCCAGAAATAGATGGAAGGAACATGCTTCACTAGGAGCATTCTCTTACCATCATGCCATCAGTGTGTGAGCCATAGTTGTGGCAGAGGAGCTCAAAGCTCCAAGTTTGCTGCAGAATCTCAAGTACTGGACCATTTTTATGGGAGAAATGATGCCACCCAGTGGAAGTTTAAAATTATAGATCAAAAAGTGCTGAGGTGGTAAAAGATTTCCTTGGTATTTGAAATGAAGAAATTAAATCAATAAATTTATTTAGTTAAAAGATTTACCATCAAAAGATAGCAAAAATTATATGAGGAAACTACTATGATTCTCACAGCTGATTTAATTGGCAGCGCACCAAACAAAACCATAAAAATTTTGGTAACTGGGACTTCCTGAAGACATCTGACCAGACCTTTGATTGCAGCAGACCTGTTGGAATATGGTGCAGCATTTCCATTACCCTGGATTTTCTCTTGCAAGGAAAATAAAGTTCTCTGTGTGTGTGTGACCAGGGGGTGGAGAGAGAGAGAGGACTCAGTAAGCCTTCATTGCACAGCACAGAATGAACGTGGGCAAGTCTAGACCCAGAGAGACACAGGCACATCCAGGACCACCAGAAGTAGCCAATATTTGCTAAAATTTTGATATAAATAGTGTTATGAAATATGTATTTACATAACTATAATTATTGATGTAAAGCCAATATACATAAATACATAATTCCATAATATCAAATTATGGTAATTATGAATTGCTTACACTGGCAGGGTTTTAAGGAAAAGTTATTAAGTACCATACAGCACAGGAAGATAATTTTTGGATTTCAGTGGTCAGAAGTTCTTAGTTCCCAGAATAATATTCTGAACAATGAATTATTGTTTATGTATTATTCAATGCATAATTCAATTATCCTTTCCTGCTACTTTGCCCACAAGCCTCTCTTCTTTTTCTTTTGTAATTGTTTTGTTTCTTTCCTCATACACATTTCTACATCCTAATAAAGCTGTTTCAGAAAGTCTTCAAAGATATTCAAGTGAAGCTTCATTTAAAGGATCTGTGTAATGGTAGCTAAGGGAAAGCCCCAAACCAGGAACTATTTATTGCATCATACATAATCAAGTACTTACAAAATAGTTAGTTCTCATTAGTGTGATCTGGGACTTTCTTTTTTTCCTTTAGTGGATGATTAATCTAATACTGAATTTTGGTATTATGGTTTCAAATTAAACCTTAATATTGGAAAATTAAGTTACAGCAAAGCTGACAGACTGAAAGAGCCTACCTAACATGATCTCAACAGAGTAACTACTTTGAGCCTTAAAGTAAAGACAGAGGGCAAGCAAATGCTTTGAAAAGGTATGAAAATGCAGTTAAAATATTTTCTACAGACAAAATAAAGAGAATTAAGTTTGAAGCTTCTGTATTTTATTTTCCCTGTCTCTATTGCTTTGCAGGCACTTATGATCACTTTGAGAAATTCTACTTTGCCAAAGCACTTAAAAAACCCACCAAGAGTTTCCATTTTATTTGGAGATATTTTCTTTCATTCATGAGTCACTGTATTGGGTCTGGCTGAGATGTTGTTAATTTGCTCCACAGAAAGTCTCATAATGTTGTGCTAGTATTGGTAGATGGAAAGGTGTTTATAATAAATTTGCATTTATACATTTGTATATTCTCCATATTAAATTGCTTTCAAAGTGACTTTCACAGTTTCAACTCTAATATGTTTAAAGTCACACAGAAATGTGTGTGCTCATAGTATAGTAAAAATATCCCTTAAATGAATACACACACTATTATAACTAGGGAAACTATTAGAAAAAAAGGATGAAATTGTGTAAAAGATGATACAAATCTTTTTGGCAAAGAATGGTCATTGCAATTTTTACAGAATTCTGTTTTTAACAGAATTAAAGTAAGAAAGACAATTGAAAACATAAATACTATATGTACTTTTCTTATCAAGTTTTGGCAGGGCTCTTCTGCAAGTAGGTACAAAGTAGAATTTTTGTGGATTTATTTTTCTTGCACCAATAGCTGCATTAAAACAAAAAGTCCTGAAATAAATGTATGTGTAATGGCATCGTACTTAAACATAAAATACAACATTGTCTGCCTCTTTGGGTGTGGTTATGCTGCCTCCTCCAGTGTCCATGGCAAAGTAAGGAATTCCTGTTTTCCTTCCTGTCCAGTGAAGGGATTTCACTCCTGTACTCCTGTGTCTCACAGGTGTGTGCTCAATCTGTAAGCTAGTCCTAAGTGTGGTGCTAAATGAATTATCACTGTTTAAGAAAATTCCCTAGTATTTGGGGAAGAATTTGGACATGCCACATACACATATCCATGCCACAAGGGAGAAATAGTTGCTTCAACTTTCTCAGCTGCAATAAGCTTCACTTTCTTTTTCTGGTGGAGTATGTAGGAGAGGAAGGATTTTGCATGGTGGTCAGTATGTCTCCTTGCCTATATAAAGTTACAACCAATTTCCTAGTCAAATTCCAGGGTGGGAAATTACAGTACAGTAAACTGCAGTATTGCTAAACAGCCTGTTAAAGCCAAGCCAGAGATGAGAGGATTTTCTATGGTATGTTTTGTATTATCAAAGAATGCACCACTATGGCAATAACAAAAACTATTTTTGTAGCAACTCATCTTTCCTCACAGCTATCCTACTGTGTTTTATATGGATTCTTTTCTCACCTTACCCTTTCCAAATTTTTTTACCAACACTTAAGATGTAAATATGCAGCACAGCAAAAGAGAGATGGTCTGGCATTCCTCTGACCTCAGTGAGCCTGTCTAGAGAAATATACACAAGCTATTTGTTGCTTATCTCTGCAAGATCTTACTTTCCTGAAGTAGACTAATAACTAATATTCCCTTCCTATAAATTAAAAGTTTATTCCCCTGTATATACTACAAATTAGACACCTTTGGTTTTCCATCTTCCCTTCCACCATGCATGCCTCCAGTCCTCCCAATGCCCAGCTTCAAGGATTCTTTCCCCCCACCTGCAGATCTGTCACAGACACAGCTCCCCCACAGGGAACACTCTCTGAAACAGTGATATGAGAGGACCAGGTTTTTATTTTGATTGCTATTCTGAAGAAAACACGTGGGCATTCTCTTTTTCACCATTATTCCCTTTCTACCGAAGCCAGAATGGATGGCTTGCATGGGCACACACTTGTCAGTTAATACAAAGAGCAGCTTTGAAGTGTAAACTGTTCTATTGTTTCAGTGGGTGGAAACGGAGGCACCAAAGACGAAGTCAATATTAGATTAACTAATGTCTAAAACAAGCACGTAAAAAGAAGAGGTTTTATGAAGACCATAAGAAAACCTAACATTTGCCCCAGACCTGAAAGACACACAGGGGAAGGAATGCATAAAGGGATAGAGACCCAGTGTGTCCTGTTTCAAAGAAACAGGTAATAGTGAACTCAGCCTTGAAAGAAAGCTAATGAATAGACAACTGAGCTGTTGTTTGCCTGTAGGTTATCTACGCCCTGAACACTCCTGGTAGGAGAAGTACAAAGGGCGAGAAGGGCTGAGCTCAACTATTTGGATTTTGTTGGGTAAATATTGTAAGCACAATATTGCTTCTTATTGTGAGCATGTAAAGGAAGGACCTGAATCTCTTTGGACAATGCATGATAGCACTGATGGTACTGGAGAAGTTATTTCACTGCTGCTTGGAACACATGGGGTCACATAAATATATCTAATCTGTTTTTAGAAAGCTAAGAATATTTCTGCCAAGTGGCAGAAAGGACAACAAGTTAAACCCAAAACCCTCTCTTTATAGCAGGATGCCAACTAGTCAAGGGAATATATTGTACACCAAGTTGGAAGTGGTTGCAGAGCACCAAATATTTTTTTATCCAAAGTACAAGTGATGGGATGGGTTGACAGTTCTGGAGTCACTGTGCAAAATTAGGTGTCACAACACTTTCTACCATCTGCCTCATATCAAAGGCTGAAGTATATTCTGCTTAAAATGTGTGTTAACAGACACACACAGAATATTAGAATCAGATCATAACAAAGTATTTTATATAATAAAGAGTTTACCCTATTAATTTCTATTTAACTCTTACTATAAATTTAAAAACAAAGGGAGTTTTTTTCTTGAAAAAAGCATTCATGTAATGGGATGACAATATTAATATAGCAATGTGAAAGCTTTAAAATAGCAGGAAATGCAAGATGTATTAGTAATCTAAAATAACAGTCCTCTGAATTAATGTGCTGAAGTTCTAAAATGTCCTGGGACTACTGTGCCTTCTGTCATTAATTTCATGCTCAGCACACTTGTCCTTCTGAGCAGAGCTGCTGTGTGATCATTTCCCACCTTAATTTCATAAAAATTTTACATTTAGTACAAACGGGTAGGTTTCTGCTAAACTGACTTGTTTCTATCCCTCAGACAGTGATCAGGGAGTGCTCATATAAGCAACTGGGTGGCAGAATGTGGCAACCTTTAGCAGAGCAGGCAGCAAAACTGTAATTCAAGGTGGGTAATTAGTCAGCCCACACAGACCCTAATTACTTTCTAAGGAGAAATTACTTAATGTGGAGAAATGGACTTAGAAAACCACAGCAATTGGATCTCATCACCAAGTTGTCCAGTGGAGTCACTGGAGAATTATGCAATATAAGAGGTTGGAAGGAATCCATAAAGAATATCCAGTTCAAATCCCTGCTCCTCAGAGAACTACCAAAAATTAAACCATATCACAAAAAGCAGTGCTCAGACACTCCTTGAACTCTGACAGGTTTGGTCCCATGACCACTTCACTGGGAAGCCTGTTCCAGTGACCAACCCTCCTCTTGGTGAAGAAATCTTCCTTCTGACTTTCCCTTGATGCATCTTCATTCCAATTCCATGTGCCACTGGAGAGAGAAAATCAGCACCCCTCCTCCACTGCCTCCCTTGGGGAAGGTTTAGACTGTGAGAAGTTTCTTAAGTGACCCACACTGCAGTTCATAAAAGGACAAGTTTAGCCATTTACCTTGTTTCACTCTCTGTGGCTTTAACACAGCACTCCTCCAGCTACTTTGAAATGAAAGCACACAAATATTATTGTTGATGCAATCTTTTCAGTCAGATATCTATGACCAGAAATAAAACCTGATTTTTGTTCCCGAGATGCCCAAGATAAAAATTATATATTTCAAATATGAAATAAAAAATAAAGTAGATGTGCATAACTGCTTAAATTTATTGGCTTTTTTTTTTTTTCAAAAGAACATGTAATATTTCCCCTTTGTGCAGACATATTGGGCTAGGGCTTCTCAAAATCCAGTCTTTCTCAGATTACTTTTAGGTGTATTGAGCTGTTGTTTTGGTGGGGTTTTTTTGGGGTTTTTTTTGGGTTGGTGTTTTTTTTTTTTTTTTTTTTTTTGCAAACCAATGCATATCAGTAAATCTAAAGGCAAGGGAAAAGTGGGAAGTGTGTGAAGAATCAATTGTTCTTCCTCAAATTCACACCCAGACAATCCATGTTTACTTACTTCCTGTTCTTTAGAAATAAAAGACTGGATATGCATGTCCGCTCCAGAGCTGATATGTGATAGTGCCAATAAATGCAGTAGACAGACAGAAACTGTTTCACAACATGCCTTGGGAAGCATGACAGCCCCTAACAGGCACCCAAATAGGTTCTTCCAAATTTCCATGTTTGTTTACTTTGCTTGCCATCCAGCTAATGTTTTTTCTTAATGTCTAATGTAATAAATTTCTTTCAGTAGTCAGATGATTTGTGGTTCACAGTTACACAAGACTGACATTGATGGGTGATATAATTTTATATTTTTAAACATAGAAATTGATTTATGTGTATTGATTGTTGAAGCAAAGAGGGTATTTGACATATTTTCAATGAAAATAGAATTGAATCTATCAATAAAGTTTTCCCTCTACAGCTGAAACTTTTCTGTTTACCTCTGGATAAGTCATTTATGTGCCACATATTCACAAATGAAGCATGACTGAGCATATAATTGCTATGAATACACCATGGGTATGAATGACCTGCATTGACTCAGAATCCCACAATCCTTCCCATGAAAACTTTCTGTAATGATAAAGTGTTCTCTCCTGTCAGTAAAGACTCTCATTAAAAGCATTCAAGAAAAGATTCAGAATAGTGGTACACCAGTGCAATAATACAGAGTAAAATGGGAGTTTGCAAAGAATGTTTTCTGTGGTTTTAGCAAGGAACATTAAAAACTTGTCAAAACTAGTTAAAATAATATAGAACTCTCAATTTTTTCTTAAAAGGGAAAAGAAAAAATTCTTACACTGACACACATCCTGAAATCCTCTGGATATCAGTTGTGTTTCTTTATGAGTCAGAACTTGTCTGAGGCTGACTGAGCTTTATACTGTTTTTACTGTAATGACAACATACTGTTCCAGCAAGAACACAGGATTCGTAAAGACAGGATTACTCAAGTTACATATTGGGGAAAGAATAGAGCAGCACAGAAAATGGTGATAGAGCAGCCATTAAGGTGATTTTACATCACCCTCAGACATTAAACAAATAGTTAGAACATTGGCACGTTAATGGAAAATTGTTTAAGTTAATAAAAAGAAAAGCTATTAAAAAACTCATAATGTCAAGAATTTCTTAAAGCTCTTAGTGATGGGAAACAGAATCATCTGGTGGAATGCAAACAAATGTTTCTGTCAGCTATAAAGAGATCTGGTCTCCATTACTAAGGCTGTCATGACATCTTGTATTTGTGAGGTGGAACCTTGAAGAAGTCAGGTATCTTTGTCAATGTAGAACTGCAGGTACCACCTGGATCAGCTCTGTCCCCTGCAGTGTCCACGCTGCTTTTGAGAGAAAGGAGCTTTGCAATTTTAATCATGTTAGAGAAACTTGCCTCTTGCCCACATGCACAGTACCCTTGCAGCCCAATGAGTCAGGTTAATTAGGGCTGGATGGTCTCTCTCATTACACATTTCAGATCTGTCTGCACTAATTGCAACACCTAAAGCAAAGGAAAGCTGTGAAGAGTGCAGATTTTGAGAGTTCTCAATTCTTTCAATGAGATGTGTATCTCACCACATTCTTTAAAAAGTTCTGTCATTATTTTCTTGGGGCTTAAAAACTTTACAGGGGAGACAAGAAGTGGTGACAGCAACATAGGCAGCACCTTCCTCAAGGTTTTAATATGAATTGTGCTCTCCCCTTGTTTAGTTGTCTCTACAGAAAAAATATTATTTGTGATTTACTTTAGCATGTGAGAATGTCATTAAAAATGGCTAACTATACAACATGGTATGTGTGCAAAAAATAAAGGTTCTGCCTCTTACCAATTCAACTCTATAAATGTATTTAAAATAAAGAAAAGAAAAAAAAGAAAGAGAAAAAGAACAAAACCCCCCTTAACATTACTATGTTTTAAATCTAGAAAAGGTGCAGCCAGGTATGAACCGATCCAAGAGAAATCCTTACTTGGGAGAAAAAACCAGAATAGTTTCCTGTGTCATGGGCCACATGTACAGACTGATCCTAGAGCCACACAGTCATGATGCTGGGTGGAAGTGAAACAGGGGGAAGGGGCTGCTACAGCCAGAGCAAGGCTCTGCAGAGGGTGCCAGAGCGGGTGGCAGCAGCTCACTGCTGCATCGTGTCACACCTCCACACCTCCCACTGAGGGACACGCTGCAAAAAACTGCACGAGTGCCATGAAAGCCTCTTTAAATTCCTCGAAGTGCATCACGGCTTTTTGGAAAGGAGATGGCATGGAGAAGTGAGAACCTGGAGGGAGTAAAAAGCAAATAACCCACTGGTGTATTCCCCTGAGCTGGAGGCCACAGGCAGAGTGGAGCTGGGACAAACTCCCATCCTCACACGGGCTGGGACACGGCAGCACACACAGCACAGGACAGTGCCAGGGCCCTCCCAGCCCTCACCCACGATCCAGAGCTGCCTCCCTCCCTGCAGGGCTGTGCAGCCTGAGAAACTCAGAAAGCAGAGATATCAGGCTGTAGCACAACAGAGCCTGAAATCCCTGCATGCACTCAAGCCAGCAGTACTGCAGGGAGGGCCAGTCTGACACAACTGGAGACTAATTACAAGAGAAGGTGCTCTCTGGCTTTTTAAAAATCTACTTCTTTTGTGGGGAAGCATCAAGCTGTTTTCACTACACACCATAATAAAAAACCTCACCTTTCAGAAGGAAATTAAGCATCCTGGGTGTTGTTTTGTATGTGATTCTGAGATGCGAAAGGCTATAAAGACAACATTTAGAAAACTACTTTTAAAGAACTATCCTTATAATATTTCAAACAATTTAAATGTTAGTTAGCTTTTATAGTGAACTCATCACCTGTGCTCAGTCAACAGCTTTATGGTTCGTTTTCCTGAAGATCCTTCTCTCTGTGAATACATACTGATTCCTTTCCCAAATGCCCCATGTTTCCAATTGCACAGATGATATTCCTTGATTGATGTGGCCTTTGTTGTGCAGTGTGCTCCCTGCCACTGACAAGCCTCACAGGCCTGTAATAGCCTGGGTTTCCAGTCACTCTCAGTTTGCCCTCCCATTACAGCATTCAGGGCCTTGTTCTCAGTGGGGAGATGCTGCCAGGCAGCTCCAGTACCTCTCACATGAAGGAAGATCATCACTGAATTTCCAAAACTTTGTTTTGTTTATTTGTTTTGAGCTATCTGCCTAACCTTCAAGCTTAACCCAGAATTCTTTCTATATCTAGCATCCTCCCTCAAGCCACCCCTAAGCTGGATCTTTTATGAGCCATTTTACTGACCTGATGGCCTCCACGAATTATCACTTTGGGTCCTAGCATGCCTGGGGACAGCCCATGAAGGGTTTCATCCTGATGGAGCTTTCTTATTCTCATTTTTCAAAACCTAAGATCGAGAACTGTTGTGGGGTGCTGGGATGAAACTGAGTCTGAAGTTTGAGTCTGAACTCAACTAAAGGGTGAGTCTTGCCAGCCTCATGAAGTCTGTTGATCTGAGAAAAAATAGTAGAGAAGAGTTTATACAAGTTTTAATAGGCCCATAATCTGATTTATTTTCATTGTTTCCCCCATGCTCAAATATAAAAGAGATTCATAACATCTCAGAGATGAAGTGATGCTCCCACTCTCACAAAGTATTACAGAATGAGATCTGAAATTCTAGCTACTATCTCTTAATTCCTAACCTAGTAAAACATGTTGGAGTTTGTGTATGCTTATCTGACCTTAGTTTTTAACTTGCTGTGCCTGCTATAGCAGCAACATTGCTTGCACTTGGGGCATTGAGAAGAATTGGAGAGAAATAATCAAAACCAGATTCTTATTATAAAATGTAATTACATCATTTCCTCAGATTATATTTCAACAAGATATTGTAAATTCCTTGTTTTCATATATTATTTTTTGTATTATATCAGCGTTATGCCTCTGACCCATGAAAAAATATTTTTCCATTAAACAGGATGTTAATTTTTCCTGGCACCAGCAATTCCTAGGGCCCTTTAAAGAAGTACCAGGTTCTCCTTGTTCCTTTCTTGAGTCCTGGCCTCAGAAGTTGTGTGCTGCAAGATTTTGTCCCTGTAAAAAACTCCTACATGACTCCAAGATTGCAAGGAACCAACAAACTCATACCTAGCTGTGTATGACTTATTTGGTTACTCCTAACACCTCCATGAAAAAAGCAATTGGTTAAAAGTTGCTTTTAACAGAATTGTAAGCTCATCTTGTTTCTTTAAAATGGAGTCAGCCAAAGCCACGTTGGCTCTCTGCTGTGCTTTTTGCCCCAGGCAGCCACACTTTACTGGCTTAAGGTGGACACTTACTAAGAAAATTCCTGCCACACAGTTTTGCCTGTGCCAGAGAAGCTGTTAATTCTGTTGATTGAAGCTGTTAATTCTGTTGATTGCACATTCACCAAGGATGAGTTATTCAAGCACTTAGCAACTGCCCTGCCAGTCTCCTCAAGCAGGAAAAAGCATTAGAAGTACACGGATGTGACAAAAAGGGAAAGTTACATGACTACCTTGGTGCTGGTTGCAACATGGAGTATTTAATTGAGTTATCTCACTTGTGGAAGCCACTGAGCCTGCAGGCTGAGCACAAATTTCATACCTGCAGTTAAACAGGGTGAATATTTTCCTGCGTGGAAAGGTAACATTAACATAATGTGACAGTGATGAGGGTCCACATGCTTTATTTGCTCCTTTTTTTGGCTCTAACAGGAAAGCTCAAGAAGTGCCCTGAAGGAAATAAGAGCAGCAGAAAGCACAGGGGCAGCAGAAAGCACAGGTACAGCAGAAAGGCCCCACCACAAGAGAACTTGCCCTGTTACAGCTTTTCCCTGTACCCTCACTTCATTCCCTTGCATCCCTGCTCTCTCTGGAAATTTTCAGGCCCAAAGGGGTGCTGTGGTGTGTGTGTGCATTCTGGGGCCAGTGTGAAAGGCTGGCTGTAGCTTCCTGTGAGGTTAGGCTGGACAAAACATGGTAGAACAGATTTTGCAGGAGAGTTTTTGGGGAGTACTGGAAAAGATGGGAAATGAGATAAATAAGCAGGAAGATGGAAGGCAAACATTGTAAATATAAGGGAAGAAATAAAAACATTAATTTTTTGGTAAGTTTTAAGTTTTCTCCTCTTCCTCCAGATAGTAATCAAATGTGATTTCAAACCAAAATTAATCATCAAAGTTAAAACACCACACAACCAGGGCATCCCATTCAGTGCCTTTTCTCACCAGATTTTTATAGAAGCTACATCTTGTAATTCTCTGCATTATTAATTTTATACCACAGTTTAATTATGCACCTCCTGAAACCTAAAACCAAAAAATGCTATAAATGCTGCTAGAAATTTTTGTAACAGTTACACCTGGAAAAACATCCAATCTTCAGATAAAGCTGGGCAAGAAAATCTCTTGAAAAGTTTATAAATGGGGTTCTGCAGTACTGAACAACGACATGGATGAAATTATGGAATGCAAAGCACAGTCCCTACGTGTTGCATCATTGTGACAAGCAGGTAGTTCTTTATTTGGAAATTATTAGGAAGGCCTGCCTTCCCATGTAAATGATCCTTACAAGCTCCTTTTGAACAATAATACATTTAGTATAAGAATTCAGACTCTGGAGTTACTGAACTTTATGAGGTTGGCTTGGTTTCACTGTGGAACTTTTAGCTTAGAGCGTTTCAGAGTTCTGGCTTTGTAAACACATGTGATCAAACTTGCCAAAAATAGAAGTGAGATGCCCCTCTGTTGTTTTGGGGTTTTTTTGGTATTGGTTTTTGTTTTTAAATTCTTTTCTATCATTAAGTGTTTCAAGAATCTTCCTGCCATAGCAACAAAAGAAGAAGTCTTGCTTATTAGATTTTATATGTCACAGAGGGGAAATAAAGCCAAACAAGCATTACACTGCACATCAAACCATGCACATATCCAGCACATTAAATCAGGGGGAAAAAAAAAATCTAATAAAGCTGGATTCTGTCTCATGAAACAGAGAAGCAAAATTGTTGGAGATACTGCCCAGATATTCAGATTGAGCCATCCAAGGCTATCCCTGGGAGGCCTATGCAGTCGAACAGCATAGCTATCCAGAATACTAGTGTGTAAGAAAACTGCTGCATGCCCGAAGAAATAGGTGTTGCATGAAAGTCTGAATAAAAGGTGCGTTTATTCTCCTCAAGAAAAGTCTTCTATAAGTTTTTTTTTTCCACAAATAAGAAGCTTATTCAGCAGCCTTTATGCCATTCTCACCACCTGCAGTCTCACTGTGCAAACAGTGCTATGTAAGCAGTATCACTTACATTATGTACTGAAACAAACGTGGGTGGACCCCCATGGCTTTGTCAGTCAAGCTTCACAAGAAGGTTGGGAAAAGCACTAGGCACAAAAAATTGCAAGAAAATAACTTCTTCCCAAAGATACTCTAAGAATTGCTAGGAAATCTATTTAGAT
The DNA here is from genome assembly GCF_027887145.1 of Ammospiza caudacuta. Lineage (NCBI taxonomy): Eukaryota > Metazoa > Chordata > Aves > Passeriformes > Passerellidae > Ammospiza > Ammospiza caudacuta. Next base: position 122,802,857 of record NC_080593.1, on the reverse strand, counting down.
TCAAGGAAATAACAGGTTTAGAGGCTTTTTATGTCAGTTCACAGTTTGCAATGTGCCTCAAACCTGCAAGAACCTTAGATTTATTTCTCCCGCTGTAATTGTTGAGATTAATTTTCACTAATTACTGCTTCTTTAGTCAGTTCCAGCAGTCTTCTCATCAACAGCACTGTAATCTTCCACTGCTTCTTCAGTTAGCAACTAATTTCAGTTATAAAGAAATTGTTCCAGTTTTGAGAGGAACCTTACACAGCCATCAGCAGGAAGAATGAGATTTCATGAAAAAAATGTATAAGAAGAAGGAGGAACCTTTTCCCATTTGCCCACAGGTCACAAGCTTTCTTTATTAAAACTAGGGATAATACCTATCATCTAACTTTCAGGTGAATAGCTAATAACTGGTACCTAACAGCTGAAATAAAGAATGCCTTCAGAAGCTGTATGTTAGTAACATTCAGCTGAAGAAAAAAAGAGTCTTCTGTGTGAGACATTAAAGAGCATAAAAATCTCATGGAAAGTGAACGTAGGTCTGCATTATTGAGAAAATGAAGTAGGGGACTAATGAGTGAGGACCAGATGTATTGAGAAATTAGGAGTTCTCCATGAAGTCAGCATGAGCCTTAGTTGCTTAATATATTTAAAAATCAAAATCAACGTATTTAAAAATCAAATCATTTTAATTATAAGAAATAGAAATAGAGTGTGAGAGGTGAAGAACAACAACTTCCTCAGTAAATATAGATCTTTGTTACCAAAACTGTAAGAAAGCAGAGTTAAACCTTCAATCATCTGAAATAAAACACACTGACAACTTGCTATCTCTCCCAGTGGCTTAAGGGTGGAGGTGGCATTCCTTTTTCCAGCTTTCAGAAATGCATGGAACAGCTTTTTACAAAAGATGGATGTTCAGTACTTGGCAGGATAAGACACATTTCTAGATGCTTGAGAAGTTTGAAATTTCTAGTGAATATTCTGTGCCTCGAGGGTTCTAATGTTAATGTCATTCTAAGAATACGATTCTCATATTATGTCCTGTGACCACCCACCATTGATTTAAATGCTAATAGAGCATCTGTGTCTGGGTTCACAACTTGATGTTAACTTAATGTGGCCCATGTCAATCTATCAACATGCAGCAGCTAAAATTAAGGTTTCAGTTCCTTTGTATTGCTGAGATCAGTGGAGAGAAATGGGGTACACAAAGGGACCTGACATGTAGGAGATGTTAAGTTAAACACCTAGTTCTAGGACCCACAGCAATTTTTCAGGTTGAAGAGAGATGAAACTGTAAGAAGGTGGCTACTATGGTATTTCTGTTCCAGTGTGCATTTTATTCTCTGTTTTTCTCGAATCAAATATCACATGCAAGGCTCAGGTGAGTCACAGCCAATACCAGTTTTCTTACAGTGCTGTGTTTCCCAGAACAGCACTGAGAGCTGGTTGGGTAGTGGGGTATCAATTATGAGTAAAAGACTTTAGCACCTATGGTCTATGAAAGATATTCCAAAGTAAAAGTATATGGTATAGCATAAAAATGTGTAAGAAAAGGGTGCAAACAAGAGCAATTGTCACAGGCCAGCCTCTCTTTGCCCCGATGCAAGTCTGGTAAGAAGGAGAAAAATCATGGTGTCTCTTTTGCTGTGGCTTTCAAGAGGAGATGCTCACATTGCATTTCAGTTTTCTTTTAGCTGTCAGTAGTTCAGTTAATGCAAATTATCAAGTGAAGGACTGACACATGAAGTGAAGGAAGCTGGCTGTGGAAGAAATGCAACCTCCTATGGCAACTAAAGACGTAGCCAGCGTTATTCAGTGTCATGATATGTATGTTGCTACACATCAGGTCAAATTTCTGGCACAATTTGTGTGCATGGGTGGTTTGAGGTATCAAAGGGAATTGCTGCAGATTTATTTCCACAGAAAACAGGGGGGTTTATCCTGCCAGTTCCACGCTGGTCTGACATATGCTGCCCAATTGTTAGCCACACATGTTGTAGACATGGACGAGCTCCTCCAAACCTTTATGAATCTTCTTAAAAACCTGCCAGAATGCCAAAATAAATAAATAAAAATAAAAAAGAAATAGTACAAGTTTTCAAAGTAACAAATGGATCTTGTTTGTCCTGAATAAGCAACAGTAAGATTTTGCTTAAGACTCTGCAGCGTACATCAAACACTGAAGACTTGCAGACTCATTTTCAAGTTTGTCAGCAGTTACACACCTTTCATTGACTGCACTGAAAACATTTTGATAAGGAACAGCCTGACAGTGGGAGTAAAGGGTTTGCAATCTTATGAATGTTAATTATTAATTACAAACTGAGACTTAGCTTGCACATTTTAGTTAACTCCTCTGTGGCTGCCTGTCATGATGATACAGCCCTGGGCTTAGTTTGTTTAGATCTATGTAGGTTTCAGTAAACAGTAGGTGGATGCTTTTAGGTGAAAAAGATGCCCATGAGCGCCAAGCACTTAATAAACTTCAGGTGCTTTACAAACAATGTGTACAGATCACATTTCAGGGATCAGAAGTAGCATAAATCTTGATG